>NC_089039.1:932500-1235714 GCF_034140825.1 Oryza sativa Japonica Group
CCCCATCACCCCCGGCCCGCCGCCATTGTTGGGCGTGTGCTGCGATGGATGCATCAATATTTGCTCCTAGAATAATTACTCCTTGGTTTACACGAGTTTTAATGTAAGCTGGAAGAGATTATTCTCATGGGTGTGTTTTAGTAGACATCCTTCCTACCACTTACTTATGGGAATGTGGTAGAAAGATTATGAATGTAAGCTGCGAGGTTATGAGATAACATTTTATATAGTATTAATTTGAGGCTTGATTGATGTCATATATATTGCCTTGCATGATAAATATCGATCTCAATAATTCTGTAGGTACACCATAAGGCTTTGGGCATCGCTAGCAAACAGGACGGCTTGCGACCAGCTAAACCCTAACCACTGGCAAAATGCTTCGACAGTGCTATAATGGTGGGAGAACACAACAAACACATTAGGAGTTCCGAAAAAGGCGACACACCCTAACTTTGTTAGTGGCCTGCGAGATTTGGAATGAAAGAAACTGCATAAGCACAAAGAGCTCCCGATGACCAGCTTGCTAGCAAAGGTGAAGGAGGAGGCCAAAATTTGGGTCTTGGCAGGCGCGATAATTCTCCACGATTGGCTTAAATTTTAATTTAGCTAGGCCAGACCAAAGGCTCATTGTATGTACAGCTCTTTTCTTTTGTAAAGTTTACTTCTTTTATATTCAATGAATTTTTTTCTTCCTTTTGTGATTATTAGGAGTTAGTTTTTCTCGACTTAGATTTGCAGCTACTATTTTTTTTATATAAGCTCTACTACTCTAAATAAAAGTGTTACGCGCACAGCTAGCTGTCCCCAGAGTAAAATGATTAAAAAGAAAATGATAATCTCGACCGTCTTAGGTCCTGTTTCTTTCAGTTTGGGATTATTATAATCCAGATTATTGGGAGTAATCTGAAAGAAACAGACAACGTATTGAAGTAGCTTATTATAATCTGGAGCCCAGCTTATTATAATCTGATAAGCTCATTTAGGTGAGCTTTTTTCATATTATTGGGTGAAAATTACCCACCATGCCACCCCACTCCCTCTTTAGACTGGCAAACCCTAATAATTTAGGCTCTAATAATCTAGAAAAGAAACAACTAACCGCTTATTCTATTACAGATTATAACAATCTAAGTTATAGTAATCTGACTCAATAATTTAGATTATAATAATCCCAAGCTGAAAGAAACATGGCCTTAATCTATCATCCTTTGTAGCCTCTATATAAATAAACTATTATTAAGCACGAACATAATACGAGTTACATAAAACATAAACACATGTACCACACTATATATACACGTATGCCGTATGGTACACTCGCACTCACATAAGCGTGCTCCCCTAACACCAACATTTTACTACCCGCTCATGTATGTAATATATCTGTCAGCATGAGAGTCGGTTGTTTTCTTTTCTATGAGATATGTATGCATTGTACCTAAGTTTTGACGTGTGAAGATGATTTAGGTCCTGTTCGTTTCAGCTTAAGATTATTATAATTTAGATTACTAAATTAGATTACTCTAAGCTGGATTATACTCCCTCCATCTACTTTTGATAACTATATTTATTTGTTTCAGTTTACTCATAATAATTCAGATTATAATAATTTTAAGCTTAATCAAATACGGCTTAGTCGTTGATTCTGACGAAGAAGAGGAGTTTCTTATAGGTGGTGTTAAGACGAAATGGATGAATAATGCTTAGTAAATGTTAATGATGTGAAGACCGCATAGCGCAGTGGATTAGCGCGTCTGACTTCGGATCAGAAAGTCGTGGGTTCGACTCCCACTGTGGTCGTCTTCTTCTTTTCTTTTTTTTATCGCTGATTAATCTGGTACGTTGGATCGTAGTAGATTGGACGGTCCAGATGCTCTCTGCTGCTGCTGCTTGTGGTCTGGACACCGGAGAGACTCACCGCGGCAGAGTTGAGTACTCGCCGACGACGAGGCCGGCGGCTGCGCGCCACCTCGCCGTTTCCCTCTCCGCCGCATCCACACGACGACACATGGCCTCCGCCGCCGCCGCCGCCGACCCCGGCGCGGCGTACAAGCTCCTCCTCTCCTGCCCCGCCGGCCTCCCCAGATCCCGCGTAACCCTCCTTACACAACCTCTCTCTCTCTCTCTCTCTCTCTCTCTCTCTCTCTCTCTCCCGGCGTCTGATTGCATGAGCACCTGCTGATGCTGCTGTTCCCCGGGGCCCCCGATTCGACGGCGGCAGCGGCAAATCTGACCCTTTCTTTGCCCTTTTGCCGTTTTTTCTGCCCCTCACGCTGTTCTTCCAACTCTTTCTTGGTGGCACACGATCTAGTACAGTACATAATAACAAGCAACTGCCCGATCATTTCCTTTTATTTTTAGTATTATTAGAGCTTATTATTATTCATCACTCCACATGCTCATATGGATTTGAACTACCATGTCCATATAAGAGAGACTTTGCAAAAATAATTGCCTTTTTTTTAGCTAGCTGCTTGGATTGTTGTACTATATAGCTACTACTATCGTGTTGACTGTGTTACGGATTTCTTTAGCTTCTTAAGGAGAAATGCTATGATATTGTCGATACTAGTTGGGGGTCGATTCGATGATTGCTCATGTTGTATGTGGATTTGCAGGTTTCGGTTAAATTTGATCAGTCATTCGATCGGATTCCCCATCCGGATGCAGCCTTGGAAGAATCAATAAGTGTGGTATAAATTGTCTGCCTATGCACTTCTAGTGATTGTTGATCCAATAGCACGCATGGATGTTGTTTATATTTCTTTGGTCCTGTAGATATGGAACCAGAGACTTAAGCAGAACCCGTCGTCGTACAGCGGCACAAAATTTCGGGTATTTACCTCCTAGTTATATCTTGATATTCCGTTTTCCTGCTCCATTGTGGTGCTTGAAATTACTGCCAAACACCTTATATTGAGCTCACACCATTTTTTTGATTTATAAGGTGTTTACACATTTTGTGAGTATAACTTTGTGTTTTTTCATGAACAGTCCAATAGTATTTAGATCTTATGACACAGAAAAGGCACCTTTGAATGCAAATATGAAAACACTTTCCTGTGATCATGAATTACTGTTAGTTACAATATATTTGTTATGTCGATAGAAAAAAATGTTGTAACACAAATAAATTCCATTGTTCAATTTTTTAGACAACATAATCACAGTCATTCCCATAATCTGTCATCATCCAAATAATCTTTGCCTTCTCTACCTAACAACGAATATTAAGTAGGTTATGGCCATTTCTTTAGCTTGCCTTGTTTCTTTTTGAGCTGAACAGGTGCGATTGCAAAAATTTCTGGAATATACTGCCTTCAGCTGATATCTCTTTAAGTACTAGATTTCATACTTTGGCCTCCAACTAATTTCAGTATGGAGGACACGCTGTGCACTACAAAGATGAACCAAATAAGGAGTATTGTGTTTCACTTCATTTGGGTCTCACAGATTACAGGTTCGCTTGGGATTTCACATTCTATTACAATAGCTAGTTACCTACTCTTTTGGAAAATAAATTCTGGCAGCCATACTTTCTCAACTGTTTTACATTGTCGTTCTAACCTTCTATGTGGTATTCCCAACTAATATCTCTGTTTATAACGATGTTATTTCCTTGCACATGACAGCACATTTGTGGGAACAAATCTTAATCCATTGTGGGAGAAATTTTTGGTCCCATCTGAAGGTAACTAGATTTTAGAAACTTAATCACGTGTGCTACTTAGATCAGGGCCTGTTTTCACCTCAAATTTTCCATCTTTAGTTCCATGTTATCTCGGGAGTCAGGACTTATCTTTTTGTTTCATTGCTTTACCTTTTGAGTTTTGAAAATGTAACTTCTTAAGACATATCCATCCCATGTTGTTTCCCCTACCACTCTCGTATATTGTTTTCCTCTATATAATGTTTAACCTTCCATTATGCTGATGAAATTACTGCCCCACGAAAAAATATTCATAAATTTTCAGTACATAGCATATGCTCATACTACATAGCACAAATCAGCCTTGAGCAAAACAGTTCCTCTCACAATCTGATCTGTTTAGATGATTCTGTGCATTGCCAACACATGTCGAATCCACTGGGAAATGGTGCAATTGTTCAAACATCTGATGAAAAGATCATCGTATTGCAAAGAAGCTACAATGTTGGGGAGTTTCCAGGTTACTTTGTTTTTCCTGGAGGACATTCCGAGGTAAAATTTATTTTTTCCCCTAGTTAGATCTATATTTGGTTCAGCAAGGTGATCTAATTCTTAATTTTGTATTGGATAACTGTATGATATTTTTCTCCCAAATGTAATGTAAAAACATCTACTGAGACAAATGGTGGACCTAAGTTATTGAAAGTCTTTGGTATTTTGATTCTACATGACTTACGGGATTATTGATTGAGTAGTCGCTCAGTAATATACATGGTTCTTATGAAACTGAAGTTCATCTGTATATCAGCCACAAGAAATTGGAATCTTGGCACATCAAACTGATGAAAAGGACCTTGCTGTTCTCAACGAAAGAGTTTCCCAAGAGATGTTTGATGGAATCATCCGTGAGGTAGTTGAGGAAACTGGAGTGCCTTCTAATTCACTGGTAACAGACCCACCTGCACTTTGTCTTGTATACAGCTAAATACTACATCAGCAGTCAGCATATAATCCATCAGCTTTTTTGTGAAGTTTACTGGTTGATATAAGGGAAAATATGTAGTGCAAACCACATATGTAGTGGAAACTTGGAAACTACCGTTGGATCGAGAAATGGACGTCCGAGATTCGTCCACGTCACCATGAGTTAAAATTTAACTCCTAGTAAAATTTTAACTCATGAGTGAATCTGCGAGTTAAATTTTAACTCAGGGTGACGTGAACGAATCTCGAACGTTCATTTCTCGATCCAACGGTAGTTTCCAAGTTTTCACTATATATGTGGTTTGCACTAGATATTTTCCCTTGATATAAGCTGGCAAGTTGTTATCAAATTGTTCTTTTAATTGTTTCTACATACCACATACAAGGAGATTTGTATGTTTTTTGGGGGCTAATTATCCACATTTAATTTCACCCAGACAGAGCCTGTCTTCATTGGAATTTCTCGCCGGGAGATGAATGTTAGGCCAACTGCATTCTTTTTTACAAAATGCAACATAGATTCAGGTGGAGTGCATGAATTATATTCTAGAGCTCAAGATGGTTTTGAATCTACAAAGATGTATGCAGTCTCAGAGGTGAGCTTAGTTGCATTAGCAGCACAATTTTCTTTTCTTTTTTTTTTTTGGAAACCGAATTAGCAGCACAATTTGATCCCCATGTGGCTTTAGGATTCCTCTGACCACAAATTGTATGTTTGAATCACAGGAAGAGCTACTAGGAATGACCGACCGAATGCCTGGTTGCCACCGTGGTGGCTTTGCTCTCTATGAAATGATGAAGACTGCTGCCAAAAAATCATGAAAATGAACAATAGTGATGTAAGTGCGCATTCAGATCATCTTATGCCAAACACAAACATGATGTTGCAAAGCTGCGGTGGGCAAAAGAGGAAATCAATCGAGCATCTCCCTTTTCAACCATCCATTGTTGACAATCATCATTTTCCACTGCTTAATTGAGATCATCGCAGACATTCCTAATGTGCCTATTTGATCTTCTTCTGCAGATTGAATTCTTCTCTAATATCATAAAATAAACAGGGAGAGAGATTGGCGTCACAAGAAAACAATACAGTAGTTACTCCTTTTCTCTGGAGCTGATGCATTTTCTTTCCCCTTGTTGCACTGAGAGTTTTTCAGTACAAGTGCGGAAGAAATAAGTTCTTATTTACATTCTCAATTTATTTTTTTATTTTTTTATCCTACATTCTCACTTTGTTGCTTGGAATTGATGTTGTAATTGAGACCATCGCACTCGTGACATGATTTCTATCTAATCAAAATTCTTTCAGTTTCAGATGTTTAATGTTTACTACCTATTGCTACTCGTGCAATCCGCCACTGAGAAAGATACTACGCCATATGCCTTCGTCTGACGGAAACGTAATATCAGCTAATACGCCTTCTTAGCAAGAATACGTGTGGGGCAGAAAGGTCACCATCGTGGGCCCCACCTGTCAGCGATAACCCCCTCGTCGTTCTCTTCTCCCCCAAAACGCTAACACGAGTGAATCGTGGAACTCGTTCGATCTCGCCCTCGCCGGCGGCAAGGCAACCGTCTCCTCCTCCGCTCGCCGTCGCCGTCGACGTCGCCGGCGGCATCATCACCACGCTACGGCGAGAGTGGCGTAGCCGTGTAGACAGAGAGGGAGATAGCGAGGGATGGACGCGGAGCTCCTGGAGCTGCAGCGGCAGCTGGAGGCGGCACAGAGCGCGCGGTCGAGCGTGCGGCTGTCGGAGCGGAACGTGGTGGAGCTCGTGCAGAAGCTGCAGGAGCGCGGGATCATCGACTTCGAGCTCCTCCACACCACCTCCGGCAAGGAGTACATCACATCCGTACGCCCCCGCCTTCCCCTTCCCTTCACCCTCACCTCGCCGCATCTCTCCATCTATCTACTTCCCCAATCCCTCGCCGATACTTTCGCTAGAATCAGATTTACCTGTAAAACAGCCTCTGATACATACAACGCAGTGTAGATTGTTCTGGATTTGGGGACTCTGGTATTGACTAATGATGTTAATAATGGGAATGATGGACTCCGCGTAGAAATTATGGGCGTTCGGTATCGTCAAAATGTCGAATCTAAACACTGCCGATACTGAGTACCCCTCCTCCTTGATTGCTTTAATGCTAGTATTAGGTACTGAACTGAAAATTGGACTTACAATTTTGGGATGATTGCGATTAAAGGATGCCGACCATTAGATTATTGCGAGAGAGCTTTCACTTCGAAGCAGGGAACAACATGTAAATTTGGTTGGATGGAATTGGCATTTCCGAATCGGATACTGGTTGTGTTCTATCTATATTTTGTGAGGACTCATAATTTGGTTTTAGTATTTAGATATTCTGGTCCACATGTACATTTTAATGTCTGTGCAAATTGAAGAGATTAGGTGGAATTTTACCTATTGATTATTACTACATATTCCTCTTCAGCAGTTCAGTTCAAAGCACTTGCTTAACTGAGGATTCATTGTTCTTAGCTTATTCATGCTCAACTTGGTTTGGCAGGACCATCTGAAACATGAGATCAAGATGGAGATCAAGAAACGCGGACGTGCATCACTGGTAGATTTGTCAGATATACTGGGGGTGGACCTCTACCATGTTGAGAGACAGTCACAGAAAGTCGTTGCAGATGATCCATCTCTTATGCTGATCAACGGCGAGATCATGTCACAGTCTTACTGGGACACTGTGACAGAAGAGATAAATGAGAAGTTGCAGGAGCGCAGCCAGATTGCCTTGGCTGAGATTGCTGCCCAGTTGCATATTGGATCAGAGCTGGTTGTCAATATCCTTGAGCCTCGGCTTGGAACTATTGTAAGTCTGCTAGTCTACCCTTTTAATGGTTTTTATCATTGGCTATTTTTTCTGCTAATCTATATTTATACTTCGATAATCTAGATGTAATCTGCCATGCCAAGCATCATAGAGATAGTTAGTTAGCTTGTCCTAATAATTAAGTTATTAGTCGAAGAGGGCATTTTAGACACAATTATAGGAGCTTAGTCCTTTCCTGCTTCTGCTGCTTCAGCTCACAATTTATGGACATTATTTTTTTTCCTAATTTCTGGTACACGAGTCACTGTTTCCTAATATTTATGTGGCTGTGCCATTTCTAAAGATCATCATTGTCCCAATTATTTGTTTGATTGTTTCTACCTTTCTCTAGAGTACTGATGCCTTTTCATGTCTCCAAAGTCAAAAATGTATTATGAGTTGTGTTTTATACTTTACAACAGAACTGCAAAATCATGCAAGAGACCATAGCTACAGTCAATCTGAACAGACCCTTCTTACTGCACCCTGGCATTTTCAGTTCTCATTCAAGCAAAATGACACTATAGAAAATTCTCCTTTCAGGTTAAAGGAAGGCTAGAAGGTGGTCAGCTATACACTCCAGCATATGTCTCAAGAATTACTGCCATGGTCCGTGGTGCCGCTAGGGGTATAACAGTTCCAACAAATTTGCCATCTGTTTGGAACAGCTTGCAGCTGCAGCTCCAAGAAATGCATGGTGCTAGTGGAGTTTCTGTGGAAGGTTCATTCTTCCAGTCCATTTTCAATGGCTTACTGAAAGAAGGTGTTGTGCTTGGATCAGTCCGTGCAGGAGTACAGTGGACACCAGCTGTAAGATCCGTACTTTTTTAGTTCGTATTCTTAACACTTAAGCTATATTTGACATTGTGGCGATTTTCTTGTTTTTTAGGTTTTTGCACATGCTCAAAAGGAGAGTGTTGATGCCTTTTTTTCACAGGTTAAGAAATTTCTTTTCTCAATTATGCAAGAGAACTGCATCATATCATTACATTAAGAAGAAGAGGTTTAAATATTTACAAGACACCCACTGCCGTGGAGATGGAAAAGGAAAGAAAACAAACCACCAAAATCCTCCAAAATCAAGAAATTTCCAACTTATAATTTAGTTCCTACAATTTATAATATGTTAGAAGCATTAGTAGCGCAACTGGACCATATATTTATCTGGGCAAGATGACAACTTTGCATGGGTATTTCATATATAACCACTGGACATATTCTTCCTTGTGCGTGCTCATGCACAAACTGGCGAACAGCTTTACCATATGTTGTTACTCAAAATTAAATCTCTAGGTCTGATATTTAGCAAGGATATTGAATTCTGAAACATATGCTAAAATATAGTTATGCATTATCTCCTGTTTGTAACTTATTTGTCTTCTTTCAGAACTCTTACATCGGATACGAAGTGCTTCAGAAACTAGCAATTCCTCAGCCTAAACAGTATTTGGAGGTAATGGAAGCTGTTAATGTGCCTTTACTGTTCAAATCATCGGTATGTTTATATTAACAATATTGTTCTCTTCTATAGGCCAGATATCCAGATGGTATTGCACTGGAAGCTGTTTTTGTTCATCCTTCTGTTGTTGATATGCTAGATGCTGCCGTGGGTGATACAATTGAGAATGGACAATGGTATTGTTAAATTTCATGTCTCCTCCAAGGTTAATTGTGATTTGTCACTGTTATCTGCTATGAGCTCCAAACTAAAATATAAAAAAAGAGCTGAATTTGCTGATGTTCTCCCTGTGTACATGGTTGGAACTTCAGAACTATTACAAAGAGTTTATATGATATAACATGAGAAAAGGAAAGGGAGTAAGCTAATCAAGCTATAACAATATATGGAGATAGACTAACAACTAACTTCAGTCCACACTTCACAGAAAGTCATTTACACAGATGAGATTTGACCGAGAGGCCTAAACCTTTTTAGTAGTGCCAACATGTTTTTTTGCAGCTTTTTCCTAATTGATTGTTCGGAGTAATCTGTTTTGCTGATGTGCCCTGGACTTCTCTCATTGCCTATCTTTGATGTGTCCTTTATTCTTTCAGGATTGATGCTCTTTCAGTCCTTCCATCGTATATCACTGGCCCTGATGCAACCAAGATATTGTCTCTCTGTCCATCTTTGCAGAAAGCGATCAAGGTTGGTGTCTTTAAAGTAGTTCAATTTTGTAGATTTTTCATGATAACTCATTAAAATACTTGTTTGCAGTCTTCTAAAGCAGTGGTATTTGGAGAATCATGTGTCTTCAGTAATGCATTCATCAAGGTGAATTGTCAAGTCCCGCTTCATGGATTTGTTAAAATCTTTGATGCATTCATATCCTTTTTTTCATGTCCCTTATATATCTAAATGAGTGTAATTTTCTGTCCTTTGAACCATTTTAGGGTATTTTTGATAGACTTGAGAAAGAGATGGACTCGTTTGGCATTAAGCATAGTGCTGGACAAGGAAAACCCTCGAATATGAGCAGTGAACATAGGATAGGATCTGATGGAAAAGATCTTGGTGATAATGACACCAGCAGTATAGGTGCTTCATCTGACAAAGGTCCAAAGAAGAAAAGAGGGAAAGTTTCGGGTTCTGCCAAAGGTGCTGCAGTTGAAAAGGATGATGACAATGAAGAAAGCATTCCTGTCAAGGGCAAGAAAGCTCATAGGAAAAACAAGGATGCTGGTTCTTCTGGTGATGCAAAACATGGTGGTAAAAAAGCATCAGAGAAAACGAAAGAGGACAATACAAACATCTTTCCAGATGATTTGATAGAGCAAAAAGTTTTGACTGTTGCTCCAGAGTTAGAAGAGTTGGGAGGTCAGGAAGTTAACAACATTGACATGATTGTTTCTACTGTGTTTAAAATTTTAATTCTAGAATTCTAACTATTTTCAGGCTCAGATGACTTAAATGGACCACTTAAATTACTGTCTTCCCACCTGAGGCCAATGCTTATGGACGCATGGATGAAGAAAAGGAACACTATGCTGTCAGAAAATGCTGAAAGGAGGCGGCGCTTGCTTGATAATCTGCAAAAACAGCTAGATGAGGTAATCTTCTTTTGAGTTTTGACCACCCATCCATATGTTATTTTTCTTTCTGCGTTTCTATTGATATTTTTTAATGTATTTGTCTATTGTCATCAGGCTGTCCTGGATATGCAACTCTATGAAAAATCTCTGGATGTATTTGAGGATGATCCTGCTACCTCTGTAAGCTGCTACAGTCATTATCTTCACAAGATTGATTGCCACCCAATAAATCAGTATCATCTACTTATGGTAGAATCTTCTTTCCTGTTTCCAGGCAATCCTACACAAGCATCTGCTAAGAACTATGGGTGCTCCTGTAGTTGACAAAATTTTGCTTACACTGGTAACTTAAATGCCTGTCTTCAACTTCATAATTTTGAAAGGATTCTTTGTTATACTCTATGTTTCAGTTTTCTCAGTTTTGCTTTACACTTGTAATATAGTTATATAGACCGCTTCAGATGAACAAGAATCTCGCGGATAGCTTTCTGCACTAGTTGTTTCCCTGTTTGCTTCTTGTGCTGTCTGTTGAAGAAATAGCAAATTGTTAGTATCTTGACCATTGTATATACTTTGCATTGAATCGCTGATAGCACAAGGACAACAAACTGAAGAATGGCATGGATGTTGAAGACAGTGAAGAAAATGTTCAATTAAGCACTGCTGACCGTACTTCTCTGGTATAGTTCTCCCTTTTTTTCTTCCTCAATGTATTAGGTGGTGCTTCCAGCAGTGAACCTGAGTGATAGTTTCATTTGGTTTAACTTTCTGTGCTTGTTTGTGATTTGGAAAATAAACTTTAGGCGAAGGATCTTCCTGGGTCATTGTCGGTGAAGGCCCAAGCTTTAGCTGAAACACTGGAGGGAAAGGTTCGACTTTAACTAAGTTTTTATTTTCACATTTTCTTATAATATCTATTATTTCTGGCAACTGTGTTAGCACCAAACAATTTAACATGACACACGTGTGCACACAGAAAAAAGAAGTGGGGGTCCCTGGGCTATGAATGGCTATTGGTCAATTAAGAATTAATGAATGAAACTATTCATTCTTGGGACAATGAATCTAGTATCATTAAAGAATTCATACTCGAAGTTTTCTGCGTTATGGCTCTTACCAGTTATCAGACTGCAAGATGCCATATTGTAGAAAACACAAACAGCTTCATAATAGCTTGCATCCTGCCTAAATCCTGTAGGAACTAGAACCTTATTTATTTGTGGCAATTTGCCAAATGTTCATGCTACCAATAAATTGATTTTCTAACACTAGGTAAATTAAATATGCAGCACAAGTCCGTCAAAAACATTCACCAATGAAGATTTTGAAGTATTGAATCTTTAATAGATTATATATTGTATTATTTTGCGCAAAGGCATTTCTTAGTCAAACTATAGCTTTACAAGATGGCTCAGATATGAGATCGTGCGTGTAAGAAGTACTCCCTCCATTCCATAATGATCAGCGCATAATGAAAGTAGAGATATTCCGATTTGATCAGCGTATTAACACTGGTAGCATGTGCATGTCGGATGGATTAACTAGTTATCACAGAGATCGAGTAGGCCATCCGATTTTTGAGCTGCATGCAGCACGGAACATCCCTTGCATGTGCAATCATGCAGCGGCAGTAACGTCGTTTCGTTTCTCCAAGCCGATTAATATGGAGATTAATTACAAGGATTAAATAGAACATGGGTAGTGGGTCTCTCCTTGGTCTTGATGCCACAACAAAATATGCTGATCATTATGGAATGGAGGGAGTATGTTGCATAGTGTATATCTAATATTCAACGATATTAAACTTCTCTAAGTTGTCATAAAAATGTTTGTACTCCTAAGCAGCGAGTTCATTGTTGTGTGGAATGCTAATAGTAACAGTCAACTGCTAAATTTCGGACATTGAACAAAGTCTGTGACATTACATATCAAAATTGGATGTTAGTTCTTCCTAACCTTTTCCTTCTAATACATTGCAGCGGTTTGATTCATTTATGGATGCTTTAAGGGATACAGCAGAGGAAAGGTATTTGTGTTGTAACTGCTTTCCACAGCATCTGAACTATCAAAATGCTTATTACCTTTTTTTTAATTGCAGTGGCTTGTTATTTAAGAAGCTTGATAAAAGATTAGAGAGATCAATGCTGCATTCATACCGCAAGGTATGTTCTTTGGGTATCTTTGAGTGTACCACATTGTCTGATGTTTGAACTGCTAAACCTGATGAGTGTTACTCTTATTGAAAAAAAAATGATGCTAAATATAGTAAGCAACGTGCAAAATGCCAAATGGCAACTCTGTTATTTGGCTGATAGGTTAAGTGTCTTTAAATTTATATTGCTATTTATCTGACACCTCAATTTCTTATATGATATGAAGGACTTGACGGCACAAGTTTCTTCAGAGAATGATCCGATTTCCTTCCTCCCAAAAGTTGTTGCTCTACTTTTTCTTCAGGTTTGTTTGATTGTGCTACCTCTGATTATTTTCTGTTCTTCGTTCAATACTTTTGTATTGATCCTGAGAAACAGCATATTATATTCCCTTTAATCTTTTTTGTAGGCGTATAATAAAGCTCTTCAGGCGCCTGGAAGGGCAGTTGGTGCTGTTATCGCACTACTGAAGGTAACTAATTTACTTTTTATCTGTTTAAGATACACTCGATGCAGTTGAAGCAGTATATAAACTTTCTTTCAGGATAAGATACCAGCTCCAACATACAAGGTTTTGGCCGATTATCACAGCACTACCGTGAAAGTTCTAGCACTACAAGCTGCTGCTACTGAGGATGTAAGTCCACTTATTAAACCATTTCAAATTTGTCTGCCTATTAAAGAAGGATTGAATGTTATTAACTTAGAAGTCATGAACTAAAGTGCTGATGCTTGCATTCATAAACTAACTTGGGTCGTTTCCATGCAGGGGGAAGATTGCGCAACTGATCGAATGCTAGAGAGGAAGGAAGATCTGGAAGAGAGGCTGATGCCAGAACTGAAATCCCTGGTCCTGGGCACAAGCAAAGAATGAGCAGCATTCTGGAGCTGCCTTGCTAGCTAGACTTATGTCTGTGCATATACACTGGGCGGGGCTATCTTCGTTCCTTGCATCCTCTGCGTTGATCTTCTTTGCTCTATCAGGAAGTAAAAAAGAGCTGGGAAGTGGTCTTCTCTATAGATAGAAGAGAAAATGGAAAAAGGAGAAATGCACCATCGTTTGGGAAGTTGATGTGAACATCTGATTGACATCTCTCATGTAATTTAGGGCATGCATTTCAGCAAATGCTCAGGCTAATTTTAGTGGCCGAAGGCATCTGAATTCACACCTGAATCTGAATCTTGAACTTGATGCTGCTCGGTTTTGTAGCGACAGATAATGAACTTTTCAAAACACCTGAAAAACACATCATGCCGACCAAAGATTGATCTTCTACGCCTTGTCGGTTTTGTAGCGACAGATAATGAACTTTTCAGAACACCTGAACTGCGCCGCTGCTTGACGCCGTGCCTGGCCAGTGCAGAGCTCCGACGTGAGATGGGCGCATCCTCCTCGTCGGTGCTGCAGCATATCCACGACGGTCTGCAGCAAGCAGGTCGGCCGGGAACATGGAGTTCGTGGATAGGTTACTTTTGTTTTATTTTTTGAAACCGATGGAATTCTACACTTTGACATGAAGCATGCAAAAACAAGACTCTCATCGATCTTGCTGGTCAATTGCTCATCAAATTTCGAGTGATCGATAGATGCATGAGTTTCTGTCTGTTTTGGCAAAACAAAGCATGTACGCAATGATCCTGATTGATTATTACATGCAGAAGCAGATGCAGTCGTATGTGCAGGGTCGTATCATCAGCTAGAATCAGTTCCGCCTGAAAAAGGGTTGATTCCATTATGCAGAATTGAGAATGAAGCTGGTGTAACGTGGAGTACTACTTCTGATAAAACTGGCTTAATTAAGATCGATATACCAGCTAGCTGGTTGATTGGCCAAGGCAAAACACACATGAAATGAAAAGATGACAGTCTAACACACCGGAGATATATTGCATCTGATCAAGGCGATCACAGATTCCCCACCAAAAGAGACACCTATTACTTCTAACAAAAAATAGGGACTTCATAGTTCTTTAAGATTAAAAGAGAAATAATGTCTGTCAGTCGTGGACAGCAATTGCAGATGACCGGCCGACTGCCAGTTCTTTTCCCCTTTTCTTTTCTTGATCTGAGACAGATGGAATTCAGTAGAGGTGATGATGTGCATAGTTTCAGTGAACTAACTGATCATCTGTTCTCAACTTGCGACAATCTAAGTCAGATAACAAGTAAAACCAAATCGACTTAGCATAATTAAGCACAATGTGAAAACAGAGGATCATTGGCCCTCAACGAGATCAACAGAGAAATTTTTGTCGAGACTGTAGCTAGGTAGCACAATTCAAGTAATAAATGAATAATCTAGCATTCTGCCGGGGAACAATACAGCTTTCAGTAAGGAGAGCAATGCTGCCGTCGGCGAGATAACATTCCGGATTCCGTCGGCCATCGGTCAGCATCAGGTGGTGGATTCTTGGTTTCCTCTTGGCCGTTCCCCAAGAGAGAGAGAGAGAGATCATTCATCTGCACTGATAATTCAATCTGGGCCACACCTGCGTCATCTAACGGCTGCTGGAGACCCAAAAAAAAGAAAAAAAAATTCCGTTGCCGGGACTCGAACCCGGGTCTCTCGGGTGAGAGCCGAGTATCCTAACCAGCTAGACTACAACGGATCTTGCTTTGTTGCTTCATGTGCCACATATACATTTCTGAATTTCAGCGAAAAATGGCACAATCTTGTTGATTTGGTGTAGTGTGAGCACCAGCAGACGGATTTTTTTGCTCCACCAAATTACATCATTATATCACTGCATTGTATTGGCAACCACCCAAATTTTTTACTCATAGTATGTACATCCTGTTATGATCGATCAGCATCTTCGTTTTCCTTTAAGGATCATCAGTTTTGTTTGTCACCAACATGGACGCTTGTGCTATTCTCTACTGAATGCAGACATTTCACAAGTTAGCAGTGTAGATATTCGAGAAAATATACTGTGGAAACCACATATTAGGTGGAAACTTGGAAGCTCAGATATGCTACACTCCTCCAAACAAGCTCATAATGTGATCAATTAATTATATGCCTGCTAATAAATTCCACACTAATTAGATTTGCACGGCTTATTAATTATTATTATTTTTGCAATGGCAGTACCATCTGCAGGGCAAATTATACATGAGGAGATTAAAAGCTCTCACCAAACAAGCTTAAAATTACCAAATTATACATGGGCAAATTATCATTGAAGGGGTTGTTTGGGGAGTTTAAAATTCTGAGAAGCAGCTGGTTGGTAGCCAGCTTGTGAGAATTAGAAAAGCTGGGTTTCCCAGCTTCTGGCTTCTAGTTCATTTTCTGAATTCTACAACTACAGCTTCTCAGAATCTGGACCAAAAGCTGAATTGTTTGGGGGAGCTTCTGATTTTGGGAGAAGCTACAGCAGCTAGAAGCTTCCCCAAACAGGGCCGAAGTAGCATTATGGTGATTAAAGCCCATTCCACCTGCAAGTGACCAAAACAGATACCAGCTAGCTACAGTACTAATGTTGTTAAGTTGCAGTACCGCAAGATTACTAAAGTTTAAATGACCTAGTACTCATGCATGCCATAGTAAGCATGCCCTACTAATTAAGCATGTCATATTGTACCTGGTACTTGGAGTATTTGCTAAGGTAGATATAGATATAGGCAGAGCCAGGCGATCTTTGCTTTTCTTGTACATGCATGTGTGTTCATGTGCCTTACTATCTCTCTCTCTAGTTCACTTTGTGCCAGAGAGAGAAGAGTTTTCTAGAGGAAAACCAGATAGACAATTAAGCATGGACAGGCAGGACAGGAGAGATTTACAAGCAGGCTAGCTAGATTCTTCTTACTATTATGAACCAATTAGCCAAATCACAGGTGCAGCCAATGCGGAGTAGTATATTTCTTCTCAATCCATTGAAAAAGGTGGTTGCTTTGCAAGCATACAGATGCAATTCAACTGATGTTAAGACAGCAAAAGCAGCAGGCAGCTGTAGCTGCTTCAGTTAAAGTAAACACAGTTACACACACAGGTAGGAGTAGGTTGGAGTGAGAAGTTTCAAGCAAGATTGGCGGGCAAACAAACCACATGGAGTGTGTGGCTGTGGCATCATGCGTTATCATTTGTTGATGAAGATGTCTTATCAGAAAAGTTAACAAATTCCGGTCACTGCTCTGAACAAATCTCTGTATCAGGCTCCAAGCTCTGAACAATTCAGTAATCAGTACTACTAGTAGCAGTGAAATGGCAAGAAAATCGATCAAACTTGTTTAGTTTCTAACTAAATATAGGTTTAACTCAACGCAGACGCACTAGAAATGAATGTAAAAAGTACTTTACAAAAACTAAACATGTACTACCTGCATACGAATTCTGCTGCCATAAGCTTTAATCAGCAAACTACATGCAAAGCTGAGATAAAAAAAAATGACAAAGGTTTCACGAGCTAAGCCCAACGGCATTAGTTGTCATCATGACTCATGACCTACCAAACTGCTGATCATCTCACGCATGCCATCTGCATTTGATTTCCTCCAACCAAATCCCAGAAATTTATTACTAGAGCAATGCATGTTGTGGCTAGATTGATAAAGGGAGCAGAAATTGAATTGAAGATGGCGGGAGAGAAGGAAAATACAGAACTGGAGACAGTTAGATTTGGTGTCCTACTACTGATAGTACAGAGCAAAGTACAGCAGCTTCAGTTTGGCAAATCTTCTTCTTCTCTGCTTCCTTCTCTTCTCACTTTTATCTCAAGCAAACCAGACCAAATCACAGTTTGTTGGGATGGTTGTGATATTGGTCCTACACATTTATATCACATTGTTTTTTTTTTGGTTGTCATTCTCACACGCAGTGATAGTTTGCAACTCGTATATATCCACGATGGTATTTTGCAAATTCCCTTTAGGAAAATAAAATGGAAGTTCCCAAGAATTAACAGCATAAAAAGATTTTTTATATAGTAAGAAAAAATATGTACCAATATATACTACCTTCGTCCCAACTTAAATGCAGTTGTGGGTTTCTATGTCCAATGTTTGATCATTCGTCTAATTTGAAAATTTATTAAAAAATAAAAAAAATAGTCACAAATAAAGTACTATTTATGTTTTATCATCTAATAACAACAAAAATACTAATTAAAAAAATTTAAATAAGACAGACGGTCAAACGTTGAACTGTGCAAAGCTGCACTCTTTATAGGACGGAGGTAGTAGTAGTTATATTTAGGGTGTGTTTAGTTCTACGCCAAAATTGGAAGTTTGACTAAAATTGAAAGTTTGAAGAAAAAAGTTGGAAGTTTATTTGTGTAGGAAAGTTTTGATGTGATAGAAAAGTTAGAAGTTTGAAGAAAAAGTTGGGAACTAAACCAGATCTTAGCACTGAATAAACCATTAGATGTTCCAAGCCTCCAACACTGACAAAAGGGCTTCCAAGAAAACAAACATGTACTAGCTTTTGCAGCTCAAGACAAGAGCTTCACTGAGAAACCCATGTATAATACTCCTACTTGACATTTCCACCGACCAAAACCTGAAGATAAAGCAGAGTTATAAACATGAGGTGGTGAAAGTAAACTTTAAAGGCGTGACAGTCTAATATAAACATATGAAATTAATGAGAGAGGTGTCACATGGTGAAGGGACCAAATTAGCATCATGGCATGAGTGTACATACAGTTAGGACAAAGGATAACAGGACAGGAAGATTGCAGAGAATGCAACCCTCACATGGCTAGGTTTCTATCATGCCATGACTACTCATGTGCAGCCACAAAAAGAACTCTGACCTGGCTGGAATTTTCAGTGATTCAGATATTGTATATTTGTACTATATGCAATGGATTCATTCTGCAATGGCAATTAATCCTCTCACTTAGGAGTCAGGAATGAGATTAACACAAGTGAGGAGGAGGTTGTTCAGAGCAGGTCCAATAGCGGGCTATAAGACAGCTATAAACATATTTTAAAGAGATAAAGGAAAAAAGAAAAGTAGCGGGCTACAGATCTATAGCTAGCTGCAGCATGGCCTCCAAGACGTAATGAGTGTATAACAGGTAGGACTGGGTATTAATAGTATAATAAGCAACTATTGTATGAATTGGCTATTACATTGGCTCTAAATGATTTGGAGTTAGTAGTTGGCTATACTATTAAACTTACTCTCAGAGGTTAAATTAAATTAGTACTGCTACATCAGCTTGTTATTTGAGCCGCTGGCTATAATTAATATGTTATGGCAAAGTTCAGAATTGTCTTGCATATTTGGCTCCCTATCCAAGATGCAGCATTTCACTTGGGAATTTGGGCTCATCAATGTGTGGTTCATTCAAGAATCAAGAGCGGGAGATTATCCCTGCATCAACTCTTGGCCTATATTAATAGGGATTTTTTTAAAAATGTTTGATTAGGTCAAATTCAGAACGATGATTCCGCTTGTCCCATTCAAAAACACGTCTATGCCTTGTTAAAACAACAGTACAGCACTAAGTTTTTTTTTAAAAAAAATGGAGGGTGCAATAGTGTTGTTTTTGAATGGTAGGTTTCCAAAATTCAATCTTGAGTGAGACATGGTACCATAATCCCTTTACTTTACCATCCATTGTTATCAAAAGCGATTTCAGAAATAGACTCTTTTCACTCGCCACCAGGGACACCTCAACTATATAATTCTGAAATATATTTGATCAAATCTTTTCTTTAAAAAAGATCAAACTAAATGATGGGATATTGCAAAAGCTACAAATATTCAAAGACGTCTTCCATATCTTCACATTTCAAACTGGTTAGCCGCCTACCTATCTAAGAGAAACCTGTCTTATTCTGATTTTGTTTTTTACCCTTTCAATTAAGATAACAAAAAAAGTTTCAACTGGACAAGGTCACTGTAGATGCTTACAAAGACATTAATATTAGTTTTTACCTACTAATGAAGTTTACTTAATTCTTTTGACCAATTAAGTTCAGTTACCAGAGAGGTTGATTGTCATTTCCTTTGCTGGTCAAATGCACTAATAAACCGGTCAAAACAAAAGGGAGGTTGAGACTTGAGAGTCGGTTCAGTACTAATCTACTGCCTCACTGAATAATAAAATACAAAAAGTATATGGTACAGTTGGATAGATCTATTTAGCGTACTAATCACAGTAATCAAATCCAATCAACACCAACCAAAAGGAACAAGGATAGAATACTCCTGCTTACAATCAAATGAGACAATTATTGATAAGGAGACACTCCATATTCCAAATTACCGAATTCAGACAAGTATTTTATAAAGAGACCACCAAAATTCAAATTATAACCAAAACTTAAGAGAATGGCAAAGATCTAAAGTGCAGTAATTGTTTAAATTTCTGAACAGCTTTCTTGATAACTGGAAGCAGTTGTCCATATTAAAGTTAATGCAAGAAAGCAAACGCATATAAAAGACAAAAAAATGAATTGCTTTAATGCACCCTTTTACGGTGAAATCAACAGTAACTGAAAATTTTTAGAAGTGCATTGCAGCTGTAGTAAAACTGGCATGACCTGCAAATTAACTCAAAATTTCTCCCTCTTAAACATGGCAAAAAGGAAAAGCTAGAGAGAGAAAGAGAGGAGAGAGAGGTGACCAACTGACCATTGATAGAGACCACGAGCTGTTCTCGAAGTCACCACCCTGCTCCTCCGGGGGGACCTGCTTCTTCTTTGCTGCTCCTTCCTTGACCCTGGATCTCGCCATTGTTGCCATTGCCACTGCTCCCTACCTACTCCTCCTCTTGCTCCTCCTAGCTTAGCTCTGGACCCGTTTGGATCGCACTGACTCGCTGACCATCACTGTGAGTGAGTGCCCTGTTCTTTCTTTTTTTGAACGAATTTTTTTTTTGAACGAAGTGCCCTGTTCTTTCGATTTGCGCTTGTTCTTGCGTTTCTTGCTCTGCTGGTGCTGGGTGGAGGCGATTCGGTGTTGTCTCGGATCTTCTTTTTATTTTATTTCTGCAACTCTTGAGTTCTGATGCTTTCTGAAGTTCGTTTTTTTTTTTGGTTGTTGTTCTTCTTCGTCAGTTCAGTTCATGGTTCCTGCGAGAGGTTTTTGCGGAACAAGATCTCGTTTTGAACTTTTGATAGCTTATTAATCGATGAGTGGTTGCAGAAGGTAATCCTTGAATACGATTGCTGCCGTGATATTGTTTCTCCGATCTTGTTTTGATTGGTTGAATAATTTCTTGCTTTACCCCGTTTATGTGATTGCTTGCTTACCATTTCAATGACATAGCGATGAAAGAAATAAATAAATAAAAGATCTCGTTTTGATTTGTGAAAACAGCCGCTAATCCTAATCTTAATTCGTTCTGAATGAAGATCCCATCCACGATACCTCAAGATTTGCATCTGCTTCTCCCTTGTACTTGCCCTCTTGTCTCTTTCTGCATTTGCTCCGCCGGCATTTTGGCTCTTCTTGCTACTCTGATCTGGCCAAATTTGACACCTGCTGTCACATTCAGTTATAAAGCTAGTAGTAGTGGTTGGGATTTTTTTTTCCAGTTCAATTCTTGGAGCAATTTGAATCTGCATTTGAAGAATCGGTGCTCCTTTGCAGAATTGGGAGCTGTGGGCAGAAAGACTAGGCCTTGTATTGTTCAGAGAATCAGAGATTGAAGATGGATAGGAGGATTGGCCTTACCTCACCGTCACCAAAGTCGACCGAGAAGTCCGGGAGAGACTTGAGATCCGGAGGTGACGCCAATGGCGGCGCAAACACTAACAGTAACTCCATTCCCAGAGGTGATAAGGAGAAGGGAGTCAATGTGCAGGTCATTCTCAGATGCAGGTGAAGAGAGCTCAGCAGTTGCAGTTCAGAAATTATGTTTGGTTCTTCTTTTTTTTTAATGGTTCTCACAATGTGAATTTTGCTGCATTCAGGCCCATGAGTGATGAAGAGACAAAGTCGAATACTCCGGTAGTGATCTCGTGCAATGAGCGCCGCCGTGAGGTCGCCGCGACACAAATTATTGCCAATAAGCAGATTGATCGGACCTTTGCATTTGACAAGGTATCAGATCATATTTGGCAGTCACTTCATTAGGCCTATTTTTTCAGTGGTGACTTGCTGTGGTCACTTGCCTTGTACTTTGCATTTACTTATTATTGTGTTGGCTCCACGAATGTTAGTTTTGGCAAAAAATTTAGTGAAGTGGTCATTCTGTGCAGGTGTTTGGTCCAGCATCGAAGCAGAAGGATTTGTTTGAGCAATCTATCTCACCAATAGTAAATGAGGTCCTTGAGGGCTATAATTGCACAATTTTTGCTTATGGGCAAACTGGTACTGGGAAAACCTACACAATGGAGGGAGGTGGAACTAGAAAGACCAAGGTAAAAAAAAAGTGCTTGAGATCATTTAAAATCGCATTTTTGGTTTTTCTGCATGTTCTTTACAATTGACTTGTGCTTGTAACATCCAGAATGGTGAACTCCCAACTGATGCTGGAGTTATCCCAAGGGCTGTTAGGCAAATCTTTGACATTCTTGAAGCCCAGTGCGCTGAGTACAGCATGAAAGTCACCTTCCTTGAGCTCTACAACGAAGAAATCACTGATTTGTTGGCCCCTGAAGAACCAAAGTTCCCTATTGTTCCTGAAGACAAGACAAAGAAGCCTATTGCCCTCATGGAAGATGGCAAAGGAGGCGTTTTTGTGAGAGGGCTTGAAGAAGAAGTCGTGTACTCCGCTGGTGAAATCTACAAAATTCTTGACAAGGGTTCTGCAAAGAGGCGCACTGCAGAGACACTGCTGAACAAGCAAAGTAGTAGGTCACACTCCATTTTCTCTATCACAATTCACATCAAGGAACTGACTCATGAGGGTGAGGAGATGATCAAAATTGGGAAGCTTAATCTAGTCGATCTAGCTGGTTCAGAAAATATCTCACGGTCAGGTGCTAGAGATGTGAGTAAACTTAAAATTTTCTATTCATTGATTAAAATATAATATATCTATCTGATTTTTCAACTGCCCAATACTACTTTTGATATTGAATTATCATTGCAGGGCAGAGCGAGAGAGGCTGGGGAGATCAACAAGAGCTTGCTGACACTTGGTCGAGTCATCAATGCTCTTGTTGAACACTCTGGACATGTCCCATACAGGTAATTCTAAGGACAGTGTCCTGGCAGATTTGATTCTAGAAACATTTTGGCATTTTGCCAAGGGTGTTTATATGTTGCTCCATTTAATTGTTCCAGAGATAGCAAACTGACAAGATTGCTAAGAGACTCATTGGGAGGGAAAACAAAGACTTGCATTATTGCCACAATATCACCTTCAGTATATTGTTTGGAAGAGACACTGAGCACACTGGACTATGCACACCGTGCTAAAAATATCAAGAACAAGCCTGAGGTTATTGCCTAAGCAAGTTATATTTATATCTGACTATTTAGTACAGTAAATTTGTGGTAGCCTAACTTGCTCTTCTTACTGCCAATATTCAGGTGAACCAAAGGATGATGAAATCTGCTGTGATCAAGGACCTGTACTCTGAAATTGACCGTC
This sequence comes from Oryza sativa Japonica Group, assembly GCF_034140825.1. Lineage (NCBI taxonomy): Eukaryota > Viridiplantae > Streptophyta > Magnoliopsida > Poales > Poaceae > Oryza > Oryza sativa. The sequence goes on from NC_089039.1 coordinate 955,667, forward strand.
TTAAGCAAGGTTTGTCTTCATGATTATTATTATTCTTTTGTAGAGCATTGAAGCGGTAGGAATCATACAGTGTGTATTCACCCCGTCTCCTTTATGTCTTCAGAGGTGTTTGCTGCAAGAGAGAAGAATGGTATATACATTCCAAGAGAACGCTACCTCCAAGAGGAAGCCGAGAAAAAGGTTTCTCTTTTTCCCACCAAATCCACATTAGGATTGTTTCTATAAGCTGAGGAAAAGCTTTGTTTTCTAAATCTGCATCTCATCTTTCTGAACCTATTGTCTTTACTTAGGCCATGACAGAGAAAATTGAGCGTCTGGGAGCTGATTTAGAGGCTAGGGATAAGGTATGTTTGTCTATAAGCATGCATAACACCAGAAGAAAAATATTAGCTTGTTAACAACTGAATGTATTTTTGTACCAATGAGCAGCAATTGGTTGAACTAAAAGAGCTTTATGATGCTGAACAACTTTTGAGTGCAGAGTTGAGTGAAAAACTCGGGAAGACGCAGGTACCTCTCCAGTTTCCCAACGATCAGTATATGTGCAGTTTATAGTACATATAATCATTATTCTGTCTCTTGAATGCAGAAAGATCTGGAGGACACCAAGAATGTTCTGCATGATTTAGAAGAAAAATACAATGAAGCAGAGTCAACCATTAAGGAAAAGGAATATGTCATCTTTAATTTATTAAAGTCAGGTTAGTCAAAATAACCTATTCTGGCAACACCTGTCTTAGCATGTCTTGGTCATTACTTATTGTTAAGAATACCGGCAAATGAAATTATCAAATGATGTGAGGAATTTACTTATTGTTGATTTTGCCACAGAAAAATCACTGGTAGACTGTGCATATAACCTCCGTGCGGAATTGGAAAATGCAGCAGCAGATGTTTCAGGGCTATTTTCCAAAATAGGTTAGGGATCTCAACTTGATTACCTTTATTCTCGATTACTGTTATGGACTTAATCTCACTTCAGTTGTCCTTGTTCTCGATTACTGACAGAGCGTAAAGACAAGATAGAAGATGGGAACAGGTCACTCGTGCAGAGATTTAGATCTCAACTGACCAATCAGCTGGATACCTTGCATAAAACTGTGTCCACCTCAGTCATGCAGCAGGAGAATCACCTCAAAGAAATGGAAGATGATATGCAATCCTTTGTATCTTCAAAAGATGAGGTTATTCAATCTCCCATCATCTTTTTCACTTCCCAGTTTCTTTTGTATGAATGATCTTCCAGGGGTGTATACTGATAGCGTCAGCTACCAATTTTTAGGCTGCTCAAGGGCTAAGGGAGAGCATACAAAAGTTGAAACTTCTCCATGGTTCAGGCATTACAGCTTTGGATAGTTTAGCAGGTGAAATTGACATGAACTCTCAGTCAACATTTGAGAGATTGAACTCGCAAGTGCAATCACACACGTCATCTCTTGAGCAAGTAAGCTTACTTCTTTTGGCCTGCTTGTAACAGCAGTATGTATTGCAATATTTCTGATTGCCCTTCCTATTGATAGTGTTTTGGAGGAATTGCTTCAGAAGCAGACAATTTGTTAAATGAGCTTCAGTGTAGCCTTTCTAAACAAGAAGAGAGGTTAACCCAATTTGCAAAGAAGCAGCGGGAGGTTCGTCTCATGTTGTAACACTAAACTACTAGCTGTCTTCATCCACTCTTCTGTTGTAAATTTTGTTCTTCTCCACAGGGACACTTACGAGCTGTGGAAGCATCACGGTCCATCTCAAAGATCACTGCTGGTTTCTTCAGCTCACTTGATGTTCATGCATCTAAGCTCACGAGTATTTTGGAAGAAACGCAAAGTGTGCAAGATCAACAACTTCTTGACCTTGAGAAGAAATTTGAGGTATGTTAATTATTGCATCAACAATAAGCAATTCATAAGCTAATATTTTGTTTTGTGTCAATATGTAATTTTGCCATTTTAAACAGGAGTGTGCAGCTAATGAAGAAAAACAACTTCTAGAGAAGGTGGCAGAGATGCTTGCAAGTTCCCATGCAAGGAAGAAGAAGCTGGTAAGGACTGTCCATTTGTTATACTTTGGCTTTTGGTCATCTGATAATCTTATTCTCTAGATAGATCAGCTATCAAAAGAAGTTCTGTGGTGATAAATAGATGAGTTGGAGGCTATTTACAAAATTACTACACATTGCTGAATGTGACCGTGATTCCGCGAACATGTACTGCAGGTCCAAACAGCAGTAGGTAACCTTCGAGAGAGCGCTGTAAACCGCACAAGTCACCTACAGAATGAAATTTCAACTGCCCAGGACTTCACTTCGTCCGTGCGGGAAAAGTGGGGCTTTTACATGGAAGAAACTGAGAAGAATTACATTGAAGATACCACTGCAGTGGACAGTGGAAGGTCGTGCTTGGCAGAAGTGCTTGTGGAATGGTGAGTACTCAGTATCATGGCATCATGCTGTGAATTGTGATACCTTCTGCTATGCTATACGGAATCACGGATGTCTCAATGTTTGACCATTGCTATCTCAACTGCAGTAAGGCAAAGACAACCATGGGTGCACAACAGTGGAAGAACGCCGAGGACTCTCTTTTCAGCCTTGGCAAAGGAAATGTGGAATCGGCAGATTCAATAGTCAGGTACCAGAATAGAAAATATCAAGTACTTGAAACATTCTTATCGTATGCTATGAACAATGACCATTATGCTATATTGGTCTGTGCATGAAACAGGACTGGAACCGAGGCTAACCAATCGCTGCGTTCCAAATTGTCGTCTGCGGTATCAACTACCCTTGAAGAAATAGATATAGCAAACAAGGCCCTTCTTTCTTCCATCGACAGTAAGATTTACAGTGAAAATTTTGAGTTACTGTAGCACAGTGCGTGACAATCAAATTTTCTTTCTCACCGCAACTTCTGTTATTTCAGGTTCACTAAAACTTGACCATGATGCGTGCGCAAACATTGGCTCCATAATCAAACCATGCCATGAGGAAATAAGCGAGTTGAAGGGAGGACATTACCACAGGGTTGTTGAGATTACTGAAAATGCTGGGAAATGCCTAGAGGAAGAATATCTGGTGAGTAGTCATGAAAAGTAACAGATAGGAGAATGTGATCTGTCTCTTACTGACCAAATTGCTATTGCTTCTTCTCCTTGAACACCTCAGGTGGATGAACCATCATGTTCGACTCCGAGAAGGCGGCAAATCGACCTGCCAAGCATGGAATCCATTGAGCAGTTGCGAACCCCGGATTACGATGAGCTTCTCAAATCATTCCGAGAGTCGAGGGCGAGTTTGAAGCAGGCAAATGGAGACATGAAGCATTTCTTAGAGGTGCAAGAAGCTACACCACCATCAATCACAGACCCGAGAGCTCCTCTTATAGCAAGAAATTAGATTTATAGAGTGAATGTACAAAAGGAACAAATTGTTTAGCTTTGATTTTTGGGGTATTGATTTACTGTTGATAGTGCCATTCGATTTATTGCTGCTGTTGGTTGGGATGGGAGGTCTGAAGCTGATCTGTTTGTAGAGATCAGTAGAAAGGCATGTGTATTTACTACTGCATAATTGAGGATAATGTTAGCTCTAGTGTAATATATATCCACACAGGTAACAATGACAAGTGCTAGTACAGATTTGACTCAGATAATCTTCCATGCTTTGCTGCAAATTTGAACAATTATTAGAAGCAAAAGGAAAGGAATTGAGTACAATCCATGATATTTTTCTTTTGATCTTTTGGAAGAAAGAGCAGTTGAAATGTCAAGTTCATTGAGGTAGAAGAGAAGTTCAACCTAATTTGAAAACAAGAGATTATGTTTACAGTACCGAGCTAAGTCGGCAACCAAAAGAAATGAAGGAAAAGAAAAGGTCTGAACTCATGGTGGGGTTGTCATTTGGCAGCCAAGAAATGATGCTTTGACAAAGGAGAACTCGCGAAGATTTGGGATGATTTCTATATGAGGTTTACCAGGTCCTTGAGTTGGTGAATCCTCTAAAAAAAATAGCCTTTTCTGTACCTCATACACACAATTAGCCAAATCCTTTTACATCACCATCATTCCATCAAGTAGTATCGACTCAAGCAGATACTACTGTATTACACACTCTTAGAATTGCATACAGCACAGTACCACAATACCTATTACTACCTACAACTTAAGTCTTAATATCACTGATTTTTTTTCAGCACACATAGCAAATTAACAGGTAAACATACTAGAGTACCAGTGTACCACACATAAAGTTGCTCTATTACTACAGTAAGTACTAGAACATGTCCAGCTGCAAGCACAGGGCGGCTGGTTGCTTGAACTGGCCGGAGTACTAGCACCACTACTTCATCTCCATCTATTGCATAACATTCCTGCTCTTCTCAAATGTCAGATATCAAATCACTGATTATTTTATCTCAATATCAATCATGGGTGTATAACTGTAAACAATAATAATAGTCATCGATGCACATATGATCATATTTCAATCTTCTTTCGTGTCAATTGAAGTGGACCAATTATGTACATAAGTGAACTTCAGTTGAAAATGAAGCACATGCATGATGCATGGGTCTGCCACTATGGTATTCAAGAATGGAGTGGACACAGATATGATCAAGCATTTGAATTAAAATCATAGCACATCTGCATGCCACTAGAGAAAGAAAAACTATGAAAGCTTGTTTCATGAGGTGAATGTACAAACACGGGTTGAAAAACCTATTTCAACTACAAAACATTGTGTCGGAATTGAGGCCTGATACACTGATAAGGTGGTGTCAACACATAGATTAATACAGCAACATGAAAGCTGGTCGCTGGATGCTGCTTTATACCCTGCAAAACAAGAAGAACCATCACCAAGGGGATAAGTGATGAAGGAAGAGCATGGCTATGATAACACATGCTCTATGAAAATCTACCAGTATAATCGTGGAACATTTTTCTCTCTAAAGAATCTACCCTTTCAGATCACACTGGGAATATTAATGAGGATGCACGCTATAAAAAATAAAACATGCTTCTCACACTCTATCTAGTTTTCTATGCTAAGCATTCCTGTCCTAATAATGTTATAATACAGAATTCTCAGGAATGCAGAGATGTAAATGACCTATCGCTGGGACATATAAAGAATGTGATAAGAATTTCCAGATCAATCTGTTCTCAACAAACCTTAGCTAATGATCAGGGTCAGGATCGCCTTCCAAATCACCAGCAGAAGGGTCCTGAATTGCAGGATCCTCACTATCCTTATCTTCTCCTGATGCTGTAGAATCTGTCTTTTGTTTTTTCGCATCGCTTGCAGTAGGGGTACCATCATCCTCTAAATCATCGTTTCCAGGGTCTGCAGGATCCGACTCTTTCCTTGGTCTCTTCCATTTTTTGGTAGACGATGTGCCATCATCCTCAAAATCTTCCTCCTCTCTACCCCTGTGCAGGTAGGTCCACAATTTTTTGTCATTGTCATACAGTACACAAGGATCGCGCTCATAATGCAGACGATCAAGAGCACCGCTGACAACTTGGTTAACAGCAGCCTCTTTATTAGATTCTTCGTGGTTTAGATACTGTGAATCTTTGAGAAGTGTGCACACATCAGCTCTTGTTCCAGTTCTTGCAGGCAACCTGGCAGCAGCATCTCTTACAAGACAGAGAATAGTGACATGAGGCGGGCGATCAGGTAAGAGCATGGGGTGTCCCCTAGCTTTTGCTGTAGGCTTGCCACCTCCCCTTCTCAAGGGAGCAACTATAGATTTCTCCCCATCAGCAGCAGTATAGCAAAAGGCTCTATCAGGAATTGAGTACCTCAAAAATTCTTCACGCTGGAAATACGCTCTTGCTTCCTCCGAGCTTGGACTAATTGTGTTTAGACTTTTCTGGGCTCTAAGGTCCTTGAACCTTTCCTTCAAATCCAAGTTTGCAGGATCTGGTGCCGGAGGTGGTGGAAGGGATCCTATCTGCTTAAGGGTTTCCTGACCACTTTTCAGCCAGTTAGCAAATGCGTCAACCAACTTCACAAGCATTTTGTGTGGTATACCCCATGCATCAGGAGAAGTTTCTTCATTAGGATCACCATCTGAAGAACCAGAAGGCAGTGGGCCAACCCAAAGCCAGCTTTTGTTTGACTTGTCATAGGAAACCAGTGCTTTCCATCCCTTTGCACCTAGTGGAGCTGTTCTAGATGAGAGTATCTTTAATACTCCTCGAACTAAATCCTGAAGTGGCTCTTGTGTTTCAAGTATATTAGGGTCACTGGGATTTGATCTAATCCGAGTAACAATCTCTTGAACGGTGAACGCTGGCAAATTGCTCGGCGTGGTCTGCTCTGCGGCACTGGCATCTGCAGTCTCGTGACCTTGTTGGGCTTTCTCTGGACCACTGGCATCTACAGCCTCATGACCCTGTTGGGCTTGCTCTGTTGCACTTGGATCTTGAGGCGTTTTGCAATGTTCTTCATTGTTGAAGCATTTTCTGCTCTCCTCCCCGTCAGGTTGCTTGGCCGACAGAGTATCCTCAGTAGGGGTGGCCATAGCCTTCCTTACAGCAGTTAGAAGATGCACAATAGAGAATGAAAACCCAGTGTGGATAGTTGGTGTGATTGGTACATATTTTTTCTTTGGTTTCTCAGGTTCTACCACTACCACATTTACTTCTGGCAAGACAGGAGCTGGTTCATCTACAACAACTGCATCCGTGACAGCCTCTGGAGCAGCTGGCTTCTTTTTACCTTTCTTCTTTGAGCTACTGCTGTTCTCCACCAACTTTGGAGCAGATGGCGCGTCCTCACCATGTTCGGCCGGGCTTGTAGCTTCAACCCTTCTTTTCTGCTTTTTGGATCCAGAGCTGCAACTTGCCAATGGCATCTTCTTTTTTTCAACATCACCATTAGAATCAACACAGCCTGATCCACTGGCTAGCCTCTCACCATTCTCTGGTGACCTGAGTGATTCATCAGCATTCTCATTGCTGTCAGGCAACTCAGTGTTTCCATGATCATGTGTATCGACACTGGCCATTACTTTCCGCTTTCTTTCACCCCTTGCTGCTGGAGGCCTCATCATTTCACTAATCTGTTCTGTCTCTGTGACATGCACATCACGTAAATAATCAGACTCTGTAACATTTACTCTGTGAGTCCCTTTACTCTGGTAGGGTTCAAAATCTTCAGTAGCAGTTGGATAATTTACTTTGGAAGCTTTAGGAAGCTTGTTCAATTTTTTGGCACTATATGCTGGTCTATGAGACCCAGAATGGTGTTCTGGCTGCCTTTTAAGATCCATGTCCCCTCCACCTTCAAACTTTTCCGATGAATCGGATTCTGTCTCCTCACTCTGAGTGTAGACAGCATTGCTCCTCGAGTACTTCTGGCCAATTCTGTCATACTGACTAGTGGATTTACCTTTGATCTTCCCCGGTATCTTGCCTCTATGATCAGACCCAAAATTTGCATCACTAATTTGTTTCTCAATACTTTTATAAGACTTAACCTTCAGACCATGACCAGCTTGAGTTTTTCTGCTCCTGTAATCGCCTGCAGACTGCCCTCTCTGCCAGTCATTCATGCTACCGGCATAGCTACCAGCTGGCCAATCCATCTCATCCCCTTTCAGAGCTTTACTCGACATACCTTGTCCACCATACATCCAATCTCTGTCAGAGTACTTTGCATTCTTTGCTGTATCAAAATATGGACGATCATATGCTGCTGCTACGGTAACTCCCTGATTAGCATTGGCATTCCTGCCATAGTAGTAAGAAGAACCATTTTGGTTCTCGTGGTAGTTGTTTCCATACAAATTTCCATCATAGCTTGCAGCCAATTCCTTCTTTCCTGGCTTCGGCATTGGCCTATGAGAACGAATCATTCGCAAATCCCTGTCATCTCCCAACTCCTCGGAATGAAGGCCTTGCTGACTCCTGCGAGGCTTCCCTCTGCGCATGACTCCTGAATCATAGCCATAGGCGTTATCTTGGCGAGAAAGCTCGGAGAGTGCCATAGCAGCATCACGGCCAGCCCCTCCAATGTACTCCTCGCCCAAACCTTTTGGCGCTCCCAAGCGCAACAGACCCTTAGACCGCTCCTTCTCAGGCTTCCCTGATTTCTTCAATACTGTCTTATCAGGCTTCAGCCGCATCAAGGATGGGTCCCCATACTCCCTGCTCTCCGAGTCAGTCTCTGATCCAGCTCGGCCACCCAAACCAAGATGAGCTTTTTGCTGCTGCTGCTGCTGCTGCTGCTGCTGTTGCTGTGCTTTCATGGCATCCAGTGCCCTTAGCTTCTCGTTAATGTTGTACCCCTGGCAACCCTTCCAACAGTCCTTTACGTCCCAGAGACCCCGGACCATGGAATTGTGGTAGCTTTGCAGCCTGTAGTAATGCTTCCGCCGCTCTGCAAAGCGGGTACCGCGGCGATAAAGAGCAATCCTTGGGTCACATAGGCCTCCTTTGAGCCTGTCGAAGAGGGCAGCAAGGGGACTCCCGAAGTGGAAGTTGTCTCCCCTAAGTAGCTCGGCAAGCGTGCGCGCAAAGGTCTCCTGATCCATGTCAGGCAGCAGAGCGGCGAGGCGTTGCCGCTCCTCCTCGGACAGCAGGGTGTTCCACGCGTCGAGCGAGAGCACGTCGCCCAATCCGGCAAGGTCGTAGAGCTCGAGCGGCACGGCAACACTCTGGTCCCCAACCTGGCACATCTCGGACCCTGCCTCCCCGAGCTCCGTGATCTCCAGCTCGTCGGACCCCATCCCAGAGTCCTCCTCGTCTTCCTCCTCCTCCTCAACCTCGTCATCCTCCTCCTCCTCCTCCTCCATCCCAACATCGCCGCCGTTCTCCTCCCCGCCCGAGAAGTCGCCCGCATCGGACTCCTGCGACGGCGTCGCAGGTGACTCCTCCTCCTCCTCCTCCTCCTCCGTGGCATCCGGCGAGGCCTCCCCATCAAGCCTGGGGACCCTGCCGCCGCCACTGCTCCTCACGATCGCCATGGCCTCACCTCGCACCTGCGCCACCACCACAAACAAATAATCAAAACCGCAAGAAACCAACAGAGATCCAGAGACCAGTCAAAACCCTAGCCCACACAACCCCCCCAACCCAAATCCAACTCCACCGCAAAAAAAGAAGACCACCAACAAAAAAATACAAGAAACAAACAAGAAGCTCACCAGAATCGCGGGAACCCGGCGGCGGGACGAAACACGAAACCCTAACCCTAGAGCGGCGGTGGGGAGAGGAGGGGGAGGGAGAAGAGAGGAGGAAGCCGCGGATAAATAGTGGGCGAGAGGGGGAGGAAGACGACGGCGACGTGGAGGGGCGGGGCGCCGTCGGATGCGGCCGCGGGAGTCCCGGATGAGGGAATACGGAGGATGCGAGGGGGCGGGGCGCAAAAAAGGGGAGAGAGAGATGAGATATGAGATGAGATGAGATGAGATGGGCGAGTGAGTCGGGGGGAGGGGGAGGAGGGAGATAGACGGAGACGGAGAGGAGGAAGGCGAAGAAGAGAGGAGGAAGGGGAGGGGAAAGGGTGGTGGGAGCGGGTTACAGGGTGTGGGCCCCGTTAGCCCGTTTGGCTGCCCGGTGGGTCCCACCTATGTTGGTTTAGCGGGTTTCTGGGTTTGCGCGGGAAGAGAATTGCTTGGGTTGATTTCGTGTCATTTGCTTGGGAAGAGGATTAGGAATTTAGGATAGGAGATACTCCATAATACCAACGTACCCCTTCCATTATAGAACATAATAACAGTTTTAGGATGGATAAATATCCTAATATTACGAATTTCGACATGTTACGAATCTGGATATGAAATATATTTAGATTCGTAGTAGTATAATATATCTCATATATTCAAAATCTCTTATACTTTGGGGTGAATGGATTAGATATTAGGTGCTTGTACAAATGATGAACTTTTTTATCAGCGTCAAAGATAGAATGTTCAAATGTATAAGCAAACAGTTCTATGCACTTGATGTTCTGTTGACTCTGATCAATAATTTTATTACTAGTAGTTCATCTCAATGAGTTCTATTGCGTTGTTTCACCTCTATCACTGTGATATTGCTCTCCCAAAATAGTCGGCTTGAAAATGATTATATTGTATTATCAAATTGTCATATATGTACATATATTGATACGCTTTATTATCTATAGAAGAGTTGACAACTTAGGGGTATTATTACGGAAGAGTTAACAACTTAGAAGTATTGTTACGGGAATGCTAGGGACTAGATCCTATCTCCCGTCCACGTACAGGACACCCCAATTCCTCAAATGGAGCCGGACTTGCTCCGCTCTAATGTTCTTCTCGCCCCCAACCAATCCTCCCCCTCCGCTTGGACCAACTCATCCTTTCCAACGACATTAGCGCTATAATTCTTCGATGGCACTGTCGTGTCAAGAAGAGTGTAGGGTGAACAATGTGCAGAGATAACGGGGAAGCTCATTGTCGGGTGCAGTGGCGGATTTAGGCCACAGCTTTTTGAAAAAACGTCCTATAAACCTCAATTTTCAGGTATAAATTTAAAAGAATTTAGAGAAATGATCCCACTTAAATACAAAATCACTAGTAATTGATCCTACGTGTTTAAATTCCTGGCTTCGCCACTGGTCGGGCGACGAGCTTGACTAATAGCAACCCCTTATTATTATTATGTTGTGTTGTCGTTACTATTCGTTAGGTTGGCTCTCATATTGAAATTTTGACTCCACCACTGATCTAAAATACCATGAACAGTATATTGAAAAGAATACAAAATAGCATCCGCCATTGCTCTTAATTTTACACCAAATCCGATTTTCGTCCTTTAACCTCAAAACCAGATACAACTAGTCCCTGACCTGTCAAAACCGGTGCAAATGAGGTCCCTCGGCGGTTTGAAAGGCGGTTTTGGTTGACGTGGCGCCTACGTGGCTAGTTTGACTAGGTCTCCATCTCACTTGACAATGACGTAGCGCTTACGTGGCAATTATATCTCAGAAAAATAATAAATAACCATGGGTCCACATGTCAGCTACACATAAAAAATAATTTTAAAATGGTGGGACCCACGTGGGCCCACATGTCAGTGACAAAAAATATATGGTGGGTCCCATGTGGGCCACACGTGTCATTCCCTCTCAGCTCTCCCCCTTCTTCCTCAACGCGTCGTCTTAGGGCGCTTCTCGTGCCACGGGCCGTCTCACAACCGTTGTCGTCCCAGTCCCCGCTGCCTCTGACGACGGCGGCGGCCGAAGCATGCTGGCCGAGCGGCGCGGCGGCAGGCCACAGGTGGAGCGGAAGGGTAGGCGGAGCGGCGACGACGGCAGGCCGCGGGCAGCGGAGGTGGCCAAAGGAGGAGGAGGCAGAGGAGGAGGTCGCCAGCGAGCACGACAGCTCTTCTTCGCGGGAGCATCTCCTCCGACCGCGTCCGACCGCCGCGCAAGGAGCCGCAGAACAATTTGAGCAAACGAGCTATTTCCAGTTGATGACACGATCTGCAAGTAGTATCATCTAAAACAGATATTAAAACAGCACTAAAAAACGCATAAAGGATCAGCACTGGAAATTTCATTAACCATAGTCTAGATCAGAAGATCTGCACGTTCTTTTTCATCCGATTCTTCAATTTCTTCGGTACTAAGCATAAACCCATAACACCTCAAATCTCATAAATCCTTGCCTAACATCACGAGAGAGCAAGAGAAAAATGCAACAACAACTGAATCTAGATAGCCTAACATTACGAGAGAGCAGGAGCGAAATGCAACAGCAACTGAATCTAATCTAGGTAGGCCTGTCTGAGCTCCGGGCGGCCCAGCCTCTGCGCCGCGAGGGGGCGAAGGTCGGCGGTGTTCCCCACGGGGAGGCCGTGGTCGTCGCTCAGCCGCTCGGTGTCCTTGTCCACGCCAACGCCGACACCGACAAAGCAGTCCGCGGCGCCGGCGATGAAGTGGCCGAGGGAGCCCGGGACGTAGTCGGTGTGGAGGAACGGGAAGATGAGGCACCTGCGGTCGACGCAGAGCTGCAGCAGCGCGACAGGGTTCTGCGCGGGGCTGCGCGATGGTGGTGGACTGGTGGCGGCGGCCGCCGTGGCAGGGGCGCGGGCCGGGCGAGGTGACCTCGATGGACCTCGGCGGCTCTCCCTCTCTCTTACTTTTCTGAGGTCGGGGCGCAGGGAGAGAGAGGGATGCGGGCGCGTGTGATGACGCCGAATTGGCCGAGGCCGCCGAGGATGGCGAAGAAGAGTTCGGGGTCGGCGGAGGGAAGAAGAGGGAGAGCCGAGAGGGAATGACATGTGGGGCCCACGGGGGCCCTCCATATTTATTTTTTGTTTCGCTGACATGTGGGTCCACGTGGGTCCCACCATTTTTAATTTATTTTTTTTGGTAGCTGACATGTGGACCCACTATTTTTTTATTATTTTTTGAGATATAGTTGCCACATAAGCGCCATGTCATTGCCACGTGGGATGGAGACCTAGTCAAACTAGCCATGTAGGCTCCACGTCAGCCAAAACCGCCTTCCAAACAGCCGAGGGACCTCATTTGCACCGGTTTTGACAGTTCAGGGACCAGTTATATCTGGTTTTGGGGTTCAGGGACAAAAATCGGATTCGGTGTAAAATTAAGGGACCTCAGATGAACTTATTCCGTCACATAATTAGCCTGGCCCAACAATGCTAACCTCTGGCCCATCTAAACCCTTCGGGAAAAATCTGAGCCGTCCATTCTCCATCGCTTCCATCGCACGGTCTCCACCACCCTGCCCTCCACTGCGGAAATTGCGGAGCATTCCAACCCAACCCGACCCGATCCATGGCCGCCGCCGCCGCCGGCGACTGGACCGTCGTCCGCCGCCGCGGCCGCCGCCGAGGTGACGCGGCGGGGGACGCCGCCTCGCAACCGGACGCTCCACCGCCTCTCCCCGTCACCCCGATCCCCTGGTCCCCCTCCGACCCCTCCCTGGACCCCGCGCACGTCTCCCGCCTCGTCGACCGCGCCCGCGCCGCCATCTCCCGCGTCGTCGCCTCCCGCCTCTACGGGCGCCTCCTCCTCCCGGGATCCCCGCTGCGGCGCCGCCTCGCCCTCCTCGCCCCCACGCGGCTGTCGCTTCTCGGTGTCGGCAGCTTCGAGAACTCCCCCTCATCCCGCCTCCAGCTCGCGCTCGCCGCGCTCCTCCGCCGCGACCTCCTCCTCCTCCCGGAATCCTCCGCCCACGCCGACCTCTTCGACCCCGTCCTCTCCGCGGCCGAGTGCGCCGCGGCGGCGGCGCTGGGCTTCACCGTGCCAGGCGTCAACGACGGGTGCCGCCGCCGCGCCGACGAGCCCACCCTCTTCTACATGCCACACTGCGAGGCGTCGCTCTACGATGCCCTCCTCGCCGCCAACTGGGAGCCACCCTCGCAGCTCCGCCATGTCTGCGTGCTCGGCAACAGCTTCCGCAACTACGCGATCCAGGCGGAGGAGAACAGATCGGGCCCTGCCGCCAGGGCCAAGCACGTCCTCGCGGCGGAGCGGTTCGCGTGGGAGGAGCGGGTCAGCGAGAAGGGCGGCGTGGATGACGACGACGACGACGTGTTCAACCGCGCGTTCAACGAAACGAGCTGGCATTTCTTCGAGGTGGATGACGCCGCCGACTTGGCTGCCGCCGTCGCCTCCACCGGAGGACGGAGATAAGTTCCGAAGTACTCTTCTTAATTTCAGTACTCGTGACTGTAATTGTAAGAGCATTGTTTGTCCAATTGGATGCTTTTGGTGATCAATACTCGATATTTACATCTTAATTAGCTACACCGTGTTACTTAGTTGGTTGCAAATCTATATTTTTTTACATTGATGTGGTGTTAGTTTGATTTGCTATTCTGAACTCTGAAGAACACATGAGAACCCTACCTTCCAGGCATCCATTGACCACTATACACTGAGTAATGAATAACAAGCTGAATAACTGACTGAATGTGAGTCTAGCATAATGATTTCTAGGTAGTATATTCGCAAGGATTTCTATCTGGTCAATAAGATACAAATCCACAAACAACATGTTTGCTGTTCTATAAGACTTCTTTGCCTGTAGTCTGTAGAATCTAGCAGAAAATATTTCCTTGTCAATCCTGTTATTACATATTGACATTTCTTCGACGTATTTGCATGATAAGAAATAGAAAAGGACATAATTCAAGGACTAGGAAAGAAACAATATTCGATGATTATGTATCTACCTAAAAGTATATCGCCTGGCCTAAAGAGTAAAAGGTTAACTTCTGATCCCATAATTGATAATTCTAATGGAAATTTTATTGATTTTAAGCAAGTTTATCTTAAAGTGAGCGTGCGAGTGCTAACTGTACGCACCAGCATTTCGAATGATGGATGTTGTGCTTACAGAGAATGAGCTTGGGATAAATTTATCTAAGGCTCTAAGCTACTAGAAGCAATGCTCGTTGAGGTCAGTGAATGCTGCAAAACGTGTGTGTACTTACTAGGAGTACTTAGCATTTCAAATATATTGCTTTAGGCTGTGCACACACCAAAATGAAGTAGAAGCAAGAAACCGTCAGTATGTTATTGTAACATCGACCTTGCAGTTAGCATGTACTTTGCTCATTGCAATATGGAGAAATTAGAATCACAAGTACCTAGAATTAATACTGTTGTCTGCATTACGTACGTAGATTGCCGTGCTAGAAATATGTGCCATAGTTGGGAATAGTAGAAAAAAAAATCAACCATTACTTGTTATCTGCAAGACAAACAAGCTAGGTAGATCTCCAACTGTTAATTTCCTTGAGTTGATGATTAAATACATGTTATTAGTTCAGCGTGATTTCTGGCTACAAGAAGTAAGCTCAAATAAGATGCTGCACTTGTTTTTTATGGATAGCAAGGTTTTGGATTCATGTTCATAGGGGAATAAATTCACTTTAGGTCCCTCTGTTTATCGCTCAGTCTAATTTTCGTCCCTAAACCGCAAAACTGGGTACGACCCATCCCCCAACTTACGAAAACCGGGCAAACGAGGTCCCTCGGTGGTTTTGATAGCGGTTTTGGCTGACGTGGCGCCTACGTGGCTAATTTGACTCGGTCTTCATCTGACGTGGCGCTGATGTGGCGCTTACGTGGCAATTTGATCTGGAAAAAATAATAAAACCAGTGGGACCCACATGTCAGTTTCACACACAAATAGAGGGAAAAATGGTGGGACCCACGTAGGTCCCATATGTCATCCTCACTCCTCTCTCTCCCCTCTTCTCTCTATCCCTTCTCTCTCTCTGGCCGATGGAGCAGGGCGAGCGGCGGGCGACGGGCCAGGCGTGGCCGACGGCGGGTCAGGTCGCGGCGCGCCAGCCATTCTCCCGCAGCGCCTCCTTCTTCGCGGGGAGGGCGGCGAATCTCCCCCATCGTCCTTCGGATTGCCGGCGGCGGTGGTGGCTAGCCCCGCCCCCGTGGTGAGGTCCGTCCCGCCGGATAGCTTGCGCTCGGTGCTCCAGGCCTTGGTGTCCGACGAGTAGGACCGGCACGCCGTGAAGCTACGGCGCTTGTAGAGGACCAACAGGCGGAAGGCAGCGGGACCCGGTGGGAGCGGATCGGCGGAGTCCTGGAGATCGTCGGTGGTGAGCAGCGCGCACGCGTAGAGCCCGAGCCTGTCCTTCCCGGAGAGGACGGGGAGGAGGATGGCCATTTCACCGATCATGGGGTTGCACACGACGAGCTTAATGTTAGTTAAATCTTGCATGCATGTAGCTACTAACTGTTAGCTATCGGTTTCAATTCTGTTATTGCATTGTGCATGAGCTTCCGGTCTATGGATGCCATGCATGTAGTGGTAGTCATGCCGACCTTGGCGATCGGAGGCGTGAGCACGTTGTTAGGATCGTGGGGATGGACGCGATTGTACCGCGACGTGGGAACGCATCCAATGCGCTCACCTGCATAATGAAAGGGAGAAAGAAAACCAGAAAAGGTGCAGCTTCATCGCACCACAAAACTCAACGTGTTTCCTCGTGTTCGCGTGTGTTTCCACAGCTTGTTCGTCGATCACTTAGGGAAACCTGTCACTTAAGGGCGGCGGAGCTCGACGACGAGGCGGCCTTTCCGTGATGCGACGAGGCGGGAGTTCTTGAAGAGGCCGGGGTTGTCAAACACCCTGTCAAGCTCGCCGCCGCCGAACCTGGAGGAGGCCGAGGGCAACGGGACGAACGAGGCGGCGCGACCGAGGAAGACGAGTCGTCCTCGTGGGTCTGGTGGAAGAAGCCGACGGCGAGGTCGCGGATGAGGTGGCTGGAGGGCGGCATGGAGCGGCAGATGTACACCGCGTTGCCGGTGAGGTGGTGACGAGGCGGCGCCACCGCCTGCAAGTGGCGCGGTGCACCGGACGAGGTCGTGAAGATCCAGCGAGCTAGCCGCAAACACGAGGAGGAGACCTGACCTAGCCCGCCGTCGGCCGCTGCCCCGCCCCGCTCTGCCGGCCAGTCGCTCCGCCCCGCCTGCCACCCGCTTCTGCCATCGCCGCTCGCCCTGTTCCATCGGCCGGAGAGAGAAGGGATAGAGAGAAGAGAGGAGAGAGGATAGAGAGAAGAGGGAGAAGTGAGGATGACATGTGGGGCCCACGTGGGTCCCACCATTTTCCCTCTATTTGGATGTGAAATTGATATGTGGGTCCCACTGGTTTTATTTTTTTTCAGATCAACTTGCCATGTAAGCGCCACGTCAGATGAAGACCGAGTCAAATTAGCCACGTAGGCGCCACGTCAGCTAAAACCGCTATCAAAACCGCCGAGGGACCTCGTTTGCCCGGTTTTTATAAGTTGGGGATTGGTCGTACCCGGTTTTGTGGTTCAGGGACGAAAATCAGACTGGGCGACAAATAGAGGGACCTAAAGTGAACTTATTCCGTTCATAGGGCATGTTGGAATAGGGGATCTTATCCAAACATTGCCTTAGGTCGGCCCATTTAGATAGGGAGATTGATTTGGACTCAAATCTTTCCAAGCAATCCCCCTTGTCCGAAGAGGTTAGATGAAATTACGTCAGCCCTTAGAAATGGTTGCTCTGCTCTTTTGCTTGCATATTGATTTGTGAACGTGTCCCAGAATACAACTTAGTCCCAAATCTTTGTGTTTACTAAACAGTACTAGGTAGTCCCACCGTTTTAGAATGTAAGTCATTCTAGCATTTCCCACATTCATATTGATTCTAATGAATCTATTAGAATCAATATAAATATGGAAAATGTTAGAATGACTTACATTGTGAAACGGAGGAAGTAATTGATAAAAGTAGAATGGTGCCTCTTGCCTTCGTTCATTTATGCTTTGGGTGCTAAAAGCCTAAACCTTACATTTTTTTTCGGTGTCCCCTTTAATTAACATAGTGTAGTGTACTCAATAGTAACTTAACAGCCCTGACGATGTTGCAGTCCACCATAGGCCCATCAAGTTGGGCCAAAACCAGGCCCATGTCAAGGCCCAGCTTACACATATCTCTGCCCTGCGTCCCCTGAAAAGAATATGTGGCCTGTGCTTGGTCCAAATGATGCAGACCTGTTGCGCCAGTGTACTGCAGAACAAATAGGAAATTAAGCTGTAAAAGCTTTGCAAACTTTTTGAAACCTAGCTTTGCAAACTAATGCTTCGGTAAGTTAGTACAAACTGCTTGGCTACTTGCTAGTAGTTGCTTGCTATAACTCACTAGTTACTCCAGTTGCCATAGATTGATTTTGCACTATTATGTAATTCTGTTTTTCTGGTGAAGAGTACCACCTCAAAAGATGGTGTTTCAGGCATTAATGCCACTCACTTCGTAATCCGTTTCTTTAATGGCATACGTCCTTAATTTGCCATTCTAGGGTAGATTAACTGTTTTAGACAAACGGCACAGAGTATATTACTCCTAGTTGTACCATGCGTGCAAGACAGCAAGAGAACATCTTCTGAATCTACTTCACTGTTTGTGCTCTGCTTCAATTTGTTTGTCCCACTGGTTGGGATAGGGATGGTTTGGCCAATAAAATGTGATTAAGTTGGCAGATGTCTAGGACGATATATAACTATATACTAGCTAGTAATCCAGCATGCAGCAAGAGAGAGTCAATGGGTGACAGGATTCTAAATGCGATTTCAGATCGACGCATGGGAACCCTGCAGAGTGGGAAGGGGATCGAGCATGCAGATGCAGAGCTGCATCAACATCAGCACAGTAGCTAGTGTGGGACTGCATGCTGGGCACTGTGCTTGTGTAAGGTGGGGGAGAGATATTGACAACACTTGGAATGTTATGGGTAGAGACAAAATATTAAGATTGCATTGCAGTTGCAGTACGGTGTACATATATACTCCCTCCATCCCTAAATGTTTGACGCCCGTTGACTTTTTTAAACATGTTTGACCGTTCGTCTTATTCAAAAAATTTAAGTAATTATTAATTCTTTTCCTATCATTTAATTCATTGTTAAATATACTTTTATATATACATATAGTTTTACATATTTGATAAAAATTTTTGAATAAGACGAATGGTCAAACATGTCTAGAAAAGTCAACGGCGTCAATCATTTAGGGAAGGAGGGAGTATTACATATGCAACGACACACTGCACTACAGGGTTTGGGTGGTCCTCTCCTCTTCTCTTCTCTCTCTGTGTATACAGTAGGAGATACAGTAGGTTGGCCATTGATCTAGCTACTCGGCGTGCATGACACAGCCAGTCTCTCTTCTGCCTGCCTCCATCCTCCACCATGGATGATGCATCTCTCTCTCTCTCTCTGTGTGTTTTTTTCTTCAGTGCAGTGCAGTGAAATGCAATGCGATGGCCGGTGGCGTGAGGGAGAGGAGAACTGAGAGGAGAGGAATGAGGTGGATATGATTTAAGAGATGATGAGGGAGTGGTCACATCACAGGATCCCCAGTAGAGATCCTTCGTCTACATATGCATGTGTGTGTGTATGCAGTATACTGTATTGCAGTATGCAACAGACACACACACAAACATGTACAGAGAGAAAAAGAAGACAGAGGCATGGCCATATAAGTAACCATACGCACACCTACATATGTAGTAGTAGGAGCACAGCACATGGTGACTAGTGTAGCCTGCAAATTTTGTCACCTTTTGTTACTCTCTTCTGCTCTCTCTGTCTACTTACATTACATGCATGCATGTGTTCTCACTCTCTCTCCTGTACGTCTATCTTGCCATGCCATGCCTTGCTGTTGCTTTGCATTGTACTGACCAGTTTGTAAGCTACCACCATGCAGCATTGCATATAGTGCAAATGGTGCATGTCAAAAAGTGTACTGCAGCTTTCGGGCCTTCGGTTCCCTTCTGTTTTACATGCATCGCCATGGCCTCTTCTTCTTCCTCCTTCCATGCACACTGCCATTGCTGTCCCCTTCCAGAGATCTCTCGATCTAACCCCTCTCTGTCTCCAAAGTCCCAAATCTTTAACCGGTGTGTGCTTGGGTGTGCCTGCCTTTTGCAATGCTACACTTCTTACGTGCATGACGTGCAGCTAGCTAGCATGCGCCTTCGTAATTGGTGAAAACGTACCTAGGTACTATCTCCTTTTCAAAATATAACAACATAGAACTAGACGTGGCACATCTTTATACTATGAATATGAACAGATAATCTGTTCACAGCCTGTACAAATTTATAATACTGTAAGTCTATCTAGGTTTATAGTATTATGATGTGTCTTGTTTGGTATAAAGTTATATATTTTAGGACATATGAGTAAGGAGTACATACGTACCTACTGCTTTTTGAATGCATGCATTACTCCCTCTGATCGATCTATATGGCCATACGTGCATGCCTGCCTGTCTATGAGGTATTGTCCAATCACAGGTTTTAGTGGGCCAGCCAGATTAATTATGGTTTGCTCTGGAGTAGTAGTTTGTTAATTAACTTAGAGCTTTGTTTGAAACTGTCGGTAAAATCAGGTACAATAATATCTTCTCATGTTAATTTGGAACTAATTAATAACTCAAATCAAGAAAGGTCGCATCACGCATTACTTCCATGCACAACTAATTAAGAACTGATCGAACTCCAGTTTTTCATTTCCAAAAGAAAGTGATGATCGAATCCATGTGTAGGAAGAATCTCAGTTAATTATGTTAAGTCCTGTTTAGATTTTAACTTTTTTTTAACTTCTAACTTTTCCGTCACATCGAACTTTCCTAAACACACAAATTTCCAACTTTTAGGTTACATAATTCCAATTTCTTCAAACTTTTAATTTTGACGTGGAACTAAACATAGCCTTAGTACTACTGCTTCCCATGCTTGCTGTTTTCTTTTAGAAACTTTGATGCAAGATCTCAGTCCAGCACGAAGAAGTAGCTAGAGAGGCCACTTCTGAAAAGAGCAACTGAAAATAAATAAAAGGTGTCCCCCTCTACTACATGTAAGGCACACACAGCTATATCTAGACATGCATGTAATTGCACCATGATGAAGAGAGCAATATATGCATAGGCTTCTGCAGCTTCTGCCAATACACATGCATGTAGCTAGGTACGTAGCTAGCTAGCTGCTCATATGCATACATGCTGATATTCATGTACGTATGTATATTGTATACTTGTATATTTGCATTAGCATTGCACACAGATCGATCTCAGACACAATGAATGTGTGTATGTAGTATATAGTATGTGTGTGAAGAGCTAGCTAGCTAGGAGCTGGAGAGAGATGGAACAAGAGAGATCGACAAGATGTTTATTTCACATGCAGATGACTTCAATATGCATATGCAGTTATGCGCAGCTCGGCAGGCCATAAAAGAGGGGGCTGGAATCTGTTTTGAATTGGAGTTGAGCTATAGCAGCCTTGGTCGATGATCAGTGAGTGAATACTACTCCAGCTACTGATCTATCATCGGGGGGCATGGTAGTACTGCTGAATTCTTGAAGAAAGAATTGTAGTATGTGCACAATGAATGCCTAGTTATTAGCAGTGCAGGAGAGATCGAAAGGATACTCTATGTTTTGTTTCTGTCAAGTTATTGCACTAGCATCAGTGTACATGTTTGTGTAGGAGAGGCCGAGTTACTGCATGCAGAACGAAGCAGCATGCAGGCCAGTAGCAGCAGCAGCAGCTAGCTAGCCCGGCCCTTTGATCAGGCAGAGATAAAGTTTTTTGCTGCTGCTGGTGTGCATGTTGTACTGTATCAACATTTCAACCTTTCAGCAAGCAGCATGGCTACCTAGGGTCGTCGTAGTACGTCCTGTGTGAAGAAGAGTGTCCTCTTCTAAAATTCACTCACTTCTTCTCCTCTTTCTCACTGGCCTGCAGGAATTGATATGATGCTGCATGCTTTCTGTGTAAGTAGCCAGTGCAAGACTAGCAATATTACTATACTATTATTCTTCGAGATGCATGGAATCGTCAGGTCAGAGAGGGAGACAGTATATATCAGCCCCAAGAAATGTTCTGGGTTGGCTTGGCTAGCTAGCTCGTATATATTGTACATACAGTAGCAGTTAACTGCTGCCTCTGCACTGCATGCATGTTTGAATCAATTCGTCTTTGGTACAAAACATAATATACTTTTGGGTACACACCTTCAGAGATCTCTCTGCATCTCTACTACTATCAGCTCGGCTTCATGGCTTTTGTCATCGCCTCACGTGAAGAAAGACAGCAGCCTGCATGTATATGTATGATCTTCTCTTCTTCACACATGAGTAATGGATATAGAGCTAGCTTGCTACTGTAGTAGGATCCACATAACTGCACCCGATCTTCCTACTCGCTGTACTTTCTCAAGCTCTAATGTCTCTATCTATGTTCATTCTGTTTTAAATTTCTCTGTGCTAGCTTTCTTATCCTTCTGCCAAATTAAATTAAAAGGTAGTAGGAGTAATAATTATGTGGCTGTCACTTCGCAGGTTGTACATACAAACTCTTAACTAGTTTGCAGATTAATTTAAATTAATCTTGCAAACTGAGGAAGGATGCGTGATCGATCGAGGAGGTGATGAGGAAAGCTAGAAGACAAAGGTAGCAGGCAGCAAGAAGGTGGTGATCAAGAAACAAGAACGATGGATGGAATGGATGCATCGACTATGTCCGGCGTGAACACACTCTCTGACAGACATTAACTTTGTCAACTTTGTCGAGCCATGCAGCAGAATCGATCGATCGAGGAGAGGAATGAATAGAATCAATCAATTAATTATTGGCGCCGTGGAGGAGCTAGGAGATCGAAGATCCATGCCATTGCATGCATGACGACGTTGTTGTGGCTAGCACCAGCATCGACGATACAGTACTGTACATGGATCGTATTCCCGAGACCCAGACATCCAGAAACCAGGCTACTATTGCTGCTGCTACTACAACAACACAACTCTGGTAAGATAGACGATGCTACTACAACAACAATTACTGTTGCCATTGCAATATAGTACTGTTCAAACAATAAATACATGTCTATAAACTCATGGCATCTTTGGTCAACTCCCCTCTAGCTAGCTATAGCTAGCATCTTCTGATCTATCAAATCAGATGCATATATATGTATTGAATCAAATCACTGCTTGCTAGGTACACACACGGCAGGCGCAGGCTGGGAATGCACAGGGAAAATTAGCTGCTGCTACTGCTACTACACCTTAGGAAGCCGTATGTGTCTATTACTGCAGTACTGAAGCTGCACACAACACATGCGATGTACTGCCGCTTGCCACGGCATGTTTGATATCCTGGTAAGTACCGAATTTACGCCCTCTGATCCAGCACTTGTGGCACGGATTCTGCAGCGTTATGCTGTTAATTTTTTGCTGCTGCTGCTACTGCTACTGCTGCGTGCTGTCTTTTTTTGTGTTCGTTCGAGCTATGAGATGGTGTTTGGATCAGATAGGATGTTTGGACATTAAGTTAAAGTATTAAATATAG
Source organism: Oryza sativa Japonica Group (assembly GCF_034140825.1). NCBI lineage: Eukaryota > Viridiplantae > Streptophyta > Magnoliopsida > Poales > Poaceae > Oryza > Oryza sativa. The sequence continues at coordinate 978,528 of NC_089039.1, forward strand.
ACTACTTATAAAACTAATTATATAAATAAGAGCTAATAATTCACGCGATAAATTTATTAAGCATAATTAATCCATAATTAGCACATGTTTATTGTAGCATTACATGGGCTAATGATGGATTAATTAGGCTCAATATGTTCGTCTCGCGAATTAGTCTAGGGTTATGGAATGTGTTTTGTTAATAGTCTATATTTAATACTTATAATTAGTGTCCAAACATCCGATGTGACGAGGACTAAAAAATTTTTAGTCCCATCCAAACAGTACTGTACTAGACAAAGCATGCACGAGATAATCGAGCTTACTGTTTCAGAGTACACGCTGAGAACTACACACAGTAGAGCGCGCGCACACACCATAATACCATATATCTCCATTGTCCTGAGCTGCAACTAATATATCTGAATCTATGCACATGTTTTAATCTACGCCAGTGTAGTACAATAATGCATCCGCGCATATGTATATACGAGGTGAGTAAAGTTTTATTTAGCCCCACTCTGAATTTTCTTAAATTTTTGTAAATTTATTGTACATGCGTAGTACGTGTCAGATTTTGTCAAATATACAGTGTATATATTCGTGTGCTTTAAATTAATTAATCTAGAGATATACTAGCTTAGCTAGCAGTTTGATTAACTTGCATATATACACATTCATACCGACGTATATGCACGCATATATAAACTCTACTATATACGTTTGTATGCCTGCATATAGTAGCTAGCAATGACATAAAGTGGTGATGTAATAATCTATAACGTAGTATGAACTCTGAACATGCGCATATTGTATACTTGTAAATATGACTTAAAAGTTGTAATTAAACAAGCTATACAAGAGGAGTAGCTCCAAATGATCAATGACCTAGCTATTAACAACCTCAGTTAGTTACCTCTCTCAGCAGCTGGTACACTATAGCTAGCTATACTTGTTTGGCACATTATTATAATTTATAGGTCCACTCACTACTCCCACAGTCCCTAAAAAACTAATCTAGTACTGGATGTGACACATCATAATACTATGAATATGGATATATTCAGATTCGTAGTACTAAAATATGTCACATCTAGTTTTATATTAGTTTTCTATAGGACGGAGGGAGCTAGTACTAGCCAGCACATTGCATTGGCACTAGTAATAGTAGTATTTGATACACATCTAGTAGGAGTATAAGGGTGTGTTTAGTTCATACTAAAATTGGAACGATGTGACGGAAAAGTTGGAAGTTTGTGTGTGTGGGGAAGTTTTGATGTGATAGAAAAGTTGGAAGATTGAAGAAAAATTTTGGAACTAAACTCGGCCTAAGTTAATTATATTAGGCAGTTGCCTATATCACACCATTACTTCTAGGTACTTCGTTAGTTCGTTACTAGGCCAAGCTAGCTATAGCTGCTAGCAGCCAGATGTTGGAGCGAGGTTTGCAATGATGCTCCAATGAGTACGAAATATAGTGTGGCACTGTGACAGGCCAAAAGAAGAAGTGAAGAAAAAAAAAGGAAAGCAGAAACAAATCCACATGCGTGTGCATTTGTATATATAGCTAAGCTAGATTACCATTGCTTTGCATATATGGTATATACGTACGAACATATATTTTCTGTGTATATTGCTAGTACTAATTACTCCCTCTGTGCTCATAAAGGAAGTCGTTTTGGACAGCGACACGATCTCCAAAATACAATTTTAACTTCTTATTTCTATAAAAATATTTATTGAAAAATGATATATGTATACTTTTATGAAAGTATTTTTGAAGATAAATCTATTCATATAATTTTTATATTTTTGAACTCAACAACTTGAGAGTTATTCATGATTTATAATGATTTATATTTTTAAGATTTGACTTATTAAATATTGTCCTAAACGATTTTCTTTACGAGAGAGTATGCAGTACTCTATTACAAAGATACGACGATGCGTGGGTACATGTACATGTGCATCATCTCAGCTCAGCATATATATGCATCATATGCCTGTGGCTGTGGATATGGTGTCCTAGCTAGCTTGTGAATGTGATCTCTCATGCATGCACCCACAGCTCCAGCCAGTTTGTGACGCCTGACGGCTTACAAGACTAGTCACGCCTGCCTGCCTGCATATCCTAGCTTCTGGATTCAGTTAACGTAACGTTACTTGAGTTCAGATCTGTGTTCAGACAACACATCACATGTATAGTACTCCTGTATACATTATCTTCTCTTCTGTGTTTATATAATATTCCCTCTCCGTTTCAAGTTATAAAACGTTTTGACTTTAGTCAAAGTCAAACTGTTTCAAGTTTGACTAATTTTATAGACAAATACACTAATATTTATAATACTAAATTAGTTTCATCAAATCAATAATTGAATATATTTTCATAATAAATTTGTCTTAGGTTGAAAGTGTTACTACTTTTTTCCTATAAATTTGGTTAAATTTTAAGCAGTTTGATTTTGATTAAAGTTAAAACGTCTTATGAGGTAGTAGTAACTAGTAGAGTAGTAATATATACCTTGCCTTAATTTTATTGAGGAATTAGATGTATAACGCATGTCTTTTACAAAATTTCTTGGATCGATCGATGGATCTATCTTGTTGGTGCGTAAATATATGCAAGTGTAGGTTTTGATTTGATTCCGTGCGTGCTGTCAAACATTTCTTGCAGCAGGCCGGACGGCCGGCCGGTCGATTCCTAATTAATCGTCCTAACTCCTATACTGCTGCTACCTGGAGTAGCTAGCAACCCATATGATCGACACACACACACCAAGCGGAAATGTTAACTCATCAGAAACATGTTTGAAAAGTCTTCGTTATGATATATATAGTATCGACTTGTATACTCATTTACCAAAAATGAACTAAAGAGATTCCTTGTTAATTTGAATGTTTTCGCAGACTAGCTTTGTTTGAATTTATATGCATGCCTGCATATGGTTCCAGGTCTGTATTACTACCACTATTCTAAAATATAAGTATTATTTCTTCGTATTTTTCAAAAAAATTTTAAAAAAACACGCAAGAATGCTTATATTTTAGAACGGATGAAGTACCATCTATCTTTTGTAGGGTAAACTACATGTTTTTTTAGAACTATGAACACAAACATACACAAAAACGGTATGAGATGTTGGCTGAAATGTTTTTTTTTTGCCTTTTTAATCATTTCATTGAACGTGTAATTAAAGAAAGGAATGGTCAAATGTGTGTCCTAAATAGATAAGTAAAAGGAAACAATTAGTAACATATATAGTCATGACAGTCCTAAATTAAATGACTGGCAAGCTAGCTGGCTACATGAATATATGTTTAGCCTTGCACTAACTTGGTAGTACTGTCTCATTGATCTCATGCTTAATCAATATGGTCTGCACTCCTAGCTCTAAGTACTGTTGCAAGCAAGCAAGCTTGCATATATATATATATATAATCTCTGTGACGTGTGTAGTACATTAGGGCAAATAGGGGACTATCGTATCTTTGTGGTCTGCACGCAGCAAAAAACGCGGATCGATCGATATTTTTAATTAATTTGCTGGACCATGCATGCCATATGGGGTCCATTTTAACTAATAATAACTCCTTGTCTTGCATACTATCATTCTATAACTGATTAAAGTAATTGAAATATTTATGGTTTTGCAGGTATATTCTCAGGCTACTTGATCTTACGTATGTTTTGTCTGGCAAGTTTTTTCCTTTTAAACTACATCAATACATTAAGTATCGCCTTTATTTGGATCCAATGAATTTAATTAAGTAGGAGTACATGCAGTTGAGTTTTCAGACCCACTTTAATTTGTGAGAAATGATTGCCTGTGTCCGATCCCAAAATTTTATTTATAATATTTATTATGAAGTTTTGCACGCACGTACAACAATGCATATGGTATGCCCTTGTACTGTTTTCTCCTGAATTTTTACGTGTTTCTTGAATTATCAAAATTTAAGCATGCATGTTTTTAGCTTTTTTTAATTAAATAATACAAGTGCTTAACAACATGCTAAGGAGTAGTGTATATATGAAGATCTAGCTCTGACTTTTCCAGCTAATTAATGTTAAGTTTTACTCCTAATAAATGTACTTCTTTCTCTGCCCTGTGCCTCGCTAGCTCAAAGTTTTGGTTTAAAACCTGGTGTCTATGAATATATATACTTCCTCCATTCTAAAATATAAGGCACAACCACCCTTAACCTAAACACTAATAAATAATTTCATAGTTTGGATTACCCTAATAAATAGAATGCATGCACCTAATAAAATTAGAGATATATCTTGATAGTGGTGGATTTAAATAAAAATATTTTAGTGAAAAAGATGTGCTAGTTAATGACATACATACATGCATGCACGCTTATATTATGAAACAACTTTAAAAATAGTTGTGCCTTATATTATGGAATGGAGAAAATACTAGCTTAGGAGTACTATTATATGTATATCTTTAGTTTGTAAGATGCCAAAAAATTATACCTAGTTTGTCTTAAAAAGGTATCTATATATACTAGAAAGGATACCTACTAATTTTAATGCACAAAAATCTATTACTAAGCTAATAGGGGTATATATTTTTTCAGCTAATAGGAAGAAGAATCAAAGTCGTTCAAAATTTGACCTAATTAAGTTGACTAAAAATATTTTTTTCCTTAACCCAAGTTACAGTATTTCCTAGTACTAAGAAGATGTTAATGTTTGTACTAGTATTTTTTGGGGGAGTATGTGAGCTAGGTACAGAGAGAACCTGAGAGAGATTAATTACTGTAATTAATTGGATGTGATAGATGATGCGACAGTAAATAGTGAGTGCGAGTGTCGTGCTATGCATGTGTGTAGGGGCAGGGAGAGGCATCATCACCTCATAATTTCTCAGTTTTTGGCAGTGAGCCGAAATCCTAGACAGATTTCCAGAATCCTACGTGTAATTCTCTTCTTAAATGCAATCTGATGCATGCTAGCTACAGCTATAGCTGCTGCTGCAGCATGCATTTAGTTTTTCTTTTCTGTTCTTTTGCCCTTTCCTCTCTGCTTCTCTAGCTATAGTTCTGTCACTCTCGTGGAGGACGTCGTCCATGGCGTGGCAGGGAAAGACGTGACGTGTTAATTAAATCACTAGTAGCTTCTCTTCATGCGGTTGAAAATTCAAGTGTACTGTATTTTAATTTCATAACAAGATTGTTCAGTATACTCCGTAATGGCCTACTACTCTCTCGCGGACCAAGAAAAGATCAACTGGGACGACAGCTACTTCTTTCATCATAAAATATAATCAACTTTTATTTCTTTTTACAAAATTTATATTTTTAGAATTCACGTAAGAAGTTCATATTTGATGATTCACCTATACTCTAGGAATTAACAATCTGGCTCTGCCCCTGGCCCTCCGTTTTAGGTTATTGGATTTTTTTTAAGTTTGATCAAAATCAAACTGTTTTAAATTTGACCAAGTTTATAGAAAAAATAGTACTCCAGATTCGTTGTACTAGGATATGTCCCATCCAATACAAGGTTGCTAATATTTTTGAATCAAGATAAATTTATTATAAAAATATTTTTAATTATTAATTTAATAAACTTAATTTGGTAATATAAATATTACTATATTTGTATATAAACTTAGTCAAACTTGAAACAATTTGACTTTGCCCAAAGTCAAAACGTCATATAATAAGGATTTTGTTATACAACGGATGGGGTAGTATTTAGGAGTCCATAGTTTTTATTCTTAAGGACCGAATGATATTAATGGTTCTTTTTCAAAAAAAAAAACACACGCCTTGCTTGATTTCTACCCAAACTATATCAAGAGCATGAACAGATGCATGCATGTCTAGGTATGCACGTTAAGTAGTAGTCCTAGCGGTGGAGTGAATTCTGAGAGCACAATCGATCGATCAGAATTGATCAGAAGTATATATAATGTGCTAACTTAATTATAGCTGCAACGGCCATCGATGATCCTGATGGATCTGATCTGATGCAAATTAGGCATAATATATGCAAATTAAAGCACGCCAGGCACGTATATAGTACGTACTACGGGGGCTTGATGGATTAATCAGGAAATCCATCACACCACAGTACGTACATACACACATATTTTTCTCATTCAATATCACTCTTCTCTCTATCTAGATAGTGAGACACATGAGAGAATGAGAGGTCTAGAGAGAGAGAGAGATGATATCATTGTTTTGAGAAGTGTATCTTTATTCGGCCTCTACATCTAACTGGACAATATATGCAACCTTTTTTTTAATTAGGAACTTAGCCTATCAAATAGAGAACTTAGCCCTTAAATAACCCAATCTGAAATTCGCTGCTATGAAGGGCTTGTTTGGTACAGCTCCAACTCTTAAATATAACTCCAGGAGTTGAATCTGGAGTGGAGTTGTGGAGCTGCCTAAACACAACTCCACAACTCTAGTATATTTTGTGAGAGAGCTTCACCCAACTCCACTCTCAGTTTTGGTGGAGCTGAAACTGTTTGGCTGAGCTCTGGCTCCAGGAGGGGTGGAGCTGGAGCTGTGTCAAATAGGCCCAAAGATTTGAACTCAGGATCTTAAGGTGCTAGTCAGGTCACTGCAATCCTCTCACATGCATGTAGTATAGAGACGATGGAGTTGTGGACTTGTGAATTGGCGGTTTGCTATAAAGTAAACCCTTGGGCTACAGTCGTTGCAGCTGCAGCTCAGCTCAGGAGCAGCATACCATTATATGGGGTTGTTTGGATCGGTGACTCAACTTGCCACAACTCAACTTAGCCATGCCATAACTAGTTAGCCTAGTGTTTGTTAGACTAACGCACCTTAGGCTGCCAAAGAAAATGTGGCAGCTCTCAAGTACATTGCAGTAGCATTTTGCGCCGGACTTGTGGCGCTGAATTCGTTCGCCTCACTTGCGGCTCACTTGTGGTGTGAAAGGTGAGACTTGTAAAAGCTGGTGTTATGCTCACCTGCCCAAAGAAAATGGCGCGAAGCAGTGGCGCGAAATGAGAAAAAAAAGGCGGGAGTCTCCTGGGAAAAAGCATCTGACACCAACAGTGCTCTCTCTCTCTCTCTCTTATCATCTCTACTCCCACATGCTCTCTCTTCTCTCTCCCCAGATTTTTCTCTCGAAGCAACTCAAGCATCAGGAGCATCAGGCAAGTATTCCCTTCTCTTTCCTCTTTTATCCTCTTCCATCTATCTCATGCATATACCATTTAGGTCCTCAACTTTTTTTCTCGAAATCCCTAACGCTAATTTGTTCCATTGAGAAGTGTTGCCGTCTGAAAGTTTTTTTTCTTAAAATCGCCCCCCTCCTCTTCATTCCATTTTGATTTGATATGTATCTTCCTTTCCTTTAATCCCATATTCTATTTAATTTGCTCCTTTCATCAGGCTTGAGTCATGGTCTAGGCTGCAATTGCAAGTTCATATTGGTGAGGAGTCGCTGGTGTGACTAGAGTAGGAATTGGGACCATCACGGTAAGCACACTGCATACCTGCTTATTCTGTTCTTCTTTAAAGGGATTGGGGATTGTTCATTTTTTCCTGTCCTGGACCTAAGGTTTGCTCTGTGACTCCATTATTGCAAAATCCTTTTAGCTTTGTTGGCTAGATGTGGATTCCCAAAACTATGAAACCGATAAATTTATTACAAATGGTAATGTGAAAAAAATGTTGATTGTTCTATGTAATTATTGTATGGTAGTTTTGTTGTTTTATTCTGAATATTTATTAATGTAGGATCTCTTAATTATTTAGATGGACCGAAGGAAACAAATATATTTACAGTACTACTTCAGCTACTACTACCAATATTACATATGGAGGAGAAGGTTGCTTGTTGCTATTGCCATATGTGTAGCTAGTTACTCATATTTGCTTGACATGAGAAAAAGGCAGCGAGAAGGTGTAAGATATTCTCCCATGCTTCTTAGAGATGTGGAGCGAGATGCACGGCTAAATCGTTTGTTTAATGGTACCGAGGCCAACTGTGTTTCTGAGCTACGGATGCGAAAAGCCATTTTTCATAAGCTTTGTGGTCATTTCAGATCGCGTGGTCTTTTAGTAGACACCTTGCATGTAACAGTGGAAGAACAGATTGCAATGTTCATGCATATAGTGGGACATAAATGGTGTAATAGGTCAGTTGGTTTTGAGTTTTTTCGATCGGGTGAGACAGTCAGTAGGTACTTCAACGCTGTTCTGGATTCACTTGTTTCAATTTCTAAGGAACTAATATACATCAGAAGCACTGAAACACATCCAAAGATCACAAGTAGCCCAGGAAGATTCCACCCGTATTTTGAGGTACACAACACAAGTTTCTTTTGTAGAAACCTAACCATATAATCCATCTGCTTGATAGACTAATTGGGCATTCATTATTTTCCTTTTATTAGGGGTGCATAGGAGCTTTGGATGGTACTCATGTACCAGCATCTGTCCCTGCACATATGCAGGACAGATTTAGGGGTAGAAAGAAATCTCCCACTCAAAATGTCCTTGCGGCTGTTGATTTTGACTTGCGATTTATTTATGTCCTTGCTGGATGGGAGGGATCAGCCCATGATTCACATGTGCTTCAAGATGCTCTAAGCCGCCCTAGTGGTCTAAAAATACCAGAAGGTAGGACTTTAATTAGATCATGTACATCAACCATGAATTCAGCTTGCCACCACTGACTATAAGACATGTTCGTGTTATAGGAAAATTCTTCCTAGCCGATGCTGGATATGCAGCAAGACCTGGTATACTACCCCCATACCGTGGTGTTCGTTATCACCTTAAAGAATATAAAGGTGGTAGAGAACCTCAAGATTACAAAGAACTATATAACCATCGTCATTCGTCATGTAGAACAACAGTTGAACGGGCATTTGGAACCCTGAAAAATCGATTTAATATCCTCAAGAGTCAGCCAAATTTCCCTTTGAAAACACAAGTGAAGACAGTGATTGCTTGTTGTACGCTTCACAATTGGATACTGGATAATGGTGATGATGAATATGTATATGACCATGAAACCTGGTATAGAGTCTTGCCAAGGAGCAATAGGGTATATCAAGATATCCGTGAGGAGAATGAGGCTTGGGTGCTTAAACGAGATCAGATGGCACAAGCTATGTGGCAAGATAAAGCTGGGCAATCTACTTCTGCAGCTAATTAAGATATATAAAATGATGCTAGCTAGCATGTAGTTGTGGGTCTATATTTATCTTTTCTGAAGTATTGCTTAAATTCCTAGTATGTGTTCTCCTAGATTCTTGCCTTGCAGCAAAGTTCTTTGTGCCACATCAGATTTATGTATGAAACATCTTTTATTATTGTGAGATGCATGCTATTTTATCTTGCTGATATGTTACTTTATTATACTTTATCAACTTGTCATAGCTGGAATAAATGGGGAAAGCCAAGGGAAAGGGGAAGGTTGAGACTGAAGGGTCTTCTCGTGAGAGATCCATTAGTTGGGATGATGAACAAACTAAGTTCATGCTTGATTGGTACATCGAGTACAAGAAAGACCAACATGCAAACTTCATATGGAAATCTCAGCACCATATGAAATGTGCTGATGCCTTAAATAAAGAGTTTGCTATGGGTGTAACGTCTGCCCAAGTGACCCGTCACTATAGGCACTACAAAGAGAACTGGAAGATAGTTGAAACGGCTTTAAACAAGAGTGGCAATGGTTTTGATGCTATTAAATGTAAACTGACCATATCAGAGTCTGAAAAGGCTACTCTCAAAGTAAGTGGCTGCTATAAACATTTAATTTTTTTTTGCCATTAGTTCTATGAGGTCAACTGTTTTGAGGATTTTATCAATATATACTTTTCGTAATGTGTAAATGGATAGTTTTGATTGCTCATGAATATGTGCCAATTTCTTGTAAAAAATGTATTGCCATGCTTTTGTACAGATTTAAGTTAGCAAGTATATTATAACACAATACTTCTGCTCACATTTAAATTTAGCTTTCTTGAGAATTATTAGATTCTTCCATGGTTTGCCTTTTTACTAATTATTCTATCAACATGCAGGATAGGGATAGGCGTTTGCTTTCTAAGCCAATAAAATACTTTCATGAGATGCAAGAGCTTTTCTCAGGTAGTAACGCAGATGGCTCTCTTGCCATGGACCAACAAACATGTTGTGACGTTGATAACAAATCTGATAGCAGTGACGATGAAGGATTGAATGATATTTCCAGCTATGCACGTCCTATCGACATTGCTGCAGAAGACTCGGACACATTACCATCTCCCACATGTGCAGATAATGGCTCTTCTGGTACATCTCGAGCTGGTAAAAAGAGACCAAGAGGTTCAAAGTCCCCAAGTAAGAAGCAGCAACCAAAGCCTAAGAACCGTTTCACAGATGCCACTGAGAAAATTAGCAACACAATGGACCATTTGGTGGATCAGCTTGGTAATCCTCCTCCTCCACCTCCAGTGCCACAGTTTTGTGACCCTTATGCTTCATTGTGGAAGAGGATTGATGCATTGCCCATTAGTACTAATGATAAGGTTGTCGTTGGAAATTATTTGGGACGCCAAGAGAATGAGGGGGTGCGGGGATTTCTTGCTTCTTCTGCTGACACGACTGTGGAGACTTGGGTGTACCAGTTCATGTGCGATCGAGATGGTGCGTAGGAAAAATGAATCTAACTGTCAACATTTGGATATGTTGTTGACCTTTTGCTCAGTTAGAATAGCTGTACTAATCAGCTATATTAAAACCTTGTGAAATATGTTTATGTCCAAGCAAATAGTTACTTTTGGGAAAACACTATACTAGATGTGGGAGCACTAATTAGGTTATCTTGGATCATGTCAATATGTCAGGTTCAAGCTGGTAGCTTCTTTTGGTTTCTAGAACTGTCATTATATAGTGATGATGCAAAAGTACGAACTTTCTGCTTCAGTGTGCTATGTAAATTTCTCTAGTGATTGAGTATTGTTGCCCATCTGTGATATATTTCGAAGCTAAAGTTAATTATGTGGTTTGTATATTTATGTGAAAGTTGAGTGTTGCCCTCCAATGATATTTTCATATACGCTTCTGCATGCACTTCTGTAGTGGCTATTGTCTGGTAGTATTTTGATTTATCTCACTTAAATGTTGTTGTCTAATTTGCCAATTATATATTATTTAAATATGATTATGTTTCATTCGACAACCTATATAATATGTTTTCTAATTAATCACTGAATAAAACATGCAGCAACATGTTTATTCTCGTATATCCCGGGGTGGTAATCTCACCACCTAATTGATTGGAAGTAACCATATTCAAGTTAGGCATCAACCAAACAATAGCCACATACTTTTGCCAAACTTGTGGCTTACCATATGGCAGGAATCCAAACAATACCCTTAACAAATTTGCCACACTTTTGTCAATCAACCAAACAGCTCTAACTTACCACAAAGTTAGTCATGCCACAACATTGTCATATGCCTAACCTTAGTTGTGGCAACCTAAGTCACTCAACCAAACAACCCCTATATCACTCACTCACCTCTCGCTGCCTCAGCTCGCAACCAACAAACTCCTCCTCTTCTTCTTCTTCTCCTAGTACCCTTTCTGTCTCCTCACCGGCAATCCTCCCGTCCGGCCACCGACGACACAAGAAAACCTAGCTACCTAGGTAGGACAGGAGGAGGGATATATGGCGCCGGCGGTGCAGCAGCAGCAGAGCGGCGGCGGCGGCGGATCGACGGGGGCGGCGGCGGTGGGGTCGACGACGCGGTGGTGCCCGACGCCGGAGCAGCTGATGATGCTGGAGGAGATGTACAGGGGAGGGCTCCGGACGCCGAACGCGGCGCAGATACAGCAGATCACGGCGCACCTCTCGACGTACGGCCGCATCGAGGGCAAGAACGTCTTCTACTGGTTCCAGAACCACAAGGCCCGCGACCGCCAGAAGCTCCGCCGCCGCCTCTGCATCTCCCACCACCTCCTCTCCTGCGCCCACTACTACCACCACCACCTCGCCGCCGCCGCCGCCGTCGTTCCGCCGCCGCAGCTTCTGCCGCCGCTGCACCCCTCCTCCTCCTCCTCCTCCTGCGGCGGTGGCCTCATCGACCACGCTAATTCCCTTCTCTCCCCCACGTCGGCGACCACCCCCACCTCCGCCGCCGCAGCAGCAGCAGCAGCAGCTTACACCACCAGCTACTACTACCCCTTCACCGCCGCCGCCGCACCGCCACCGCCCAGGACGTCGCCGGCGGCGAGCCCCCTCTTCCACTACAACCAGGTACGTAATGGTGTAACCTAACCTAGCTAGCTAGCTAGCTACTAGTTAATCATTGCTTAATCGATCATGTCGCGTGGCAGGGAGGCGGCGGCGTGGTGTTGCCGGCGGCGGAGGCGATCGGGCGTTCGTCGTCGTCGTCGGACTACTCGCTGGGGAAGCTAGTGGACAACTTCGGGGTGGCGCTGGAGGAGACGTTCCCGGCGCAGCCGCAGCAGCCGGCGACGACGATGGCGATGACGGCCGTCGTCGACACTACGGCGGTGGCGGCGGCGGCAGGTGGCTTCTGCCGGCCGCTCAAGACGCTGGACCTCTTCCCCGGCGGCCTCAAGGAAGAGCAGCATGACGTCGTCTAGCCCTAATTAGCTACTACTACTACTGCTCTTAATTACTTTATTAATTAACATGCATGATGGATGGATGGGTCGATCCATTATTATATATTAATTAACCATTTCTCTGTCTCCACAAATTTCTGCTTAATTCAGAATTCAGAGTTACTCCTAGCTAGCTATAACTTCTTTTTTTTCCCTTTTTTTGAGAAAGACTTCTTGTTTGCTAGTGTTAATGCATGCTTAATTTCTTTCTCTCTCGATCTCTAAATTTACTTTTTTTTTCTCTATAGTTAATTATAGCTAGCGTTAGATTGTACGTGTACTAGGTGATACGAACGTGAGCACGTACGTCAAGCTAGCATGCAGAGGATCAAATCGAGGTCGGTTGTGCACTTGCATTGACTAATTAAGTAGTACTCCATCCGGCCGTTTAATTTGCTTCCTACAAGGTACTACTATTATATTATAAAGTTATAAATATCAAAGTGTGTAAATTAAATTTGACCACTACAGATACTTATAAACCGTTTTGTTAATATGCTATATGGAGTAGTATATACCAACAAAAGTAGTACTCTAATATTATATGAAAATACATGGAAGTAGTATTATTTCATCGGTTTAATTAGGTTTTACATGCTAAGTATACTTTTGAGTAATTTTTACTGGTTAAAATTTACAAACTTTGACCTTTTAACTTTGTATAACATGCCTTAAAATAAACATGGAGAGTACTAATATACAGTACTACATCTGTATGGAATGTGAACATGCTTTCTATATATTAATATATAAACTGAAGATTTTTTTATTTAAAAAAACAAACAGGTTTCAGCAGCTGGCTGGTGGCAGGCCGGCTGGGTAGCTAGATTAACTAGCTACAGTAGATAAAAGATAATATTATACTCCCTCCGTCCTAAAATAAGTACAGTTTTGCACTATTCACGTTTAATGTTTGACTGTTCGTCTTATTTGAAAATTTTTTATGATTAGTATTTTTATTGCTATTAGATGATAAAACATGAATAGTACTCTATGTGTGACTAAATATCTTTAAATTTGGTCAAACGTTGTGCACGGATATTCACGGCTGCACTTATTTTGGGACGGAGGTAGTATGTATGTTGCAGCTTCAGCTAGCTACTGTGTGAAGCAAAGAGATACTACTCCTATAGCTAGGCTTTTGATTTGCAGTGCTATTAAGTGTACTTTGTTTGAGATCAAGCGTATGGATGGAATGTTCTTAGCACGATATAGCAGCTGGATGGTCCTGCACCAACCTACTGTAACCAACAAAACACACACACACACAACACAGTACACACACTCTCTAGTCTGAATATTTCTCACTACTCCTATGTACTTGTCATATGGTGTCTGATGAGGTGATAATGTGCCTTAACTCTAGCCGTCCAGCTACCCTATTAATTTTAGGTTTGAATTTGTAATTTCACCACTGGTACACCCCTTATTTCTGCATGTTACAAATATATTGTGCCTGCTCAGAACTGCTTGCCACGGCCAGGGCTTCGATCTCTACTGTGACATCTAGTAGAGCTCTTTAATTTGTTGTAGGCAGCAGGTTTGAGTAGGCCCATTGTGTCTCTGTATTGGCATGATCTATAGAATACAACTCTGTATAGTCGCTGATTTATTAGTATACAAATTTTTTGATTTTTAAAAATATTATTGTTATTTTTTGTTGGTACTCAATCAAAAATATTTAAACATATTTGACACTTAAAATTTAAAAGTTTAACTAGGCATACTATTTATCTGGTATTAATTGTTGAGCACCGAGATACATATATTATATATATATATATATATATGAAAATGGTTCTATACACCTGGGAGTATGTACACCTGTTCTCATCCACCGTTGATCTATGATTAGCTTCGATGGAACCTGATATCGGATTAACGAGCGGACCCGTTTAACTTTTTGACGAGAAAAAAATTACGTACTCCTTAATTAGCCACGGAAACCGGAATGACCTGAGTACAATTCCTCGTTCCCACCAGTGCATCGGATCCGAAAATCAGGTCACTAGGAGAGACCGCGATATACCAGAACTCGGAGAAGGCGGCGCCGATTCATCGTCGATCCATGGCTGCGTTGCAGGTGACGGCGTGATCCCGGCGCGGCGGCCTGCACTCCCTAGCCGATCAGTTTATTATTTTATATATATATATATATATATATATATATATATATATATATATATATATATATATATATATATATATATATATATATATATATATATATATATATATATATATATATATATATATATATATATATATATATATATATATATATATATATATATATATATATATATATATATATATATATATATATATATATATATATATATATATATATATTTGGAAACCACAATTCCCACTCAAACTAGCTTGCAAAATATTATGCGTGCTAGTCCCTCCATTTCACAATGTAAGACTTTCTAGCATTGTCTATATACATATAGATGTTAATGAATCTAAACACATATATATGTCTAGATTCATTAATATCTAAATGAATATGAGAAATACTAGAAAGTCTTACATTGTGAAACAGAGGAAGTAATAAATTAAGTCCACTGAAACATGAATATTTACACGAGTACGTTATTACATGTCAATTTAGAAAAAAAAATAGTAACATAACGTAAAGAGTACTAAACATACATAATCTATACTCCTTTTAAAAGGAATTACAGTTATATCACCATGCATCCTCAACGCTAACTCAGTGTTTGGGTGTTACTTTTATAATAATTGGTTGTAGCTCTGATGAGCAAAGGCCGGGATGTTTTATTCCATTATCTAAAAAAACGCTAACTCCTTACTTTTTCTTGATTGAAAAATGGTTGGTGGGACTAGAGGGTCCAAATGTCAACCGCCGACACCAACTCTTACTTTAACTTCTGTGTGAAGTAAAATTGATAGTTGACACTGGTGGAGAAATCATCTTTGATCGGTCCAGCAAAATCCACAATAGTCCCGGATCCAAAAAGAACTGGGACTAAAGATTGTTTTTAGTCCCGGTTATAAAAATTTTGATCTTTAGTCCCGGTTGGTGTTACCAACCGGGACTAAAGATCTTTAGTCCCGGTTCATCCCTTGTCAGATGTATGTCAGGGGGCCGAGGATCTTTAGTCCTGGTTGGTGTTAATAACCGGGACTAAAGATCACCACTTTAGTCCCGGTTGGTATTATCAAGATGATCTTTAGTCCCGGTTGGTAATACGAACCGGGACTAAAATTAAACACGTAGTATATAATCCCTATCCCTTATCCTCTCATCCACAGTTACAGATCGAATCTCACCCCTCTCCTCAGATCTATCCTTTCTAACTCTCTTCCTCATCCCCTCTTCTCCAACTCCTCCCCTTCCTCCTCTCCTCCCCCTTCTCCCCTTCCTCCTCCCCTTCCCATCCGGCGGGCTGGCCGACGGCGGCGGCTGGCGGGGCCGCGCCTGGCGGTCGTGGCGACCGGCGGCGGCGGCGGCATTTTTTTTAAATTTGTGATGATTCACTGAGATGTATTTGACTGAGAAGTTACAAATTTGTGATTCATTGTTTGGTTCTGTGATGTATTTGAGTAATTTTGTGTTTGGATCTGTGATGTATTTGAGTAATTTCTTAGGATATTGTGATGTATTTGATTTGTGTGTATAAGTAACTATGATTTGTGATGTGGATTTGGTGATGTGAATTTGGGATGCTAGTTTGATTTGGGGATTTGCCTACTTGATTCGGGAGAAAATAAAAATAAAAAAAAAAGAAAAAGGGACCAGCTGTACTGCCCGCTATTGTCTTTTTAATCCCGATTGGTAACACCATCCGGGACTAAAGATCCCCTTTCTTTAGTCCCGGTTGGTGGTACCAACCCAACCGGTCCCCGATCTTTACTCCCGGTTGAAAAACTAGGATTAAAGGAGGTTCCCAACCGGGAGTAAAGATGGTTTCTCCACCAGTGTGAGGTTAAAGTAAGAGTTGGTCTCTATAACACTATATATACAATTTTACTAGCATATGGTCCACATGATAATTTTTAAATTGAAATCACGTTGCAAAACGCACAGGACAATATGCTAGTGTATATAGAGTTATAGAGACCGGCCGTATGTGTGGTAGTTGTATAATTAATCGTGGAAGAGAATTATTTAAGATAAAAGGTTGTCAAGAAATTTTAAAATAACTTACATTTAGGAAAATAGTGATGGAAAGGGGTAAAACGACTTCCATTCTATTTGAAATCGATAAGAAAGGGGTGCAATTAAGCGTCAAATAAATTGATTAGATAGATGGAGACTTAGGGACGTACTTCGCTATGTACATGTATAGTACTCCAATTAATTAACAAATCCTCCTGTTCCTCAGTAACTGCTAATAACTGATGCATGCATATCTAAGCTAGCTCGATCACAGTTAGCAAACGAAATTAATTGAATATCACTACAAGTTGGCAGCCACAAAACAAATGTTATAAATGACGAGCAGAAAGTACACCTGCACGCTACACGTTGTATACTGATCTCTCTAGCTATATGTACGTACTGCCATGCATTAAGGCATCTAATAAGCTCTCTTTAAATTAATTGAGCTAAGCAGGAGTAGTAGCTCGAGATAAGCTAGCTGCATGCATGCATGTGATAATGACCATATCTTGCATGATCGATCATCTCTGCTCGAACATACCCCCTCTGTTTCAAAATGTTTTACACCGTTGACTTTTTAAATACGTATTTGATCATTTGTCTTATTTAAAAATTTTAATTAATTATTTATTCTTTTTATATCATTTGATTCATTGTTAAATATATTTTTATGTACACATATAGTTTTACATATTTCACAAATTTTTTTAATACGACGAACAGTTAAACATATGCTAAAAAGTTAACGGTATCAAATATTTTAAAACGGAGGGAGTAATATTCTGGCTACATGAGATTCGATCTAGTCGTTGATTAATTAATCAACTGACTATATATAGCTTGCACGTACACTATACACACAAGCAGTGTACATATATATAAATACAGTACGTACAATGTCGGTAAACCTCGGCGTATCTCAGTAATTAATTATGGAGTACGTACGATCTCAGTCGCTAGCTAGTACTAGCAGTTATATACGAATGACACATGAATGGATACGCAGAGAGTACGTCAGGCCAACAATAACAATTTTCCAACGTACCTGACGCAAAGATTAATAACTAATTATGTGTGTATATATGTCCTATGTATTGCAAGCGCGTCTGCAATATAATTAATGTCTTTAGGAGAGTATATGCAATCCATATAGCTATCCGGCCAATAGAAATACAGATAAACAGTACCGGTACAGTAAATTAGTTGCAGTGCAAAATGGCCCTGTACTGTAGCGCACATATATATTGCATTACTGTTGCTACTGTGCTTATCTGCGTATAGGATCCGCGTATACCATACCTCCGTCACTAAATATTTGACGTTGTTAATTTTTTAAAACATGTTTGACCATTCGTCTTATTTAAAAAATTTAAGTAATTATTAATTATTTTCCTATCATTTGATTCATTGTTAAATATATTTTTATGTATATATATAGTTTTACATATTTCATAAAAGTTTTTCAATAAGATGAGCAGTCAAATATGTTTAAAAAAGTTAACAGCGTCAAATATTTAGAGACGAAGGGAGTATTTCAGTGGGACAAATCCAACTAACACGCGCGTATGAAGTACTCATGTACGACGATGCATATACTAGTATTTCTATACTCCCTCAGCTGCTGCTCAGGTTGTACCGAACAATTTAATTTTGTACTACAGAATAAAAATATTATTTTTTTCACGAACGCGCAAAAGGATTGCACGTCAATATATTAGACGAAAAGAGTTTTCTTCATCCGATAAAGTGATTTGTAAGATTGTTCACAAAATGAACATATCTCTTATATAGTTTTATAAACTATGTAAATTTTGTGAAAATATTACTATCACTTTGTCGTATGAAGAAATGACCAAAATAAAAGTTATAGATCTCGATGAGTTATACAACTTTTTTGTTGATGACTTTTTCAGCTGAAATCAATTACTGCTTCAGAATATTATTTGAAGTTTTGAAATTCAAATTTTTAATTGATAAAACAAAGTCACATGAAAAAATGGCCAAAATAATAGCAGTAAGAACACAACAATATGATAGAGCATGATTTTAGAAACATTTAGAAAAAAGAATCATCTAATAAGGAGACGATCCTCGACCCCCGGCGAGAGCTGTACGTGAAGCATCGCATCCCAAATAAGGAGAAACTGGGAGATGACCGGGACAGTGAGGGCACCGCGGATGGCAGAGACCCATGAGTTGTTCGTCAGGCCATAAGCAAATAAAAAAATATTATATCATTTGAGAAAAATGAAATAATATACTTAAGACTTTTGGACATTTGAAAAAAAAAGAAATATTTTTAAGATTTTTGGATAGAGTGAATCTATAAAAACAAATAAATGTTTAATTTCATTAAAATATAGATATAAGGTTATTTTGGCATGAGCTGAGACTAGATAATTAATTTGTCTTATGTTGTCTAGAAGGAATTAATTATTGTTAGCCAGTGATCTATAGTACTGTACATATATATGCGTACTGTGTTTTAAATTTCTACTACTACTAATATACTACTAGTCCTAGTACTGTCTACAATTTGGATAACACAATTAATAATGCAGCACGTATTTAGACATAGTTAATGGTAAGTAGACGCACGTTTATTGTCCAGTGTTCTTGCGTGGTGTGCTGACGTGGAGAGCTCAGTCATGGGCCTGGGCCCCACCTGGCCGACAATATGAACTGTGTATGGACGTTTCATCCACAGGAATAATTTACTTAGGTCCCTCATAAAATTTGAAAATATACTATTTATTTTTTTGCTCTTAGAAATATTCAGGTACAAATTATTCGCACAAATATATCGTTGATATTGTAGTCTCGAGACTGTGAGACTGAGCGGTCTTGCATACCCATCCAGCGAGACCGAGCAGCGGTCTCGCATCCTCAACCAGTGAGACCGACAGCCTTAATTACTGTTAATCATGATAATTAATCACTAATTATTATTAATTAATCGGTAGTCATTCAATTTCCAAAACGCTCTCGCACGCTCACCATGCGAGACCGCTCGGTCTCGCATCATCTGTGGGTGACACCGCTCGGTATCGCAACGTCATCATGCGAGATCGCTTGTGTCATCTCAAATTTAATTTGGTCCCTTATCACCCTCCATGCCTCCATGGTAAGATGGGATCAGAGAGAAAGGAGAGAGATATATATAGGTGGAGGGAGATAAGGGTCGCTGACATGTGGAACTCGCGTGGGTCTCATGTTGGCTCAGCTTGTCATGTCAGCTAAACCACATAATATTGTCTACAATTTCTGGTGATTCAGTTTTATAAATTGAGGGACCCTTCGTATAATTTCTGGTCAAAGACGAATTTCAGACTCGGCGATAAATTGAGGGACTAATGTGAACTTATTCCTCATCCACAAGCGAGGCCCAAAACTACGGCCCGCTTATTTTCGGCCCAATTCAGCCCAACCTTCCCACCCCGACGATTTGTTTGCTTGTTTGGCTGAATTAACTAATCGATTTTGCTATACCAAACCAAGTGGAAGGAAATCCGGGAATCCCCTTCGCTCGCCTCGCTTCCGCGGCAATCCCGTTCGTGCAAGGGCGCTCGATCTCCTCCTCCTCCGCCGGATCTCCCACTAGGGTAAAGCTCTCTCCTCGATTTACTCTCCTATGCTTGATTCAGCCCGGTCCGAGGTCTTCCTCGCGATCGATTGCGTAGTGGTTTGCAGTAGTTGCTCGACTGTTTTCGAGTCACGCGGCCGTGTGGGGATTCCCCGGTTTTGTGGGTCGAATGGATGTGATGCGACCTGTGTTTCTGTGTGGATTTGTATTGGAAGAACAGATTGAGGAGGCTGATTCGTGTGGGCTGGTGTTTTTTTTTTGGGTGCCTCCCTTCGATATAGCCCAGGTTCTTTGCAGTTGAGCTGATTTAGGCATTGTTAGTGCTAATGTGGTATGCTTGGTGTGAATTTAGGCCCTAGGGAGATCAGCAGTTGTGCTCGATTATTATTCCCTAGCTTTTCTTTGTTTCAGTATGTGCTTCTGTGTGGGTTGCTGTATTTTCAGATTACCGAGTTATTATGATCATGAACTTTGGAAATCAAATTATGCTTGCTTGACCAGTCAAGTAATGCTTGGAGATAAAAGCAAGGGTCTTTTCATGCTTCAGTCTACCTACATGCCTTCATATATAGTGCTTTAAGTTTCAGTTTCAGTTCCAGTCTTTTAGTTAGTTAATGGGTGGTTGCGTGTTTCTGTTCAGTTTCAGTTCATTCAGTAGTATGGAAGAGTCTTCAGTCGTATAAGAGCGTGCTCAAACCAACTAGTAAAGTGTCGCATTGGAGCTTTGGTGTGTAAGCAATTAGTAGTATTTTGTCAGACTATATGCAATGAAAGGGGGGATTATCTGCTGTAGACCTGTAGTTTCTCAATCCGTATAGAAGTATAGGGGTATGCTCTTCTATTTCTCTGTTTATCTTGTTGCATGTCTGAAGTGTATATTGCAAACTATGAAAAATATCAACGTTTAAGCATGTTTATGTGACAGATGTTATGCATGTATAATTCAGTGGAGCCTCTCACTATTTTTTTCCGATGACGGAGCCTCTGTGTCTGAGTTATGCTTGCTTTGGCGTAGTAGACTTCTAAGTGTTCACGCTTGCTTCTTTCTTTACATCATGACTTTAGTCAACTGCAATGTGTGCTTTCCCTCCAAAAAGGAAATGTAGTTGGGATCAGGTGACCTTTTGCATGGTTTTTGTTTATTCTATCTGGATTTCCATGCCTGTGGATCAGTAAGCCAGTAATTATAGTGCTAAGTTCTTCTGTTTATATATGTCATTTCTTGTATACGGCTATAGTCAAGAGTCAAGACTTGTTATTGGCTTTGCAACTCAACGGGATAATCAGAGAAAGCAGTCGTGTAGCCTTGTCAATGCTTGAGCTGTATTGTTGTTTCTATGTGGCTATGAGCTTTTCAGGTTTTCATGTGTAATTCTGAGATCCTTGCTGCTGTTCAACTATTAAATTGCTAGTTGTTGCAAATCGTCAATTACAAGCAAAATAAGAAAGGGTTGGTTGTTTACACTTGTCATGCTAATTTATTCTTGGACTAATATAATTCAGTTCTCCCCATGTGATTCCCCAAAACAAACATCCCTGCATGTGCAATATATTTTACTTATCAATTTACTATTGGCATGTGCATACAACCTTCAAGTGCAGCTACAGGTTGGATAGACCCACCAGCTAGCTGGTTCATGGTTTCTGAGCATATGTTCACAATGTTCTCTTTATTTTTCTGCAGATTAGCTCCAATGGGTTTCCTGCAAAACACTTTCTCAGTGTGTGTCGGCATCGGGTGTGGTATCTACATTGCGCAGAACTATGACGTCCCAAACATGAAGAAACTTATGAGGGATTGGATGGGGAAAGCAAAGGAAGTTGAAGAGTCTTACAAGAAGCCTGGCGGTAGCAAAAACTGAAGGACTCCATCATGTTCAGTACAGCCGTCTAATCGTTTTTAGTTTGGGTTTACGCTAAGTAATGGAAAATCTTTCTACTCTATTATCCTTGCTCGTTCAAGATCACCAGTCGTGTACAGCAGGTTCGTTGAACATATACTTGGGTAAGGATTATTCAAGCAGTTGGACATGATCTACAAGTATGGATGTGCATGTTTAAAAATCTTACTACTAGTACAAGTGCCATGATTCAGGACTGTTTAAGGAGTCATTTTCTTTTCCTCGGCTTCATTAATCATTATCATTAATTTATGCTTATACCAAGATTTTGACGGATGCATTTTTTAGCTTTGTTTGACTTCTGGCCCTTTTTATCATAGTATTACTATTTGCGTGTGCAATTTCCAGTTCCCATCTGAGGCTGGACCTCTGAAACCGGCCGCAGTCACTGTCAGTGTCACTGGCTTTGGTTTGTTTTGTTGGATGTCCAAAGCTGAGAATAATTGAAAAAATATTGGTTGTGCAGGCTCCAATGGTAATGACCAATTACAAGCTTTTTTTTCCCCTTGATAAGTAGTGTGTGATGAGAGATTTCATAGGACAAGTTTCTTCTCATCAATGGGTGAGCAATTGTCAACAAATAAAGGGCAGAAAAAGGAGGAGAGAAGGTGGAGTATGGAATCCATGGATTTGTTGTTTCTCTCACAATCTGTGTCTGAAATCCTGCAGCTCCTATCTCTCTTTCATCTTTCTTCTTTCTGCCTTTTTATCTTCAGCATAAGAGACCCATCAACCTTTGCATCGTGCGATCCATTACTGCATTACACATCAGTCAGCACCGAGCAAAGCAAAGGATTCCAGCATCTGCTGAATTTTTCTCTCGTGCAAATACTTTGTAGAATAAGTTTATTTTTGTTTCTCTTGGTTAACTTAAAATAAGTTATAAAAGTAATTATTGTATCTGAGTTTATGAAAAATCAAAGATAAATGTGTTTTTAAAATGAGAATAATTACATTGGAATTTGATAAAGGAGGGTATTATAGTTTTTTGGGTTCTATATCAATATGTGTGAGACTTGTGAAAAATGAATTTATTTTGAGGAATTGAGGTTGAAGGGTAGTACAAGATCATTTTCATTTTTTTTTCTCACATAGGGACGAGGAAATTCAGGACATGAGCAGACAGCATCCTTCAACTCTTCATCAACTGACGATATTAATTTTTTTTAATAAAAGATGGAAAAGAGAGGCGGGCACTGTAGTTCTTCATCAACTGACAAGATTAAAAAAAACACAAATACTGTAGTGCCACTGCAGCGTGGGCCCCACCATCCAGCGTGCCTTCCCCACGTAGCACCCAAACGCCACGCCGACGCCGCCAAGGAAGCAGAGAGAAACACCGCGAAAGCCGAAGAAGAAGGCGTAGTCGCCTCCCTCGCTCGCCGCCTCCCCCGCTTCCGCTCGCTCACCACCACCAACTCCTCCTCGTCTTCATCAACGCGCTCGGTCGCCTCGCCTCGCTCTGGAACGCATGATGGCGAGCATGGCGGCGCTGCTGCAGCGTCTGCTGGTGGTGGTGAATCAGGTGGACCCGGGCGCGCCGGGGTTCTGGCGGGAGTTCTTGGTGGGCATGCTGAAGCCGGTGGCGGCGACGGCGGTGGTGGCGATGGCGGTGGCGCTGAGCTTCACGCAGCGGCTGGGGCTCGAGGGCGAGATGCTGTACGCCATGGCGCGGGCGTTCCTCCAGCTCTCCGTCATCGGCTTCGTCCTCCAGTTCATCTTCACCCAGAAGAGCGCCGCCTGGATCCTCCTCGCCTACCTCTTCATGGTCACCGTCGCCGGCTACACCGCGGGGCAGCGCGCCCGCCACGTCCCGCGGGGGAAGCACATCGCCGCCGTCTCCATCCTCGCCGGCACCTCCGTCACCATGGCCCTCCTCGTGGCGCTCCGGGTGTTCCCGTTCACGCCGCGGTACATCATCCCGGTGGCCGGGATGATGGTCGGGAACGCGATGACGGTGACCGGGGTGACGATGAAGAAGCTGAGGGAGGACGTGGGGATGCAGCGAGGGGTGGTGGAGACGGCGCTGGCGCTGGGCGCGACGCCGCGGCAGGCGACGGCGCGGCAGGTGAGGAGGTCGCTGGTGATCGCGCTGTCGCCGGTGATCGACAACGCCAAGACGGTGGGGCTGATCGCGCTGCCGGGCGCCATGACCGGCCTCATCATGGGCGGCGCGTCGCCGCTGGAGGCCATCCAGCTGCAGATCGTGGTGATGAACATGCTCATGGGCGCTTCCACCGTCAGCAGCATCCTCTCCACCTACCTCTGCTGGCCGGCCTTCTTCACCGGCGCCTTCCAGCTCAACGACGCCGTCTTCGCCGCCGACTAATCTTCCCTCTTCCACAACACCTTGCATTTTGATTCATTATGGATTACTGCTTAGTGATTAGTAGTAGTAGTAATTAGTTGTTGAGTACTTACTTAGTAGGACGAGAGAGAAAGTAAGAGTGTGTATGTCTTGAGGTTAATTTCTTCTTCCATAATAAATCATGTGTTGATGACTTGATTCTGTCTCTAATTTGGGCTGGGATTAGCAGATCTCCATCACATATGGTTTCAGTTGTAGGACTTCTTTTATGGTCTTCAAGGTATAGCAACAGGTACCGAAGTTATCCTCAAAAATACAAATTAGTGGAGCATTTTGATTAATTACTACTCCATCCGTTCTAAAATATAGCAATTTTTAATTATAAATCTGGACAGATTTATAGCTAAAAATTACTATATTTTAGGACGGAGGGAGTACTTAGTACTAAGTAGTAAATCAATTAGTGGAGTAGTTAGTAGGATAAAAGAGAAACTAGAGTGTATGTCTTGAGGTTAATTTTCTCCATAATAAATTGTCTCTGATTTGATTTGGGTTGGGATTAGCATATCTTGGACAGACTTTCAGCTGATCCCAAAAAGCTGATCTGATCTCCATCACACAGGTTTCAGTTGTAGGAGTTTGTTATGGTCTTCGAGATGGAGCAGCAACATGTATCAAATAAGATGGAAACGTATTATATGTACACGAGCTTTCCGTACAATTAGCAAATATCACAAAAAATTCTTAAGAAAAAATTATACGCGTGCTTCCAATACCAACACAAAAGATAACTATAGTGAAGTCCTGCCTAATCGACAACTTAACACTGAAGATCAAACTATTGAAAAATAACAACAGACTAAGCAGGGAATCAACCAACTCCTGTTCTCGTCGGTTTTAGTCTTGCCACCATCTCTTTCATCCTTTGAGTCAGCACCATCAGCGTGCTCTCCTCATCAGAGCGAAGCAGCTTCTTCCACTGCAGCAACATAGAAATGATTTGGAAAGGCAGAGTATAACATAAAACCAACGCATTCATAAAGACCATGTTATCTCTAGTAAGCCACAATCACCAGCAAACGGCAGCCAGCACTGTAAGCTTGATTCTTTCCTTGATGGGATTAGTTCTGATATTGCACAGGAGAAAAAAAAATCATCTAAATTTCTAGGAGTATTTGCCCAACCCAAAACATCTCTAGACCAACACCAAACAAAACTTGCCATAGGACATCTAAACACTATATGGTTAGTAGTTTTAGTTTCTCCACATAGGAGACAGTAAACATCACCCCTCCCAACCTTTCTTTTTTAGCTGCTCAGTTGACTGAATTCGATCTCCATGTGCAAAAAGGCTTATAGCTTAGTGGTTGTAGTGACCTGAGTAGCATTTCAAGGTCTTGGATTCAAATCTTCGTATGAGCGAATTTTTAGATTGAGTTATTTGCGGGGCTAAGTTTTCAATTTAAATGGCTGCATATATTTGATTAGATTGGGGTATTTGCGAGGCCAGGTAAAAAAATTTAATTTACCCTTCTCTAGATTTAGAGGCCGGGTAAAGAAAAACCCTCTCTAAACAAAAAAGGTGGACTTCCAGACCTTTTGCATGTTATTATCCACTACCCCTCTAAAGGTCATTGTACTATACATAGAGCTAGTATATCTCTTATTTGCTGTTAATCCCCATACCAACTTATCTTGGTTTCTACTCAGCTCAGTGTTCTCTATTACAATTTTATCTCAGTCCATTCCTCTGTCTCAGTTGGGCCAAAAGATCTCCTGAATGTTAAACACCCATAACCTCTTATGATCACCTCTCTCACCAGGATTTCTTTTTGGTTGCTCATCTCAAATATGTTGTAGAATATCACTTTCAGGGGGCATGTCCAAATTATGAAACTCCCAAGTTATAATTGCTGGCACATTTTCTTATCTTTCATATTGTAATTTAGCAGAAATGCTATATGCTTCAATCTCATTCATGTTCATGGACGTTGTCCTACATAAACCAGAAACTATTGTAAATACAAAATTAGGAAATACCGGCATAAGGAAGAGCATGAGCTGGTGGAACCCAGATAAAAACAAATTTTCTCTGATAGGGTTTTTTGTCGGGATGACCGAAGGAGGTCATCCAATGTAATTTAGATAGGAAGAAAATGTTACAAGAAAGTTTTTCATCAATAGCTGATTTTCGAAGTGTCAAGGAAAGATGTGCACTAGAGCATACGCCCAAAACCATGTGCCAACCACCCAAACACAAGCTACAGAAAGGGAAAGCGAGCACCGAACCAGCCGTCGCTATACGAAACCGGTCGCCACTGGGCCTACAACATCACCACGGAGCGAAGACTCTAAAAAACGACACCCCCAAGAAGATCACGACACTGAAAGACACCGTCGTCGTCCATCCAAAGAACTGGACAAGGCTTTCACCCAGAGTTTCTTGCCGAGGAAGAAGGGGGTACCTCAACAGTGCCCTTAGGAGGGTTACCACGCCCGAAACAGTAGCCACTGTTGGCCCAATGAAACATTGGGCTAAGCTTTCGCTTGGAACCCTCACAACCCTACCGCCGTGGTATATCTCCCAATCCAAAACCACCATCCGAACACCAGAGGCCAGGCGGCACATGGCCTCCGCCACACCTGACCGATGCCTCTCCGCTGGTAAGCTTCCAGACATGCCAACGGCAGGACTGCCTTGAGTATCACTATCAGTACAGTAAACACAGGGTATAAACACTCATAAGCACTTAATTAGTAATTAGCATACCACATATATATATTGTCATCACTCAGACACACAAGCAGAGTAAATGAAATCAAAGTATGGAGAAAAGCTTCTCCAAACCACACTTCACCTCTAGAAATTAAGACCTATCCACATATTTGAGTTTAGCATGATCAAACTATATATATATATGTCGCCAAGCCAACATCTATCACTCTCACTTATTGAGCAGGCATGGTGAGAAGCTGAGAGCAGTATTAATGGTGGCCACCATGGTGACCGCCGTGGTGACCGCCATAGAAGCCGCCGTGGTGGCCGTCGTGTCCGTGATGACCGCCATAGAAGCCGCCATGGTGGTCGTCGTGTCCGTGATGGCCTCCATAGTATTCGCCGTGATGGCCGCCGTGGCCATGGTGATCGCCGCCAAAGAAGCCGCCACCGCCATGGTGACCGCCGTAACCGTAACCGTAGCCTCCATGGCCGCCATGGGAAGAAAGCTTGTGTGCACCGTACGCCGCGGCGGCGACGGCTGCACCCGCTCCAAGCATCGGAGCCATGTGCCCTCCTCCACCATGGCTACCTCCATAACCTGAAAAAAAAAAACAACAACCACCATGAAATCTTGGCGATGAATTCGTCACGACGATCGAACAGAATCTCTTTTGAAAGATGAATCGTAAGAACAGAACAAGATCTGCAGCACAGAATCGAACAGAAAGCTAGAATCAGTTGACGATCGAGTACATACCCTGGTATGGCGCAGCATAGCCAGCCGGAGGAGGATATGCGGTGGGCGGCGGAGGGTAGTAGCCCTGCTGAGGAGGGTACGGATAGGCATGGCCGCCGCCGGCGACGCCGTGCATGAGGTTGGAGACGAGCCCCTTGTCCTTTTCCATTGTCGTACGTGGTCTGATCGAGAAAGAAACTAGAGCTTTGTCGCGGGAAGTTAGAGGAGAAATCGAAGTGATCGAGCTGAGGAAGATGAAGAAGATGTGTTCGCGTGTGTGGGGTATATATAGCGAACGCGATGGCGGTGGCGCGTGGAGGGCGTCGGGGAGGATCGATCGGAGAAGGTGATGGAGGGAGATGGCGACGCGGCTAAGCAAGGCGACGCGATGGATGGAGGATTAGCAACCTGATTATTACCCGGAATGGTGGGCGGGATGAAGCGTGTCATTTGTGCTCCACGTCACTGCCATGTGGGCCATAGGCGACCGGACCGCGTCGTCCATGTGGTAGGGGAGGAATGCATTTAACCTTTTTTTTTCTTTTAAAGACACACTTTATTACACGTAAGTATTTCTAGAATGTAAGTAGACATATTTTACCCCCTACCTTCAAATACAAAACGAGATTGATAAAAGAGTAAAATGCACCAGCGATTCTTAAACTTATCAGGAGGTTTCACTTAGATTCACGAACTTGTAAAGCGCACATCGAGGTCTCTAAACTTAGTTTATTGTATGTATCATCCCGGTCCAAAGCCGCGTTTGACCGTGGTCTTGCCTAAGTAGCATGTCACGTGGACGATGACATGAAATTTTTTTTCTCCCTTCTTCCTTCTTTTTTCTCTTTCTTCCTTCTTTTTTCTCGGTGGTAAGAGGCGGCACGAGGGGAGGGGCCGTCGCGGTGGTGCTTGGCGAGGCGCCGGCCAACCGGCACGGTGGAAGGAGGGCGGCGAGAGCGCGGGGCGGCGTTGATGGGGGGAGGACAGCGGTGGCGATGCTGAACCACCGCACGCCATGAGCGCCGCCACTGCCGCGGTTTCGCCGAGCAGCCGTGCCAGAGGCAAGCGCGCAACGGGAGGGAGGACAGCGGCACTGACAGGAGGGAGGGGACGGCGGTGACTTGGGGAGGAGGACGGCGGCACTGATGGGAGGGAGGGGGACGGCGGCGACTAGGGGAGGAGGATGGTCGCGCCGACACGCTACTGCATTTTACTCTTGATAAAATCATCATAATTAACTTACTATTGATAGGCATGCCACCTACTTCTACTATTATAAAAATTGAAGATTTTTTTGCCGGTATTTTGGTACGTCATCTGTGTTTGAGTCGGTTTTTAAATTTATTCGTTTTTAGAAATACAAATCCTTGTTTAAGTTGGATTTTAAGCTAACTTGCTTTTAGAAATACAAAAGAAGTTATATAAAAAATCTCTTTAAAAAAACTCGCATGCTAATTTGGAATGAAATAATGATTCCTAATTACAACTTATGATTTTCTAAAAAAATATCCAAGCGAATCCTACTGTGAATTTACTCTAGCTAAACCATATAACAACAATAAAATTAAAATATCATTTACCTGTTGCAACGCACGGGTATATTTTTTAGTCACTAAAAGAATACGGTGGTGTTTGAATCTCTTGAAGATGAAGATGAAGATAAAGATTAAGTGTTCCACGTAAAACGAGGTGGTAATAACATGTGATTAATTAAAGTTTTAATTATTAGAAACTTCAAAAATAGATTAATCTGATATTTTAGAACAACTTTCATATAGAAATTTTTCGCACGAAACACATCGTTTAGCAGTTTGAAAAGCATGCCACACTAATCCAAAATTTTATCCTCTCCTAGTAGGAGAAACTAACAGGGCCTTAGTGGTAAACAAGAATATCCGTATCGAGTCTCATACTCGAATCCAAAGTGAATGGGTTCTAACCTAACTATATAGTGCCAATAATACATTTAGTTAATCTCGTAACATCATCTCGTAAAGTGGAAAAATTCTTTTCCACTCACACTTGTTGCGGTAAAAAGTTAATTATTCCAATTTTCGGTATAGTCTAAATTATAGTTACTGATGTCTCATTCTTGGTCGTGGACATTGTCCAATATGGAGTCTTGAGAATATGTCCCTTATTTTTATAAATAAACGACAAAACATAAACATAGTTACAGGGGAGAGTGCTAGATGGTCGAAACCACTCTATTTGATTATCAAAATAAGTTCCATTTGGAAGATATCAAATTCATGGACAATGAATCGAATCCATTCTACTGTTTTTGATTTTCATAAGTGGGCAATAATGAGATGCACTTAATAGTGTAGTGGCAAGGGTGCACGGTTTCAACCCCAAGATCCCGTATTTAATCTCTAACACGCTCACAATTACTTCTTAAAAAAATGTTTGGAGGAACATCCTCCCTCCAAATATCTTTTTTTAATATAAATGTGTAATAGTACTATACATTTAATATCGGTTGCTACATATTTATTATTTGATTACGGGTGTGTAATATTATAGCCTTAGAGCATGCTCGGCTACACTATATAGCGTTGCATAACATTTATAATATTATAGCCTTAGTGCATATATGCTCGCAGCACTATGTAGCTTCCTATTTCCTACGTTGTTTTTCTCAAAGTCACAAGAACCCATGTAAATTATCTAATTATAACTAATTTATATCATTTTAATTTTAATTAATATATCAGTTAACAATTAGATAATTAGTATGCATAGGATCAGGGTAAATTTTGTTCTGTTTCATCACCGACGCAACCGTTGTATACTGCCTGGGCGCAGGTGCAGCGCTGTACAGTGCACGGTATAGAAGCGTGGAGTAAGTAAATAATTCATTTCATATATAATAGACAACTGTTGTATGCTGCTTGGGCGTAGGCGTGGCGCTGTACAGTGCACGGTGCTTTGCTAGAATTTTATTTGAAACGTGAAATAAATCATTTATTTTAATAATAGAGTAAAATAAGCTGATAAAAAGAACCGATAGTCCCACAAAAGAAAGTTTTGCTAGTCATCTCACCTAATCTACCTTAGATTTGACAGATTTTCGCTATCCTCCCACAAACGCGATAATATTGTAGCACTTCTTTAGATTTTGTAAAAGTAAATCCGGTATGATTTCAACTATTTCAATTTTCACCGGCCATTGATAATAAAATGGGAAAAATATTTTGATTTCACGAGGGGATGTCCCTTGTTTGTTTAAAAATCATCTAAATAGTTATGAAAAATTTTAAAAAATTTTGAAAACACTCGTACAATATATTTATGTAACTTCACAAAATGTTAGGTCCAAACTCAACTCACATATTGAGATATAAAAAAGAAAAAAAATCAGCTTATGAATAGTGATGTACTGTTTACATCTGAATTTATCTTTTTATTTTTCGATGTGTAGACTGAGTTTGAACTTAATTTTTGGTGTACTCTACAATATCAATTTTTTTAAAATTATTTTACAACTATTTATATCAAATCTGGAAGAAAAAGGTACACCAGGAACATTCCTTCAAGAAATTAGAACCCACTCTCCGATAAAAAACGTGGGGGTATCAGCACAGTAAAAACAGGGATCAAACACTGATTGACAGTCGGTTACTAATCATCAAACCATATTATCACTCATATCAGTGTCTCAGATACAATCTAGAGTAGCAAACTAAGTAGAAAAAACTATATACACATATCGAGTTTATAGTAGTATAATCAAACCAACTCATGATCATCTTATCACTCGCACTGATTGAACACGCCGTGCAACACGATATGGTGATCACCATCAATGGTGGCCATGGTGTCCGTGGTGGCCACCGAAGCCGTGGTGACCGCCAAACAAGCCGCCATGGTGGCCGTGGTGGCCGCCGAAGAGGCCGCCGCCGTGGTGTCCGTGATGGCCTCCAAACAAGCCGCCGTGGTGGCCATGGTGACCGCCGAAGAGGCCGCCGTGGTGGCCACCGTAGCCGTAGCCTCCATGGCCATGACCGTGGGAAAGCTTGTGCGCGCCGTACGCCGCCGCGGCAGCGGCTGCACCTGCAGCTAGCATCCCCATGTTTCCTCCGCCATGGTTACCTGCAAAACCAATCAGGGAGTCCTCAAAACGATTAAAATTGTACGAACAGAATTCCACCGTTCTTTGTCTGAATCACCAAAAACAGAGGATTCAAACCGTGTGTTTTTCACGCTAAAATTGAAAGTTTGATTGAAATTGGAATGATATGATGAAAAAGTTAAAAGTTTGAAGAAAAAGTTAGGAACTAAATCAGGCCAAAGAAAGGTTACAAAGGTTTGCAAATTATGGCAGCTAAGGTGGTGTTTGGATAAGAGACTAAATTTTAGTACCTGTCACATCGGATGTTTAAATATTAATTAGAAATATTAACATAGACTAACAATAAAACTAAGCATAATTGAGAGCTAATTTGCAAGATAAATTTTTAAGCCTAATTAATCTACAATTAGCACATGTTTACTGGAGTATCACATAGGCTAATCATAGATTAATTAGACTAAATAGATTCGTCTCGTAAATTGGTTAAGGGTTATGAAATGTTTTTTATTATTAGTTTATGTTTAATATTTTTAATTAGTGTTAAACATCCGATGTGACCGATGTAACAGGGAATAAGATCAAAAAAGGGTCTAAATTGGGGATAGATCCTATCAATGCAAAATCTATGAAATAGAAACAGCAAATTGATCCAACCTAATACTACTACCGATCAATTCGACGAATCGAGCCGAACAGGAACAAAATCACAATTCCAATTAAGCGACTATATATAATCATCACAAGTTCACAACAGAATCGAACAGGAACAAGAACGAGACGCGTACCGTGTTGGAATGGCGCGGACGAGCCGGGGTAACCTGCAGGAGGGTAGCCATAGCCGCCGCCGTACCCCGCCGGAGGAGGAGGAGGATACGCGGTGGGCGGCGGCGGGTAGTACCCCTGCTGAGGAGGGTACGGATAGCCATGGCCGCCGCCGCCGCCGGCGACGCCGTGCATCAGGTTGGAGAAGAGCCCCCTGTCTTGCTGCTCATCCTTGCTCCCTCCCATCGTCGTCTGATCAAGAAATCAAAGAAACTAGAGATCTTGTGGTGGAAAATCAGAGGAGAAAACTGATTCGTCGAGGAATTGGAGGAGTTTATTAGGAGGAGGAGGACGCGTGTGGGATTTATATTTGTGGGCGGCGTCGAGGAGGATCGATCGGAGAAGGTGATGATGATCAAGCAGAGCAGCGCGACGCGGCTAAGCAAGCTGACGTGTAATTAGTGGATCGGTTGGAGTTGCTGATTAGAATAGTAAAAGCTAAATTGCGACCTGATTGTTCTTCACGTGTACTATATATATAGCCGTAGTGACGTGCTGATTTTTGACTTGGTGGTGTTTATGTATGGAAGGAGATGTTTATTGGAGAAGGAGACTTGCACTGGTTGTTCTAATTTTTCATTTATGGCATGTTTACTTTGTTGCTAAAATAAATCTTACCAATATGTTGTAAAGCAGAAAGATCATAAGGTTATTAGTGTGAAAGTGCTATTTGGTTTTGGAACTTTATTAGATTTTGGTAAAGGTCATAATGGTGAGGTCCTATTTGGTTTGTTTGGCTTATGGAAAGAAATTAGTAAGGTTTATTTTGGCGATAAATAAAGCATGCTTTTTTATGTTCCTTATTTAATTGTGAGAATCTTGAACTCTGCCGTGTAAAATCATAGCCCTTGCTTTTGCTTATCTTATCATAGTGGGGGAATTAGATGCGCCGGAAATCTGTGTGTCGTTGTCGGTAAGTTTTGAGCAGAAACGGCGGAGTAGTACGTTTAATCACAAAAAGAATGTTCCTTTCTAATTTGTGCAGTCAAAATAGCTTAATCTTTGATCAAAATTATTGTTGTAACATTGTCCCTTTAGAATGACATGGCTAATCTTTTTTTTAAAACAAAACCTTTTCTTGATTTTATGCTTATGTAAATGTATAGTTTTAATTGACACAAGAAATTAAAAACTACTCCCCCCATTTTATATTACAAGACTTTCTAGCATATGTGTTTAAGATTCATTAACATCTATATGAATGTGGACAATACGAAAATCTTATAATATGAAACAGAGAGAGTACTAGTCAACACCAGACTAAAACAAACTTTAATTCATAACCACAATTACATAAAGGGTACTTATCAATCAACTCCGCAAAGAAGAATATACCTCCATCCAAATTATAGGGATACAATGACAATTTGTCAACATATATGACAACTTATCTATCTTATTAGTTCTGACCACTTTTATAACTATATCAGGAGGCTAGGAGAAGTCGAGAAGAGCTCAGATCTCTGAAAAAAATCTGGATCTCCCCAGTCTAATGTTGCATTGCACATCCAAAATTTTAAAAATTTATAAATTCACAATCAGAAACCAACAATTATGTCCCAGGAGACAGCAGTTACCAATAAATGGTAACATAAACTTTCACAGAAGAAAGAAAAGCAGCAAAGAAGGTTTCAACACATCATATCTATCAGGCTATAGAACATTAGAACACAGATGTGCATAAGCGTCAGAAGGTATTTAATTAATTATTAGCAAGCCATATTGTCACTGAGCCACATACTAGAGTACCAAATCATAGAGGAAGGATGGGAGCAGCAACTGAGCAAAGCTCCATCCTGCTTAGATACATTCGAGAGGCTTTTTTTAGGCTTTTAACCAGCCAAGCGCAAGCACTTCAGTTAAAGCCTAAACAGAGTTCCAGCATGATCAGATCATGCGCATTACTTCCACTTCTTGAACTTGCCACCACCGAACATGCCGTGCCCATGCTTGCCATGCTTGAACTTGCCATGGTGGCCGTGCTTGCCATGCTTGAACTTGCCGCCGTGGTGACCGCCGTAGCCATGGCCGTAACCACCAAAGCCTCCATGGCCTCCATAGCCCATGTGTCCACCATGGCCATGAGAAGAGATCTTGTGTGCCCCATAGGCTGCAGCAGCCGCAGCGGCGCCTCCAGCCAGCATTGCTCCCATGTGTCCTCCACCGCTACTCCCATGGCCGCCTGCAACATTACATTAGAAACTCTCTAAGGATAGAACGCTGAGAACAGAGTCACACCATTTTGCTGAAACAGTTCAATGATGGTAACAAAAAATACGCATAGTATGGCATCTAAAGTGTAGATGAAGCATCAAGAGTTGTATGTGGTATGGTACAACAGAAGGGAACTAGAGTAATCCAAATCAATCCTAAAATTCAGAATATGTGCAAAATGCAGAGGTGTTTACTCGAGTTCAGCAGGAATTGCAGTACGATGTAGATTAAAAACACACAT
This sequence comes from Oryza sativa Japonica Group, assembly GCF_034140825.1. Lineage (NCBI taxonomy): Eukaryota > Viridiplantae > Streptophyta > Magnoliopsida > Poales > Poaceae > Oryza > Oryza sativa. The sequence goes on from NC_089039.1 coordinate 1,013,872, forward strand.
AATGGCATCTAATAATTGGAGAAGAAACATCATGCATTCAACTAAGACGAAGTGGTAAGAATGGAGTTGGCATCATGAGCGCAAATGATTGCAATAAAGATAAAAACTTCACATATCACGGCATAGGTGATACAGCATGATCAGCATCATATATCATGCATGGTCCAACAGGAGGGAATTACCACAATTCAACTCAATACTGAATTTGCTTAAAAGTTCAACAAGAATTGTACAAAAATGACAAGAACAGAACCTTAATAGCACATAAGTGAACAAGAATTACATACCCTGGTGCCCAGATGATCCGGGGTAGCCCGCAGGAGGGTAGCCACCATGTTGGGGGTAACCACCAGGTGGAGGGTAGCCACCAGGCTGAGGGTACCCATGCTGTGGAGGGTATGCCCCAGGTGGTGGAGGGTAAGCCCCAGGAGGAGGGGGATAAGCCCCCGGAGGAGGCGGGTACGCTCCCGGCGGCGGCGGGTAGCCCTGAGGAGGGTATCCCTGGTGAGGAGGATACCCATGGCCGCCGGCAACGCCGTGCATCATGTTAGAGAAGAGCCCCTTGTCGCTCTCGTCATGCTTGTCCTTGCCACCTCCCATTGTCACCCACCCCAATCAAGCTAAGCTATCTGAAACAAAGTAGGATGATCATGGTATGAGCAAACTGAATTCTTGAAATTGGAATGAGATGGCATGAAATAAATCTTTGATATTTCCAATACATGAAACGATCCACTCTCATCAGAAAACCAACCATTGATGTTGTGCAATGAACAGGCGTGGAGGCATCTATATAGTACCGAAAGACAGCTCCGATCTTAGCCATATCCTACTGGGAAATATAAAAGTAGTTGTACCTACCATACCAATCCTCGTTGCAAAATTCTGACTCTAGAACATGACTAACGTGCAAATACTTGAACAGAAACAAGGCATTCAACGCGTGACAACTAATAACTAATCATATCTCAACACACGAGAGAATGGTTGCCAGCTTGATTTTCTTTTTAGAGAAGTGTTGCCAACTTGATTCATATACTACCAGATTATTTCACCAGGAAACAAGCCGAAACTACGATGTTTTCCGGATCTCTGGTAGCACTAAAATCCGGAACAAACAAGCTTACAAGATCAAACGAACACCAGGCCATATATGATCCCTGATGAATGAATGGATGGATTATTTCTCAGATCAATTCCCCACATCAGTCTGTATCCCCAATTTCTTTCGACCAATTAATAATAAAACGCACAGCAACACCCAACACAGATGATTTCTACGATGAGGAGAATTCGGGCGTACCAGAAGACGAATTGAGTCCTGAAGACGAGGAGGAGGAAGAAAGATCTTGGCTGGGAGGAAGGATTGATTGGTGCTCTGCAATTCTGCGGGCGATGTCTCCTCCGCCTATATAGGAGGCGGCCACGTCCGTTGCGTGTCACTGCCGCGTGGGGCCCAGCTGGGTGGGTGGGACGAACCGGATAGGCTTTGACCTTGTGCGCCGCGTCACTGACATGTGGGGCCCATGGAGACGCGCGAGCGCGTGGAGAGCGCGTCGTCCTGGAAGGAAAGAGAAAATAAAAAAGGCAACGCGGCGAAGCAAGCAAGGAAAACTGACGGTTGTGGTGAGGTGGGGCCTACATGGCGTAGGAGAGATAAGGTCTACTCCCTCTATCTTATAAAAAACCAACGTGTACGAATCTGGACATATCTCTGTCCAAATTTATTGTATTAGAATATATCACATCAGTACTAGATTTTTTTTTGGACAGAGGGAATTTTTTTTACTTATACTTATGCTTATTAGCTAAAATTTAAATTTTCAACTTTAAATTTAAAGCTGATTTTGAGGTTTTTTTTATTGAACTTTATTTTTCAGTCTTTGTTATTGGATTGCTAGGAACACGTGTATAAAAAATTTATTTATAAATTACTTTCCATTTACGGATATACCATCACTAAGAACATGTATATAAAAATTTTATTCACAAATTATTTTCTATTTACAAATATGTCGTTTTCGAAACGATCGCTTAGAGCAAGTTTAATAGTATAGCCAACTATTAGCTTTAATTCATCTATAGCCAATCTAATAGCTCATTCATACAATAGTTACATACCACACTATTGATATATGGTCCCACATATCATACACACACTGTGTCTTAGAGTCCGTGCTACAGCTGTCTATAAATCTATAGCCCGTTGTCCTTCTCTCTTCTCATTTATATGTTTAAAATATATTTATAGCTGGCTTATTATAGCCTGCTATTGTACCTGCTCTTATGGATGGATAGATATATTCCCGTCACGTCGAGCTGCGTGCAAACGACGACGCGCCGCCACGTGGCAGGGGAGGTGGGGACCGTGTGGGCCTTATTCTCGGCCCATCTACTTGAGGCCCGTTTCTGCAGGGCCCATCTGTCACGCTCGTTCGCGGCTCAAACTGGGGAGAGGCGGAGAGAGAGAGAGAGGGAGCGAGGGATTCATGGCGCGCGGTGGCCGCCGGCCGCTGGCGATCCCGTTTCCCCTCTTGTGCTACTGCTTCGTTCCTCCATCCCCTGCGTTGGATGGTGAAGAGTTGATCATCCCGGCCGGGGCTTGGGGGATGGGTGGGCTATTCGTGTCGACGGCAATGCTCGATACCTGCTCGACGGAATGCTTGCCTCGCAAGTGTCAGGTGCGTGCCTATAAACTCCCAACACAGAACGGTTTATTCTTACCCAACAGCACAAGCTAAATCCCAATGCAATTGGCCCGCCGAAAAAGAATTATATCCTGAAACGATTTTGTTTTGTTGAAAGAATTAACTATGAATATATCTTCTGAATGATCTCACAATCTGCAATGTTCTACTGACAAATATACTTTCTTGTCAAAAATGTACTTAAATACACCTTAAAGTACATCTTATAGTAATCCCCATGGAATACAGGCATGTGTTTAGTAAACACTAACAATGTGAACGGAGCCGTCTATGGCATTTGGCTACAACATGTCATCATTTGATCATTTTTAAGTCTTGTTTTCTGACCTGCTATGCACCTAATTAGCTCGATGACGAATCTGGTTACATCCAGAAGGCCTGATCATCAAAACAGGGAGCGGGTTAGTCCAGTATTCCACCAACTCATAAGAACATAGCTGAAATTTTATCACTTTTGCATTAGACAGATAGACAGGAGTACCTAATTCATTTAGTGAAGAATACCATGTCACTATGCTGTTTCTGAAGAGCCGGGTTTACACATGCCAATAGTGACGGCTTCTTTTTCTTGGCTGGAAAGAGGAATAGCCGGAGTGGCACTCTTGTTCTAGAGGGTGCATTTTTCCAGGTGCTGCTTCCTTTGGCCTCCGATAAGCTAGTTCTCTCGACTATCTTTTCAATGACCTTTTCAATTTCTGCTTGGAGCCCTTTTATATGATCCAGACCAGATTGCAGTTCATCAGCAACCTTGTTGTTCTCCTGTTTCATGTTCATAACCTCCCCTTGGAATTTTGCAGCTTGATATGAAGTGAAATGAGCTCCTTCCTCAGGGTCTGCACCCATCTCCATGGTTGCTTCAATTTCCTCTTGTATGCTGCAGAGGGAAGCGAACCTATACTGGAGCTCCCCTTTGAGCATGGCATTCTGTTCCAACCATACTTGTAGTTCTATCTTGAGTTCTCTTAGCCGTTTTTCTATGGCATTTGAGTCACCCTTTGCTGATGGATCATCCGCACGGCCATTATTTGTCTTGAGCTTGTCCTTGTTTGTTAGCTTCCCAATCTCAGGTTGTAGTTGCTCGTACTTGGTCTGAAACCCTTGGATCTGTTGGAATGATGTGCTGAACTTCATCCAGAATTCTAAGTTCTCCTCCAGAAGTGCATCAATGTCTTGTCTGAACTTCTCTTCAAGCGGCGAGGCATTCTCCATCTTGACAACATCGATCAATTTGATGTCCTCCAAAATTAGGCTTTCTTGATCTGTAACGGTATCATACAATGCATCATCTTCCTTAGGGGATTCGAGAATTATTCTGGAAATGGAGGAAACACTTTGTTTCCTTTGATGACCAGGTGAAAAGCTTGGGGTCCTTCGGTGACCCCTGAATGTCCTGCTTATCGAACTGAAGGACGTTGTTGGGTTCATTTGGTGCCCATTTCCTGATACATCTTTGTCAAGTACAGCATTCAGGAGTTCAAGCAGTGACCTAATTTTCTCATCCTTCATTGAATTTGCAGAGCGTAGCTCACTTATCATAGCTGACATCTCATTCAAACGTTCCTGATTCTTTGTCTCCACTTCTGTAAGCTTTCTCTTCTCATTCTTATAATTTCGGAGTATAGAGGTGTACTCGGTTAATAGTACCTTTTCCTTATCTTGAAGCCCATTCATAAGCAGCTGCTGTAGCTTAATCATGTTTTCCTCTTGATCGCCAACCTCATCAACTTTTCTACTAATAGGAGCTGTATCTGCTGTGATACATGAATTGCCTGCTTTATTAATCTTTTGCTCCGAGTTGCCTTCAGAGATGCTTTCATCTGATATTGATAAATCTTGCTCATTCTCTTCTTTTTTCGCATTATGATCTCCTGGGTCATTAGAGGAAATATGATGCAGTCGTTCTAATATAGGCTTCTCATGAGATTGTACAGTATATTGTTGCTTGCTGCTCCCATCGTCACTAGCTATTTCAGGAGCATGATCTTCTCCTCTGTTGTTGTGATCACGAGATGAATCATTATCTGCATTTCCTGATTCTTCCTCATTTACTGATGCAGCTGCAAAGCTCGACTTATCTTCAAGTGCACTATACCACAGATCCTCTGATCCATCTCCACGATAGCAGTTTTCTGCCTTTGTCTCAGGATAACCACTAGATGAGTGGTTGTCATCACAGAGATCTGCTGGTTCCAGTTCTTTCGAATGTTCAGGTAATTCGTCTACTTCATTTTCTGAGTTTGTTTTATCATGCTCGCTTGATGTTTCCATGTCAATGGATGGTGTTGTTTCGTCACTCGGCATGGGAGCAGAACCATCTTGGTGGTGCTCAAGAAGAGGCGACAATAGCATATCTGAAACATCACGGAACCTAGTTATTGTTTCAGTGAAATTTGAATGGACTATAGTTCCTTCTGCATGGAAGGAGCTCACAAGATTCTGAACTCTAATCAGGTCCTCTTCTGCCTGCTTGAACTTGCTATATGATTCACCTGGACCACTGTTTAGTGCTGGCTTCTCTTCCTCCAGCTCGTGCAAGGACTTCTCAAGTTCTGTATTTTCAAGACACAGCCTGTTTAATTGCGCAGTCTGGGATGAAACCATAAGTTCCAAATCCACAACTTTATTGACTAGTGCATCAATTTTATCTGCCATCTCTACCACAGAAACTTCAGAGTCTTTCTGGAAGTATTCTTTGATCTTATCTACTGTTGCTTGCAGTTCAATTTTCTCCTGATTAATAGAGTACATAACATCTACTGTATTACTGCCATCATTTGTCACATTCTCATTTGCAAACTTTACTGAATCTGTTTTCTCAAAAAACTTTCCTAAGTCTGGTAGGGATTTCCCATGCACTTTCATGATATTCTTCAGCTTATCTCTGGAAGACCTGACTCTTTCTGACTCAACCATTGCTTCACTGAATGATAACTTTTGCTGTTCCTGCAATTTGATAATGGTCTCTTGACAGGATTTAAGGGCAGTTGCTGTCATTAAAGCCCTGGCTTCGTTATCTTCAAGCACTGCACTTTCATTGAACTCCTCTTGGAAGTAACAAACTTCTTCCTGCATGTCGTTAATTTGCTTTTCAAGATCCCAGTACTTTGCCATTCCACTCTCATAAGAGCTTTTGAGGAACTCTTTCTGAGTCTGCAACACTAATATCTCCTTCTGGAGCCTACTTATCTCTTCTTGAGCATTCTCCTTGTTGATTTTATCTCCAGAATTCTTGCCTCCATCTTTCAGTCCTGATTTCTCTCCTTTTTTCTTTTTCATCAGTCCTTCCACTGTTGACTTGTGGATTTTGCGAGGATCAACCGCCGTAAATGCCTTTGGAAGATTGTCATCATCCTCTTCTAGCATTGAGTACTGGACCTGGTCAGGGAAAGCAGTTGCAATAGTATGGTTTGCTTTGTGTAGCTCTCCTGATATGTGGTCGTAGCGTTCAGCAAGTGCTCTGTATGCCCGATACGCCTCTTCCACTGAACTGATGACCTCTGGTCGCCTCTTGTAATACATCTCTGCCCTTTTTGCAAAGGAATCAGCTTCCTCCCCAAGGAGGAAGAGAATGAATTTGACCCTGTCCTCCATATCTTCACAGTAACAGCAAAGTCAATAAAAAAATACCGTGCTGTTTAACGGTTAGAAATAAAGGGTAATTGCAGAAATATGTTTTTAGAAGATATTATAAGATACTCCAAATAGAAGTGTAAAAGTTAGCAATTTTGCTTGGTATATGGTGTTGATATCAAAGTGGTTTGTCCTTTTCCTTTATGTGCTTGCCTTGTTTGAAATTTACGCTTGCTGTTTTTTATTTGCTATTGATGCTTATGTAGATATTTTTCTCACCAAGAAATATGCTAGGCCAAGAACATTAAAATTGGAAGGGAAAGCAAATTATTTCCTTCTCTGGATGACTAATATTATCATACATTTATGTTGTCAAGTGGCTCACGCATTATTACTGAACTGAGCTGTACATATTACCATTTGACGATAACATCATGCAAACCAATGCCAACAAAAGCTACAATTCAGGGAATTTTCCATTAGTTTGTTTCTTTCTTCCAGCTTTTACTATAAAACTGAAAATCAATTAAGGCAAAATCTGTATAGATTGTTTTCTCTCTTCTTTTTTCTGGTGTTTTTTCCAGCTTCCATGGAATCAGCATCCTGTTCTGAACATCATTTCTTTGGCATGACATCTAAAACCTATGGTACTACTCATAAATCATGACTCAATTTCACATGAGAACTCAAGACAGCAATACTAAAAAAAATGTTTTTCTCTGTAGCTGTGCAAAATGCTTCAGATTTCAACTATTTTTTCAGGGTAGTAGTTAAAACGGAATAACTTTGTTTCACCATTAACGGATCTATCTGAAATCCTTTCTTTTTTGTCCTCCCTCTTTGAACAGGGTGTTGTATGTGCACCCTCTTTGAACAGGGTGTTGTATGTGCAGAGGTTGATCATGCATACATATGGACTGAGAAGATGGTGTGATGAAGGGTACAAACCGTGGAGATTGTTGTCGAGCCATTTGGACTGCTTGGTGCGGATGTGGCTCGCCCACCACCACGAGTATGCGTTGCTCGCCGCCCGCTGCAGCATCCTGCCCTGCCCTTGAGAATTCTTCAGCTCGGTTAGCCTCTATTTCTCATGCTTATAACCTTCTTCAATCTTCACATTTCCTGTAATTAAGCAGAACAATTCGTTTCAGAAATGCATGTTGCAGCAACAATCAATCTGATGTTGATTGCTGCATTGGCAGGGATAGAGAAATTGAAACAGAGGCTGAGGCTGCCAAAAACACCATAGAACAAGGAAGGTTCATTACCTGCATTTGCTGTGCCAAGAATGAGCTGTTCCTTGCTGACCATGGATGATTTGGAGGAAGAAACGAACACAACATCGCGGATGCTTGTGCTTGGTGGGAAGCACAGGAGGCCGTGTAGGTTGGTAGTAGTGGAGAAGAAGTGGCTGGGTTCGCAGACACTGAGTGGTGGGTCCGCCGATCCTGGTCGCGGCAGGTGATGCTCTGCACGACGGTATGATGAACAAGGAAGCTGTCAGATAATCTGACATGGCTCCGATTTTGATTGTTTTTTTTGTGCTGAATTTTTTTAGCTTCTACCCTCACTTTTTATTGTTAGCAAGGAAAGAAGTGCCACAAATATAGCTCCGTTGTTCCGAAATATTCGAATAATCGTGAGTAATCATCACTTCGTGAGTAATCATCACTATAATAGATCAAAATGACAAACAACGAGTTATGTGTACTATGCATATTCAATCTTTAGATGAGCAGGCGAAATAACCCCTTGTGCTTTCTGAGTGTGTTTGGAGAACCACCTGAACCAAAACATGATGAATAAACTTTATAGTATAATAACATTTTAATTAAAAAAACAATCAAAACATGATGGACAAAACCATATAAGGAGATATGATTTTAGGAGGAGCGCAAAACCATGTGGTTTATAACTTTTGTTGAAATTCTATGTAAATTTGAATGATTTTCCATTGAAATATTTTGCCACGATTTGCCATGCTCCGGATCTAGACAAACCGTATTGTTGTTGGGTATTTTTTTTTTCAGGCCTGCCAAACGTTGGCCAACCAATTTCATTAAGATTGGGAGAAAACAAAGTTAAAAACATAATATTTACAACGACAATATGGTGTCGCGCCATGTGCTGCAAAGCACGCCCAGCAGAAAGCAGCGGAAAGAAATTGGAAAATATGGTGTCGCGCCATGTGCTGCAAAGCACGCCCAGCAGAAAGCAGCGGAAAGAAATTGGAAAATGAGTGTCGCGCCAGGTGCTGCAAAGCACGCTCAGCAGAAAGCAGCGGAAAGAAATTGGAAAATGAGAGAAATTGGAAAATGAGCAGCTGCTCAAGATTGCTCGTTGGTGTGGGAGAAGATCCATAATGTTGTTGGGTATTGATGAAAGTTCGTTGGTGTGGGAGAAGATCCATAATGTTGTTGGGTATTGATGAAAGTAAGTAAATATACATGTAGGATTGTTCTGTTCTTATGCGTCGTCCTATAAACATGATTTAAATTTGATAACTAAGAACACACTTGCACATATTTGTATTGATGCTAAACTTTTATAGTCAAATGAGAGATCTAACAAACTTCCATCTTCAAATTCGGTGAACTCCAACATCTCAAATGCTAAAAAAAAACATAATTAACCAAGCTATGAGAATGCATAAAAGTCAGAATTTATATTACTGTGCGAATACTGTTTCCATTTCAAACATACGCTAAGTGTGAGCTTGTCATACAAATCAAATGTAACAACCAAGAAATAAACCCTCGATTGTTGCATGTGTATACCTTATAGTGAAAAGTGTTTTCGGTTAACTTTGATTCACATTCCAACTCATCCATTTTCTAAATTATAAAAATCTATTTCTTTTATAAAAAAAATTGTCCAATTCATCGGTCTCATGCCATCCCGTTTGCCGGGACTGACATCCTGACCCCACCAATCAGAGCATTTCCCGCGCAATACACACCCACCAAAACAAAAAGGGCGCGGGAAATCGAAACAGCGCAAAGGGAAGGGTAGAGAGAGGAAATCCCACAGCTCCGAATCTCCGATCCATGGATGCGGCGATGGAGGACGCGGCGGCCCAATCCGAGAGGGAATGGGACGGCGGCGGCGGCGGCGGCGGCGCCGACGCGGTGCTGGGCCTCGCCGGCGCCGGCGCCTCGTTGTCGCTGTGCTACCACGAGGCGTTTGGTCCTCACGATGAGCTCATCCTCCTCGAGGCCGCCGACGACCTCCTCCCCGATCTCCTACAAGGCCGGTAAGCTCTCCTCCTCTCCCTTCCCTCTGAGCTATTTTGCCACCCCCCAAATCGAGCAAGAACTTGGAGTGCGCTTTATCAAGAGCGTTTCTTCTTGCCTAGTATATAATCGCAGCCTTCTTTGTTCATAACTTCATATGTAAGATACTTTTCGATCGATCTCAGTTTCTCCCAATCTCAAGCAACATGACCGTGTTTACAAGACGATTCGCAGTTCTTGTGATTTTTGTATTCACTATGTTTGATTATTTCGATTCAGACAGACAATTGGCCTAAAAGTAGTTTCTGTTTGCACAGTTTAAGCTTACATAAACCGTTCGAGGAATCACTAATTTAATTCAAGAGTAATCATAATAACATTTTAGCCACATTGAACTTTCTGAAACAAACTGGATGATTGTATGTACTCTGATGTTCTACTGTTGGATAATAATGTACCTGTACCTGAACTGTTGTATTTTGTGAATCTTAACGATTCTCTTGCTTCTGCAGGGTGACTGTGAGGGGACGCCCTGAAGAAGAAGCTGTTCTCTGCACACCCTCTGCAACATATGCCATGAAGTTTGTGGGCAACTCCAATTCTGTATTTCTGATACCTCCTGGTGAATCAGCTGCTCCAACCTTAAGACCCAATGGCGCCGATGGTGATGATAATGTTGCCAGTGCCACTGATGCTGTAGCTTCTATCATCAAAGTGGCATCAGGTAACATTGAATTGGTCCGGACAGCTCCACGGCTTGATAAACTTCGGAAACTTCTCAATGAGAGACCCTATGTGCTTGATGAAGATCTTGGCAGTGATTTGCAACAAAAGGGGCTCTACACATGGCAGGACCTTTGTGAACTTGTTCAGGCCAGTGACGGTGAGCTGACAGAACAACTGAGTTCCATATCAGCTGTTGAGATTGATGGGTTCTGGAGGATGGTCGATGACAGTTCTGCGAACACGATTCTGGACATGATCCTTCACAATTCCGTTTTGCATGACTGGTCACTAAATTCAATGCCTGAAAATGATGTGCTAGATGTCATGGAATCTGATGGTTTTATGCGCAAGATTGTAACCCATTGCCTCAACAGATTTGGAACAAAGGTTGACAAGGAAGCAAGAGGTTGCTGGAGCCTTGATGAGAGGAGGGTGTGCTTGCAGTTTGCTCGGAGAGCGCTTGGTGCAGGGAAGATGAAGCTTGAGAACTTCATGGGTAAATGGGAGAGAAGCATTCCTTCAGGAATGCGCGCTGATCTTCAGATGCTTGAAGGGGAAGTGCTGTGTGAAAAGCTTGGCGCGGAGACCTGGGTGCATGCTTTCAGTGTTGCTGATCTGCCATTGGCACCAGCTGATAGGTTTGCTGCACTATTCCAAGAGCGGCCAAAGTGGGAATGGAAAGACCTGCAGCCTTACATCAGGTATGATTCACAGCAATTTTCAATCTTTTTTTGGACCAATTTACCTGGTACCATTGCTAAAATCAGAGTTTAAAAATACCATCGTATTTATCTAGGCCCCGCGTATCATTATCACATACGATGGTATTTTGCAACTCATGTATCTCTGTGATGGTATTTACCAAATTTCCTCATATTGAAATTGGCATTTAAACATATCTCTTTGATTATCAGGGATCTGCGTGTACCTGGTGTCTCTTCTGAAGGACTGCTTATCAAGTACACCAGAAAAACGCAACCAAGCGCAGATGCAGAGCCTATTTTTACTGCAAGATAATCAATCCTGCGTGCTAAAAGCCATGTTTCGATGCTGGGCCCTTCCTGGTGGTGATGCTACTGAATATCTGAAACATGGTTTTGATCTGAATATTGTTTTTTTTTTGTGGGGATTGATCTGAATATTGTTGACACCCCAAGATTTGCTGTGGTTTAGTTTTAAGGCATGCTCGGTGGCACTACATATCTTGTTACATACAGATTGTCATACTGATCGTCTTGCAGACAAATATCTTACCTGAATCTATTTCTTAGTTTTGATTGGAGATGCTGTATCTGATCATGCACGTCAGTCATTTGTTCAGTTTGACACAGGTTTACCACTTCAGTTGCGTCATTTTGAACTTACCAAGGCTACTTGTTGCCTATATGCAGCCTATTTTAGGTACATTTGATTTCAGAAAGCACTAAATATAATAGGTGTCCGAAAATTGAAATGTAACACCAAATACGTTATAGCTTGCGCAGCAGGCTAATATTTTTGTTGTGAAAGTCGATTTAGTCAACTTCAGAATTCCCTGTACTTGATTTGAAAACATAACCAGAATCTGCTTTCAAGAAGAAAACGTAACCAGATTCAGATGTTTCCCAAAATTTAGATGGATTATTCAGTTTGCACAAGGTTTTCAGCCAGTCAATGCAGCCCCCTTGTATGCACTTGTTTGAAATATTTGAGTTAAAAATATGTATATTGATAGACCATGTCTGTCATTTCAGTGAGAAAAAAAACCAGCAGGATTCAAACATAACAATGTCTGTCATTTTAATTACAACTTATATGTAATTAAAATTCTAATGTTTGGTTGGGAAGCTGACTTGCAGTGTCATTTCAATGAGAAAAAACCCAGTAGGATTCAGTAATTACAAGGTTCACCCACTATCACTGTTGCCACTTTCAACTCATTCTCAACTAAATTCTCAAGCCACATGCAACTAATTGTCCTTGAAAATAATTAATTATCCTTTTCTTCCAAAACAGGTAGCACCACAGTGACTGGCCACCAGACTGTATAAAATTCACTTGACTGCCTCATTCATTTGCAGGAGAGTACATCCAAACACATGCTACTAGTATCCTATACTGAATAGGCCACATGGATGTGACAAAATCCAGATCATCCCAGATTGCATTATAGAATCATTATTGTTACAGCTTTTAAGCTGTACTGATTATTATTTTTTCCAATCCATTTCACTCACCTGATCTGGTCGACGCCATCTTCTTAAGCAACCAAAGATTCGGAGGGTACAACCACGCTTTGATATTAATAAGCCAACTCAAATCAATAATCCATTTCAGCTGTTTTTAAATATAGCAAATGTCACTATGTCATTCACCTCACCCAACAAACATGGTGTAGTATTTGCTGTCTGTCAGCAAACATGACAGATTTTTTGAATGCCAACAAATATGATTAGGAGTTGTCACTGGTACATTACATTACATGAATTTTATCACAAGGAGCTGCACATTCTCAGAAATGAAAAACCATTCTGATCAGGAGGAACTCCAGTTACACTCGAGCTGCCACAATCGTGTAGATAACAACCACAGACACAGGGCAAGAACAGGAGGTCCAAATTATAAAAAAAAATGAGACACCCACAAACTACTGCAATCACCAGAACAAGTACAGCCATTGACAGTAAACTCGTAGAAAACCACACTACCTTGTCAAACAAAAAAAAACAAATCAGAATAGCAATAGTAGTACATGTGTCGTTCACCTACTTGCTGTTTTTCTTTTTCAGTAAGCTCCCAAACTTCTTCAGAAGAGGCTTGTTCTTTTTCTGTTGCTGCTGTGGTTTTGTCGGGGACATTGCCACTTTGCTGGTATCTTCTGATACTGTCCCATTTGGATGCTCAGTGTTGGTATCCTCCTTGGGCTCCAGTTCATCTTTGGAGGATACGGTTTCTTGTTTTCTGTCTGGATGTGGCTGCTTCTCGATGATTTTGTTGCTCTCCTGTGTGGTGCACTCGGTTTTCACTTCCTCCTGCTCAACCTTGGTTTCGCCTTTCTCTTCTTCGTGATTCATGTCCCCATTGGAGCTCCTATTGAGAACATCAAGTTCCAGTTTAGGGTTTTTATCGTTTTCGCTTTCTGCGTCTCCATTTTCCACCACTGAATCTGTAACTTCTTCGTGAACAGAACTGTATGCCTCGTCCACAACCACTAGCTTCTCCTCCTCCTCGGGATGTTTCTTTATCATCGCTTCAGCAAGCAAGGCAGACAATTCATCTATCTTCTTCATGGCATCAGCTTCTCGCAACCTGAACTCGTCGTTCTCCTGGGTTAGGCTCTGCAGTGCGTTCTCTTTATCTAGTAATCGCTCCTTCAGTTGTGAATTTTCATATGTTGCCTCCTGCACAGACTTGTTGGCTTCAGCAACAGCAGCTTCTGTGTAAATCAGTTTCTCTTCAAGACTCTCTTTCTCAGTCTTTGCCTCATGCAGAGCCTTGCTAGCCTCAGCACACGCTGATTCAGTGTACACCAGCCTCTCTTGAAGCTTTTCTTTCTCCTCGTTGGCAACTTGGAGTTGGTGCTCGGCATCTTGCAGTGATTCCACTGCCTTGTCGACTTCTAATTGAAGAGCACTAATTTCTTCCTCCGACTGCTTGTTTAACCTGACAATGTCAGTCTCCTTAGACTCACATTCTTCTCTGTACTTGTTCACCTCAGCCTCCAATTTATCAACATTTTTCCTTAAGCAAGTGATGTCATAGTTTGCCTCATCAAGCATTACCTCATAACTCTCCTTGGTGCTTTTTAGGGCCATCTTAAGATCACCAATCTGCGCGAGGGCATGCTCGTGGTCATCTTCTTTGCTCAAATACCTCTCATGTGCTTCCTTTGCTTTGTCAGATTCCTCACTCAATGCAGCAGTAAGATCTTCCACTGCTCTTTTCTCCTTCTCTTCTCTATCCCTAGTCTCGTTCAACTCGCTTATTAGCTTCACATTCTCCTCGGTCAGGCCTTCAATCTTTACATTCGCGGCCTTCTCATTGTTTAAGGCCTCTGAAGCTGCTTCTTCAGCAGCCTCAAGCTTGTTTCTCAGAACATCTATAGTCGTCTGTAGCCCAAACACCTCTTGCTGAGATGCATCAAATTGCTCGTTGGATTCGTTGACATCTGCTAAAAGCCTTGCTACCTCAATTTCCAAGGCAGTTGTCTTTCCTTTGAGCACTTCAATTTCAGATTCTCTATCTTGTAATGCAGACTGGATCTTACCCAATTCTTCTGTTGTGGAGGCAAGCGATTCACCTTTGAACTTATCTGAGAGAGTAACTGCCTCCAATTCCATTTCAAGCAATCCTGCCTTGTGCTTCCATTCTTCGAATAGCTGACGGGCTTCTGATTCGGCCTTCTTCGCATCAGCAACCTCTGATTTAAGCTCCTCAATCAGTTTTTCCGTCTCGGCTAACCTCTCCTCAATAATTCTGGCTTCCTCTAGTTTGCCCTTCAGAACTGAAACCTCGGACTCCAGATTCTTAACAAGCTCCTCGGTTTCACGGTTTTTACTCTCCTCGCTCTCTGCAGTCGAATCAAGCAGTCCTTTCAAGCGGACAACTTCACTGGAGAGGATCTCCACCTTCTCCGCATTGACCTCAGCGATCTTCATGGCATCGTCTGCGTGGCCAAGTGCAGCTTTCTTGGCCTCATTCGCCATCGCAAGCTCACGCCTGAATCTCTCCAGCTCCTCCGTCGTAGTGACCAACGTCTCCAAATCGGCGGCGTGCTGGCCACGCACGCACTCGATCTCCCTCTGCCACTCCTCCTCCCGCTTCTGCGCCTCATCGATGCCCGCCTGCTCGAGCTCATCCGCCCGGAACTTCTCGATCTCCGTTGCCTCCTCGGCCCACCTCTTCGCCATGAGCGCATCCTGGAGCTTCTCATGCGTCTCATCAGCAACCCTCTTCGCCTCATTCAGCTCCCCGACAAGGCGATCCCTCTCGCCAACGGCGAAGGCCAGCTGATCCTTGGCCTTCTTGAGATCCTCCTGCGCGGACTCGAGCCGCGCCTGCAGCTCCGCCTCCTTCCTCGGCTGCTTCTGCATTCCACCAAATTTCACACAATCACCATCAACAACTCACACAACAAAAATTTCACACAATCACCATCAACAACTCACACAACAAAAATTTCACTCAATTAGCATCAACAACTCACACAACAAAAAATTCACACAATTAGCATCAACAACTCACACAACAATGCTTGCATATATGAATGCACTTACATCAGGTGGAGTGCCGATCTTGGGAACCCGGCGCTCGACGACGGGCTTGGAGTCGACGGATCTCGGCGAGCGGTCGAAGGAGAGGCGGGGGCGGGCGGTGGCCGACGGCGGCGAGTTGGGCTCGGACTTGAACGGGCCGCCGCCGCCGCCGCCGACGCCGTTGTTGCGGGAGCGCGGCGTGGACGGCGTGCCGCCGATGCTCCTCCTGGTGGCGCCGGGAGTGGAGGGGCGGTGGATGGAGGACGGCGTGGATGGCCGGTGGTTGGACGACGGCGTGCTCGGCCGCCCCCTGCTGATGGGGGACTCGTTCGGCCCAGATCTGTCAATGTCACCGCCATTAATTGCGATTCACGGAAAGCTCCAATCCAAATCAACGAGGTTCGAGCAAGCCGCATTTTCATCCCGCGATCGATGGGATAAAAAACAGAAACTTCAGCAAGAACAAGAGGAATCGAGCGGATCAAGAAGCCGTTCCAACTGAAACCTATCCAATTCGTTCAAGATGCCACATTTTCCAGATTCCGAGAGCGAGCACAATCCAGTACTCAATTGGAACGAACAGCGCGAGGGAAAAAAAATAAAAACAAATCTGAGTGAACGCAGTGACCGGTTTAGATCTGCCAAGAACACAAGGCAACAAAAAACAAATCCCCCAACCAAACAAACCAACATCAACCAATCCATACACACACAAAGAGAGAACTACCAAGAACACACCTGGATTTGGAGGGCAGCATTGTGGACATGGCTGAGGAAGAAGAAGAAGAGAGAACTCTTCACACTTCACTCTTCGCTCTTCAAAGAAGGAGGAGGAGGAGAAGAAGCGAGAGGGAGGCGTGGGCTCCCTTGCGAAAAAGGCTGCAAAGGCAAAAGGCAAACAAGGGAAGGAAGGAAGGAGAGGAGGGAGCCAAAGGCAAAAGGAGGCACATGCCAAAGACAAAGATGATGGATGATGCTACCACCACCACCAGCGCCACCGTCACGGCCACCACCAGCAGCGGCAGCGGCAGCGGCGAGCGATTAGCTAAGCTAGCTGGTGAGTGCTAATCATGGATCAACTCCCTTCACCTACTGATGGTGATTGCATCCCGATGCCATAGCAATTAGCATTGCCCACCAAACCATTGTATGCATGATTAAATTGATTATTATGGAACTGTGGTGGTAAGTAGAAACAAGCAGTAGTAGTACTAGTGAGTAGTGGCACTGTTTGGACTCTCAACTCTTCTTCTTTTTCTTTAATTAAGATGGTGGGAAACCATTTGGACTGATCTTTGGAGGCATTTGGCTAAGTGAGGTAAGGTTGATCAACCATATCTATATAAATACTGGGGTTTGTGTATAGTAGAGAATTTACTCCCTCCATCCCATAAAAATTACATTTCTAGCTAATTTAGGACAAAACAATAGGATTGAAAAATGACCACAATGACCTTATTTAATGAACCCATTGCATACACACATTCCATATATATAAATGATTAAAAGGAAGTTTGAGAGAATTAACCCATATAATTAGCATACTTTAATTACAAGCTGAGAGAACTTAAGGAAACTTATCTAGATGAATCAATTTGTTAGGACCCACATGGCTAGAAATACAATTTTTATGGGACAAAGCCTTAGAGCTAGAAATGCAATTTTCTTGGGACGGAGGTAGAATAAATCTATATTATAATACAATTGACACAAGCTAAAGAAAGCCATTATGTACGCTCTCACAATCCGGTAAATACCATAAAAAATAGAGTTAGAAATGTAAGGTTTTCATCATGGTGGATTTGAAAAAAATGAGAGAAAGCACCGCTGGTATTATAGTGCAGTCGTGGGTGCATGACTTAATCTATCAAAGATAAAAATTTTGATGTCGTCGAATACTATGTACACACGAGTGCGCTTTTGATAGAAATTCAGTGAAATCATGGATGGTTGATATCCGTATCTTTAAACGTGTGTCCGGGGGTGCATGTAAGTCGTGCGTGTAGAACGATATGTGTGCAGTTATCTTTCGTGTAGAGGAAAAATATAAATGTAGTATCACCAAGGCTTTATAAAATAAATAAGTTTCAAAAGCAAAGCAATATCAACTTAATTTTGAACATAATTTAAGGTTAATGATCACACAATTGCGACGCATCACGCTTTGCAAGCTGTGACTGCCAACCAAACAAAACTTGTAAGGAAGATCAATCGACAGTACAAGTGGAGTACTTGTACGAGTTGTGTGCTTGGTAGCAAAGAAAATTCCTCTTTAATTTGACAACGAAACAGAATGTACGTAAACTATGCACACACGCGAGTAATAGCATTCACCATCAGTAGTATATAACTGTATGTACTAGTACCTGCTTAATTAATTATTTAATTGCATGATGACGCCAGCTCTATATACACGTACCACTACCATAATGTCATGTGATGCATTATGCAAGGCATAAATTACTTAATTAATTAATTAATTAATTGGGCCGGATATGATCAAGAATTAATTAAGCATGGTTTCAAAGCAAAGATAATGAGGTAGAAATAATTATGGGGACAGATGGGCATATAAAGTACTGTATGCCAGGGTAGTATAAACACCATAGCGTAACTAACACTGATCAGTGGTGACATGTGCGATTATATTATTGTGTATGGCCCACATTTGCATGCATGTAGCTAGAGAATGTACCTAGTACTGTACACAGTAATTAATTTACATACATATATATGAAGTAGCTGGACCTTTTTTTTAAAAAAATCGATTGAATATTGATTACATACTGAAAATTAAGAATAAGCCAGAAGCTATAGCTTTATACCATTTTAGTTTTATAAAATAAAGAGATATGAACTCATTGGTGTTAGAAATTTAACAGGCAGATGGATAGAGTGATTAACCAACCTCCTTGACACTGATACATTGGCTTATTCGCTAACCAGAACCCGTATATATCATATACTAATATGTGTTGAATATAGGCCCTCTTGGTCAAGATTTATAAGTTAGCTTATAAGTCGAAAAGTCTAACCTAGTTTTTTCGTTTGGTTTTTTTAAGCCATAAACCAAACATTATTAAGCTAAAAGTTAGATGGAGAAGGTTTTTACTTATGTACGATAGATATATGACTCCATCATTAAACTTAGGACAGTAAATCCATCAACTTATAAATCATATAAGCCAATAAGTTGACTTAAAAGTTTAAGCCAATAAACCTAAACCTAACCAAAGAAGCCCATGTTCCTACGGCTTACGATGGTTTTCATGCAGATGAGAAAGTGACTCCATGACTGCGATTAGCTACGCCATGTTATTCTTTTTAGCTTATGCAAAAATTGCCCTATAAGTTATTTAAAGTTTAACACTTCACTTCATAAGTTATTTTATTGCCACCTTTCTATTCCATCTTATTACAAAAACCATCCCAATACACACATGCTTAACCGAAGCAGTCTATTACCACCCATGTAAAACCATCATAGGCTAAGCTAGTCGAGTCAATCTTATCCAAATACTTGTATTAGACTTAAACTATTCTTTATGTTTCATTGATTTTTTGTGTGCATATAGCGAAAACTCAGTTCGACAATGTTTAAGCTCTAATCAACAATTTTGTTTGTGGGATCTCCAAGAAAAATGTTAAGATATCTTTGAAATATTTAATTTAATAAAGATCATATTGACGCTCACAGTTTATGAAAAACATGTTATTCGGGTTAAACACAAGCGCATTGAAGTGGTTTTTGCGACAAAACTGAATAGGGGTAGGTATTTATAACAAAATGAGTTATGGGGTGGAATGACTTAGCTTATTTATCGGGTTATTAAAAGTAGATTATTTTCTATGTGTTTTAAAAAATACATACTAAAAATATATTTTTCTGTTATATTATTTAGATCAATTGTTTTAAGCTATTTGTTAAGTTTATTTTTATATTTAATTTACCTATACGATTAAATAGATCATATGTTTTTTCCCAGTAATCTAAACAAAACAAAAATCTAGTAGGATGTAGCTACTGGATTCGGATCAGCTGCAGTCACTATTATGACTCCAACTTAAGCAGTAAAAGTGCATGTTGTTGGATGCAAATCGAAAAGTCTAGATTATATACTGTACGACGCATACAGTACAGCACGGAGTATTATTCGCATGATTACTGTAGCATTTGATCTGAACCATTAATCATACAAAGTTACAAACGGACGGTCAAAATTATGTGCAGTGGTATCTTGCAATTGCAAGTATAACTACACCTTATCTCAATCGGTACATACTCCATACATATACTCCAAGAAGTATATATTTACGGCGTCGGTGGTGATGGAGCTTTGCTTGCCTAGAAAATAGTGCTCTATAGTGTACTTCTTGTACTATATAAATAACCCAAAATTTATTTATATACTCCATGTCGACGGCGACGTTGCTTCATTAATTAATTAAATTGGGCTAGTATAAAATTAGCATGGATATCAATTACTCGGCTTGATTGTGCATACTACGTGGAGTGGACTATAGTCGAGTAAGAGCAAGTTTAATACTATAGCCAACTATTAGCTACAAATTATCTAGAGCCAGTGTAATAGCCAATTCATACAATAGTTGCTTACTATACTATTAATACCCGGTCATATATGTCATACACTCGTTACATCTTAAAGTCTGTGCTGCAGCTGGCTACAGATTTGTAGCCCGCTGTTTTTCTCTTTCTTCTTTTATTATTTAAAAATATGTTTATAGCTGGCTTATAGCCCGCTACTGTATCTGCTCTAATTGACCTTTGCTTCTTTGCATGGATGCATGCGTTGTGTTGCGTGAATCCGACGGCCGATCGATCTGAGTGGGGCCCACCGGCGGTCTCCCAACCAAAAGGAAGAGACTGGAGGAGGAAGACTAAACACGGACAAGACAAGCCCACTCCAACTAACAAATTATCATTAACCTTTTTGTGACTATAGAGTACTTTGTTTTTCTTAATTAGGAGTACATAGTGGTATTCGTACGGGCGTGACCGAATTATTAACTCTCTTCTGATGCTGACGTGTTGGGTCCCACCTAACGCTAACCCCCACTTGTCAGTAATGCAAATGATATGTAACGGCGAGTGCCATCGGACCACGGCCCATACTTTAGTCGGCCCAGAAAATACTGCTTATCTTTTAGACTTTTAATTTTGGAATACGTCTATTTTATCTCCCTCTCACGCTCATGTTGAATCGTGCCCCTCAACCGCAAAACCGGTATAATGTCTCCCTCGTCTTCAAAAACCAATGCAAATCAACTCCTTCGATGGTTTTGAAAGTGGTTTCTACCAACATGGCAGTTTGATCGCGGTTGACTTGTTGAAACAATATGTGGGACCCATATGTTAGCAACTTCCACCTTGTATCGTCTTCTTTCCCACCTCTTCCCTCCCTATATTTTCTCTGTTGGTCCTCTCTCACCTTCCATCAGCAATGCAGGACCTAGCCGGTCAGTTGTGCACACTAGGAGGACCTGCCCAGTCGAGGCGCGCAGGAGAGGAGCTCGCATGCCGACCGCGCACGCATAGAGGACCTTGCCTACTACAGTCTACGGTAGAGGAGCTCGTTGGAGCTGGCCAACTGTGCACCCAGGGAAGACCTGGTCAATTGGGCGCACAGGGCAGGAGCTCGTTGGCCGGCTGCGCATACAGAGAGGGCCTTGCTGGTCGTGTTGTGTGGATGAGGAGCTCAGTGGTTGTCCGCACGCACGCGGGGAGGACCTGGCTGGCCACAACGCGAGAATGGAGGAGATTGCTGATCGGCTACGCTCAAGAGGAGGAATCCCCGTCCATGACACGCGCTGGGAGGAGCTTGTCGGGCGGCTTCATGCACGTGCACTGAGGAGCCCTCTGGCCAGGGGGCAAAGGGGAAGGAGCTCGCAGACCGGCTGTGCTCAGAGGGGGGGGGGGGGGGGGGGGGGTCGCTGACCGCGACGCGGGTGGGAAGGAACTTGCTCGCTGACAAGTAGGGATGAAAACGGAGCGGATACGGACGGATAATGCTCATACCATATTCGTTTTTATATTTTTTACCGGATACGAAAACGAATATGGAAACAAATACGGATTATCTCAAATACGAATAAGAATCGAATATGATCGGACACGAATACGGAAACAAATTTTTCTCGGAACACGAAAACCAACTCAACTTCTAATAGAAATAAATATCAACATATATAATTAGCTTATTTTATATAAAATGAGGTATAATTTATAAATATTTTTTAAAATTTAAATAATATTAATAGTATGGACTAGTATTAAGAGATAAACTACTATTAAAATCTATAAAGGTATATTGAAGGTTATAGAGTTAGAAAGAAATGGGGTATGTCTCATGGGTCCTGCGGATATCCGAATAGCACTGTTCACCGGATATCCGAATTATTATCCGTATCCGACGGAAACCTTGATACCATATTCGTATTCGTATCCGGGAGAAAATATCCATATTCGTATCCGTATCCGAAATATCCGAGAATTATCCGATCCGAAAGGTATCCGTATCCGTTTTTGTCCAGAGCGGACGGAAACTATCCGCTCCGTTTTCATCCCTATTGACAAGCCACTGGAAGATGAGATAGGAGGAAGACATGAAAGAGAGAGACAGTGGGAGATGTAAGAAGATGAGATGAGGTGGAAGTCGCTAATATGTGGGTTACATTTGCTGATCGACTTAGCGAGTCAACCATTGTCAAACTGCCACTCTAGTAGAAATCATTTCCAAAATCACTGAAGGAGTTAATTTGCACCGGTTTTCAAATATGGGGAGGCGTTATACCCAGTTTTGTGTCTGGGAAAGGGGATTCAACTGGAAGCAATACAAACGAAGGCCAAATAGAATTATTCCTTTAAGTTTTATCACTGCTTTAGGCCCTGTTTGTTTTAGCTAAAGATTTGTAATATGGATTATTGAGTCAGATTACTGTAAGCTGGATTATAATAAGCCGACGTAGAATAAGCTATTAGTTGTTTGTTTCTCTGGATTATTAGCTGGTTGTTTGGTGTTAGCCACCTAATAATCTAAAAAAACACCTTTAGAGTGGATTACTATATTATATTATATTAATCTGGCTTATAAATTATAATAATCTATTATAATAAGGTATATGTTTGTTTCGGCTTACTCCTAATAATCCAGATTATAATAATCCTAAGCTGAAACAAACAGGGCCTTAGTCGGCCCAATTACACTCTTTATTTCAATTTATTAATTCGACTCCAATCACACTCTAGAGTTCTTTCTCTCTTTTCTTTATCATCACTCGACTTATTTATATTTCTCTGTCTTTTGACTCGAATTACACTCGAATTTTTTTATTTCTATGTGCTTCACCAACCGAAACTTTTTTTAAAAGTGTGGTTTGAGAAAAGTATGAAGTCTTATTATCTTCTTTATAATCCATTGTCTCCTCCAGCCGGGAGATTACCATTCACCCGACGCAGCGACCTCAACAGTTGCCTATGTCCTCAAATTATCTAACGTTTGATCTTGTATTTCTCTTCTTTTATCTCATGTGTGTTTTCCTTTCCTCTCAAATTTTGAGACATTTGGAAACAATAATAAAAAAAGAAAATATGAAAATAAAAAAATTCACCGTCGTCACAACTCAAGAGCAATCACTAACAAACTTCGGTTGAGTCCATCATAATCTTGTTTGTTATGGGTGAATTGCCGATAGCTTCAAGCACCTTCATATTCATCAGTTTTGCCAATCAGGCCAATGTGTGTGCTTCAAACATTTGCACCGCAAGATAGAAAGACCAACTTGTATTAGGACCGTCCTCTTGTAGCATGCAAGTGTGCCAGCATGATAGGCATAGAAAAAATTAACTTTCACCTCTGGATTTGGTGAACTCCACTGTCTCGATTCGTAGCAAAAACGACTGTCGGTTATATAGAAGAGTGGCTAAATTGCAAAACAAAACGCCATGTCTAGTTGCTTCCTCTCCTGCCAATGCCTACCAGCACATATATATTCATGCTCTGCACTGCTATGCAATGCTTTAGCATATATTAGATGTGAAATTTGTCATTCCATTACTGTGATGATGAACAAACAAAATGACTTGTTGGAGGAAACAACTGAAACTCATACATGTGTGTGTCCGGGTGAGGGCTTCGATCGATCATCTAAGGAATTCATGACAGACAATGCATATGATGTAAAGGAGCAGCAAATATGTAGAAATGCTAATAAATAAATACATTGACGTATGTGTTGCTTTCTTTTTGACATTAAACATATAAAAAAAATTGAGGTCAGAATAGGGATATATACAAAATCTTTCTTTTTTCAGAATAACTTTCTGATCTCAGCTCTAATTAATTTGTAGAGGAGAATGCTCGCCCAAAAGAATGGTAGCAAAGTCCGGTTTGATGTAGCTTTTCATTCTCGTTTGAGCAACTCGTCCAGAATTAGTATTAAACACTGTCATTTCATTTCTTTCATAAACATGATTTTAGAGTGTGTTTCGTTAGGCTTTTCAACCTGCTTTTGCTTTTGCAAAAGCCAAAAGCCAACCAAAGGACCCAAAAGCCACAGCTGCTTTTGCTCCAAGCCAGTTTTTGGTGTAGTATAAATCAAAATAATCTCTACCCTACGCTTTCACCTGCTTTTGGAAAAAAAAATTACCCACCTTTGCCATTAGAAAAAAACATTTCGCTTCGTTCTTTTTTTTCTCCCGTCCGTTCCCATCGCGCGTCGCTCCTCCTCACCGAGCCGCCGCCGCCGCTCCTCCTCCTCGCTGAGCTGCCCCGCCGTCGCCGCTCCTCCTCCTCACCGCCGCGGCCGTCCCCGCCCTCCCTGTCCCCGACTCCACCACCTCCTTCCGCCGCTGCCGCCGCTCCTCGCGGACGAGGAGGAGAGAGTACATCAAGCGATGGCGATGGCGATGCGAAGAGAAGACATCCGCTCCTCTACTCCGGCGAGCCGCCTTCCCACACCGGCGGGGCGGGTCAGCCCCAGCCGGCGAGTGCGGCCAGCCGCCGGCGTAACCATCGGAAAAAAATTTGGTGCATACCGGATGCAAACCTCAATCCGTGCGTACCCGAGTCAGATGTGCGACGCGTGGATGAGGCGTGCATCTGGCGGCCGGCCTGTACCTTGCGCGCACAGCCGCGTCTCCGCTCGGCTCGGCTGATCTCGATGCATTACGCGCGGCTCGTGCTCGCTCCTCTCGGCTCGGCCTAACTAGGGCCGCTTCGCTCAGAGCGCTAGGCTCCCCAAAACAGTTCCTCTCCGCCGTTCCCCACCGCCTGTTTCGTGATCCCGCCGCCGCCTCTCTCGTCCGGAGGACCGGAGCCCGTTCGGTGCCGTTGCCTTCCTCCACGCGCGGGACGGTGCTACCTACCTGCCCGCCGGCCGCTTCTCTCCGTCGAACCGCACCACCGCTTTACGAACGCCTCCAGCCGGATAGCCCACGGCCGATGCCATCTTCCTCCTCGTGCAGGAGGCCGCTGCTGTCATTCCTCGTGAAGGTGGCTGCTTGACATCCCCAGGTCATCATTTATATTCAATTGTTTCAGGAATAACAAATAGCTTCAGATGTAGTATGATTCTTCCTGCCTGATAGGTGGTATGCCATTGATGTACTGCTTGTTCATATACACTCAATTTTTTTCCATATACAGTCAATTGATGCAAGCATGCCCTCAAATCGATTGCACCATCCTGATTCTTAGAGTTTGCGTGCCCTAAAAAATTGATTGTATATTCTTTAGTCATACAGGTTGATTCTTCCGGTCATGGGAGTTGGTTCCCAAGTAAATTGCTCATTACATTTTTACATACACCATCTTTGCAGGTGAGATATGTGGGGTGCAGCATTGCTGGTGATTCAAGATTAGAAAGACTAAAATGAACAAGAGGCCGCTTAAGAAATACCATAGAACAACCAAAGACAGAACAATAGAGTGAAGACATGCTGCTTTCTGAAGGAATTTATTCTGGGAGCTGATGTGTGTGGAAGTAGTTAGTTTTGCCTGATGTATGTAGTCTTTCTTTGTAATATGTACTATGTATAGCCTGTACATGGTTAAGAGTTTGCAAGGATTGTAGTCCAGATGCTATAAATTTGAAACCCATTTTTTTGGTTCAAATTGCAAATATCTGTACAATGCAGTTTTTTTTTTATCTGAAATAAGTATGACGTGTTGGATGCTATGAAATCTGCAGTGGATTGATGTGATAAAAAAATTGTGGTTGTTTATCTGATTCCTTTCAAAAAGAAAATATGCAATATTGTGTAATCTAAAGTCTTGATGTTCAATCTGGAATGTGATGTCATGTCTAGAAATTTTCTGAAACAATATAGATGTTTTCACATTTCATACATAGCTACCAAATTCATGGTTTGAGAATGATCAGCTATTATTTTTTTAGAATGATCAGCCATCTTACTGATTGCCGAATCCAGGATAAGAACCTGCAAGAGAATGAGCATTGTTTTCATTGGTGGAATCATCTACATGAGCAGCAAATGCTTTGCACTGAACATGACCTTGCCGCCACTGCCGTCACCTACAACGCCCGTGGTCAGGACGAGAACACAGGGGATGAGGCAGCGGCGGCATACGGAGAGGTGGCCGCATCGATAGATAACGGAGGAGATAGTGAAAGAGCGAGCCGGCGACGTCGAGGAGAGGCAATTACGATCCGATGGAGTCGAGATAGGGAGGGAGATCGCGGCGGCAGCGGGAAGGGGAAAGCGGAGTTGCGGCCGGAGGAAAGGCGAGCCGTCCAGCTCGTTGACTCCGCTTCGTTCTGGTTGTTGGAGCCGATACGAGCGAGCTGAGCTGACCCTTATCATGCTGCGGCTCCAGCCGTGCGTGCCGGCCGTCGGATGCACGCCTCATCCACGCGTCGCACATCTGACTCGGGTACGCACGGATTGAGGTTTGCATCCGGTATGCACCAAATTTTTTTCCGTAACCATCCCCTGCTTTGCTGTGCTAGGAGGAAGGAGAAAACTACTATTTAGACGACATGTGGGGTCCACTCGTTAGGGAAGAAGCTTTTCCAAAAGCCACGTGTATAAAGAACTTTTGGCTTCCTCACAACTACTTTTCCAAATCTATTTTTTAAAAAGTTATAGCCCACAGCAGCTTTTCCAAAAGCTGCAACACAACCAAAAACACCCTTAGTAACATTCTCCTTTCCTATCAAATTTCAGGATATATAGAGACGATCTCATCAATCAAATTTCAGGATATATATAGAAACGATCTTAACCGCCAGTCGGCGGTCATCTTCATGCTCATCTGCCAACATCTTGTCGGTCCGCTATTATTTCGCATTGGTTAGTAGTTAGCTCAATAAAAACAATCCTCAAGAAAAAAAAATTGAAAATGGAGCTGATGACCACTATCGCAATTCACGAGTGATCACTAGTGAACTTTGGTTCAGTCCATCACGATCTTGTTGCTTGTGACTCATGACTGAGTTGTCGATGGCGCCAAGCACATTCATCCTCATCATTCTCGCTAATCAAACAGATGAGTGTGATCAACATTTGCATCGAATGAGAGAAAGAACAGCTCAGATCAGAACGAGCCGCTTGTAGCGTGCAATTGCGCCAAAACTAACTTTCGCTTGAGGATTAGGTGAACTCCACTATCTCATAGCAAAACTAGACCGTATGTAGCGTGCAAGTGCTTCAGAGGCATAGAGTGAACTAACTTTCGCCTTCAAATTTAGTGAACTCCACAATTTCACAGCACAACTACGGTGGGTTATAAATAGAAGTGGCTGAATTACAAAACATAATACCATGTCTAGTTGCTTCTTCTCCTGCCAATGTCTACCTGCACATGCATATTCATGCTCTGCACTGCTATGCTATGCTTTAGCATATATTAGGTGTGAGATTTGTCATTCCATTATTATGATAATGAACAAACCAAATAACTTGTTAGAGGAAGGCCTTCGTAAGAAATGAATAACTGACCATGCATGCATATCAGGGCAAAGGAGCAGAAAATATCTACTCCCTCCGTCCCAAAATATAATAACTTATAGCCTTTAGAATTTGTCTCAAAATATAACAACTTCTCCACCAACATTCTATTCTCAACCAATCACAATCCTCCACCATTCAGTTTTTCTACCTACCTCTATTTTTCCTCCAATCACAACACTCTTCCATTTAATTCTACCAACTTTCTTAATAACCGTGTTCAACTCTAAACATGCTTATATTCTGGGATAGAGGTAGTAGGGATTATGCATAAGCTTTTTTTTTTTTTGAAACGGTGACATCATGAGCTCTGCAGGATATATTGAAAAGGAAGAGGAATGCATTAGCATATTTAGTGCGAATAGATAGAACAATGTTTTTCTTTTGTACTTTTTGAACTATAAACCATATATAAAAAAATTGAGTTGAGAATAGGCCGATATTGTCGAAACAAGATTTCGGCAATAATAAAAAGGGGTGGC
Organism: Oryza sativa Japonica Group; assembly: GCF_034140825.1. Taxonomy (NCBI): domain Eukaryota; kingdom Viridiplantae; phylum Streptophyta; class Magnoliopsida; order Poales; family Poaceae; genus Oryza; species Oryza sativa. The sequence continues at coordinate 1,041,814 of NC_089039.1, forward strand.
TGTCAAGCTAGGAAAGTGGATGGGTTTAGAGACAAGGAATTTTATACAGGTTCAGGCCTTCTTATTCAAGAAGTAATACTCTACTCCTGTCCGGGGATAATTCCGCCGAGTGTGTTATTGATTGTATGATTAGGAGAAAAAAGAATCGTCCCAAGAGGAACCCGGACACCTCCTTATATAGGGGAAGGGATCCGTATTACAAAGTACAGTCCATATCCTAACGGAATATGGGATTACAGATAAAATACAATCGTAACCGACTAGGATCCCGGGTATTTTCTTGACATACAAGTTTAGAATCTAACCCAAGTCCTCATAAAGATATTCTATCTATATTTGGTACCATATATCCAGCTGGAATATAACCGCCATGTAGATATGGGGTAACCATAATCTCCACAGTAGCCCCCGAGACCTTCGCAGTTGACCAAAATAGTCTTCTCGAAACAAAAAAACAATAATCCGAGTGCTTCAATTCAACTTGCTCCGGCTCGCCGAGTGCTAAAAGACTGTGAAGGGCGAAAATAAAACATGGTGCATCGAGTAGATGCACCTAATTAGGTGTAGCCCCCGACTATGTGATTAGTTGAAAAACTAAACATATAGTCAAGAACCGAGTGGTTTTATAGCGAAGCCCGCATGGTACTTAGTAAGATACCCAGCCGACTGTTTCTCAACTTGAACTTATCAAGGACAAAAAATACAAGAAGGGCCGAGTGATAAACACTCAAAGGTCCAGAAATAGACATGTTCGATAGAAATCTGAGTAAAAATCTCATAAAATGATCCACCAAACATGATAGAAAATCATGGTAATTAATGACTCTAATAGCCTAGGCTGTGACCCTTACCATAACCAAAATAAGCATATAACATGCTAAAAGAATGGCTATTAATAAATCAGTCATCTCAAATCAACCCAAACAGCTTTTGCAGCCTAAAAAAGCTTACAAAAATGGTATAACACCTTTCTATCGGGCACCTTTTCATATGCATCATAATAATTCCAAAGAATTATTGAATCGCGTTAAAAAGGATTTTAATAGCATCGGGCCACATCATTATGAGCACATATTGCCAAAGCAAAAAGCGCCTAAGTCCCTAGGGATCACAATGGGCCACGCTGAAAACATAATTGGGCTGAAGTACTGTATAGGCCCAGGCCCATTAGTACTTCCGATACCCTAAAAACACCGAAGTCCAAACGTCGTTTCGTCTTCCCCGCCGAGACTCTCGCCATTCCCCACTCCGTGCTACAGTATAGAACCACGCCGACGAAGCTAGGGTTCATCAATCTGCTCCAACCCACCCTCAAAAACTTCGCGAAATTTCTCCCCGCGTCCACCGCTCCGATTCCCCATTCCTCTCCAGCCATATCTCAGACCAAATTAAACCATCCAGTTCACATTCATGGCGGAAGAAAGAGAAAGCTTCGAGAGTCAGTGGGCGCCCTCCGATGTGACAGAAGATAATCTGAAGGAGATGGTGGCGCACGGCGTTCTCCCAGCGAAGGAGATTATCGGGTGGCGACCGGCGTTCGGCGAAGCATTCCCGACCCCCGACACACACGAAATCGTGGTATTTGCTCATTTCTTCTATGGCGGATTTTCTCTTCCAACCTCAAGATTCTTTCGGGGGATTCTGAACTTCTACGGGATTAGCTTGCATCACTTGAATCCAAACTCCATAGTGCATATTGCCAATTTTATCCATGCCTGCGAAGCTTTTCTGGCATTAGGCCTCATTTCGCCTTGTTCCGCCGCATCTTCTTCCTCAAGCCCCAGCCAAACAAGAGCAAACCGTGCGTTGTTGGGGGAGCTGGTTTCCAACTCAGAGGAACCTTGAGCCAAAAATATTTCTCCATGCCCTTCAAAACCTCAAACAAAGGCTGGCATGCAAACTGGTTCTATGTTCAGAATCCTAAGCCCGCACTCCCCGAGTACTGTTGTCTTCCTCCGGTCTACCAGGACACATGGAATTCATTGCCTATGGGAGATGAAGCTGCTCAGGCAGTGGAATTGATGGAACGCATGCTAAAACTGAAGGAACAAGGTTTGCAGGGAGAACAGATCACTCGGCACTTCATCAAAAGTCGATTAGCTCCAATCAAAGAGAGATCCCGCACGGCTTTTGAGTTTGATGGCAAGCATGATCCAAATCGGGAAGATCCAGATTCTCTTGACTTTAAGGTCATGAAAGAAAGAATGTACAAGATCTTCTCAAACGCTATTGTTGTCAGCTATTCACATCTGCTGCCCGTTGTGCCATTCAATGCATTCAACCCTCCTCCACCGGTATGCACTCAAACATCTCAGCCTTTCTCAAAATACAGTCTTATCTGTTTGTTGAATCAGTTAACAATAAAGGATATCACGCCCAGGAATTTGCTTTGATGAAGTCGGATCCCCCAATCGCTCAACACCGATCTCCCTACCACCAAACTGGGCAAGGGAGCGGTGGACCAAGAATTCGGTCTGAAACTCAACCAAGTGCTCCTGATCCAGTCGGCCAGCCAAATTCTCGCAAGAGGAAGGTGGTTTTAAGCGACGACGAAGGCGACACTGCTAGAAAGCTTGGAGACCGAGAGGCAACCAAAAAACTGCCGAAGTAGTCTACTCCAAGGAAGAAAACATCCAGTCGTCCTGTGCCAAAGATCAGGAAGTCTTCCAGGTATAACTCCTATAACGATCTCCCTTGCGGTGATGCGCGCTCGGTGCAATAATAATACTGATAATCAAACTTGCAGGAAACCATCTGATATAGATCCTTCTGGAAAAGACTCTGACCTGGCCGGCAGGGAAGCGGATCCCTCAAAAGAAACCAGGCCGACTGCAAAAGATCACCTGAGTGATAATCCGCAGGCAAGCGACAATGTAGAACCCAGCGACGAACCCCCGACTGTGAGCCAGTCGGCCGGAGCTGGAGTCGGAGTTCACCAGGAGCCCCCGACTGAAAACCAGTCGGATACAGGGCCAAGCCAAAAAACTCCCGAGGTTGAAGCTCAAACAAACAGTCCTCCCGGAAAAGAAGCTGGCAACGACTCAGAAACCAGATCTCCTGTGAGGACACAAGAGTCCACCCGTTCTCGACCGGGAATTATCACAGGTAAACACACCATCTGAGATCATGTCGATCCAACAGCCTTTATTTGATCTCCTCACCTTTATTCATGAATACACTAGGGCCAATGATTGGTGATGAAGAAGAGATCCTCCGGATACAAGCAGTTGAGGATTCACGCCCTCCCATTCTGGTCAAGTGGTGGGATGACAACATGCAGCCTCAAGGAATCGTAATAAATAAGCAAAAAGAAGACGAGGAGGTATGCTTGCTGAAAAAGGCACTCAGCCAAGCCACCCGTATTGTAAATGTAAGCTCTTTGGCGCCTGACCTCAACCGTCTCGTTTGCTATTTAATCTAGGCGCTAATTAAACTGTCTTGCAGAGGATTCATCTTAGGAACGAAGCTAAAACGGCAACCTTAGAGAGGCTAGTCCCTCATCTCGGGACCCTCGAAGCCACCAGGAGTCAGCTGTACGAAACAAAAGAGCTTGCCAGGAAAAATGAGCATGATCTGAGGGATCGAATTGCTGAGCTTCAGGAATCCAATTTTGAACTGAGTGGCTCATCAAAAGGTACGCACAAACTCTGCCCAACTAACTTGTGCCGTTGTCTTTGTAATCATGATTAACCGGGGTTAATGTAGTGCAAGCTGCCAAGATATCTCAGTTGGAGAAGCAGATTCAAATTCTGGAAAATGACAAGGCAGAACTGGCAAGACAAAAAGACTTGGCTTTAAAGGAAGTTGAAGGTATCGACAATCAATACTTCAAAAGCCATTATCCTCCATATGCTGACTTATGAATGTGAATCTGTTGATGCAGACCGCAAGATCAAGTCTCAAGCTCAATTCGACGTCCTGGTTGGCAAGATCAAAAAACTTGAAGGAGCCTGGGATGAGGTTGCTAACGCTGCTGCCCCAATTGTTCAAGCGATGTTCTTCAATAACAACGGCCCGAGTGCACTTGATGCTTCTGAAATTTTCGACAAGCTGAGAGTTGCTCCGGATATATATTTCAAGAACATCAAAGAAGCTGGAAGTATAGGAGCAAGTCTAGCGTTGGCAATGACCAAATCTCTTTATCCGAGGGTTGACGTTGATGCCATTGATGGCTTTGCAGATGGGACGAGCGAAGAAGCTGCTCTTGACCTCATCAGCGATGCGCAGAAAGCCACTGACAAGATTGCTGCTGATGTAGTTGAGAGATTCTAGGACACCGATCATCGACCGACTGGTCCTGATAATTCTGATGATGAAAAGACTGACTAACTAATGTACCAATGATTTTGATGAATAATGATGATGGAGGCACAATTTGTACAATACTGATGAATTTATGTTGTGCTTGATATCTTAACTTAGTTCCTGATTTCTTAAAAGTTTTTGTCAAACCTTGTTGAGCCTAAAACCCGCAAAAGTTGTTAAAAAACTTTCAGTCCTCATTGACTAAGCCAAGAAATCAAACAGGGCAATGATACATCAAGTAAGCAAATTGAATTCATAAAAATCACACTCCATTATTATCATAGTAGCCCCCTGACTGAAAACTTCAAGGAAAAAACTTGAAGTTAGCAGTCAAAGAGGAAAGATACAAACGAAATGCCTAAGCATAAAATCGACGAAGGTGTTCAATATTCCAAGAATTGTTGATGAGAGTACCGTCTTCGCGCTTGAGTCGATAAGAACCTGGCCGAGTAACTTCAGCAATTATGAACGGTCCTTCCCATAAGGGAGATAATTTATGCCGATCCTGTGTTGTTTGAATTTTCCTCAGAACCAGGTCGCCGACTAAAAAGGCTCGCGATCGAACATTCTGATTATGATAACGGCGCAACCCTTACAAATATCGAGTCGACTGAATTAAAGCTGCTTCTCGAGCTTCTTCTAGTCGATTGATGTCGTCTACTCGGCCCTCTTCATAGCCCTCCTCGTTGAAGTTCCGAAATCGTAGTGATTCAAATTCCACTTCACTCGGCAACATTGCTTCTGCACAATAAACCAAAAAGAACGGCGACTGGTCGGTGGCCCGACTAGGAGTAGTGCGTAAAGACCAAAGTACGGACGGCAGCTGATCTACCCACTTGCCAGCGTAGGGACGTAGTCGGTCAAAAACTCGTGCTTTGATCCCTTGAAGTATCATGCCGTTAGCACGTTCGACTTGTCCGTTACTCATGGGGTGTGCCACGGAGGCGTAACAAATTTTGATGCCAAAGTCTTCACAAAAGTCTTTAAATGCTCCGCCAGTGAATTGAGTGCCATTATCAGTGATGATCCGATTAGGTACCCCAAACCGATGCACAATGTTGATGAAAAAATCTCTAGCTTTATCTGCTGTGATCGTGATGACCGGTTTAGCCTCAATCCACTTGGAGAATTTGTTGATAGCCACAAAGAGATGCGTGTAACCGCCGACTGCCCTTTTAAACGAGCCGACCATGTCAAGCCCCCAGACCGCAAACGGCCAGGACAACGGGATGGTTTGCAACTCTTGGGCTGGCAAATGAGTTTGTCTGGCAAAAAATTGACAACCTTCGCATGTCCGCACAAACTTGTCAGCATCAGACACAGCTGTAGGCCAGAAAAAACCTTGCCAGTAAGCTTTGCTGACAATGGTCCGTGCGGCGGCATGATTACCACAAATACCAGAATGTATATCCTTCAACAATTGTCTCGCTTCTTCCAAAGACACACAGCGCTGCAGTATTCCTGATGGACTTTTCTTGTACAACTCAGCCTCATGAATAATGTAAAGTCTGCTGCATCTGGAAATCCGCTCGGCTTCGTTTTTGTCTTGAGGGAGTTCTTGCCTGCTCAAAAATTTTATAAACGGTTCTCTCTAGTCGGCTTCGATCATGCTTATGCCTTGAGTATCCATGGCTTCGACTGTCTCTTTTCTGGGCACGGTTGGTTCGTAAAGGTGTTCGACAAACACATTTGAAGGAGCTGCTTCCCGTTTTGAACCAAAATTGGCCAGTCTGTCGGCTGCTTCATTATTATGTCGGAGAACATGGGTGAGCTCAAGTCCATCAAATTTATTTTCCAACTTGTGTACCTCTTGTCGATAAGCGGTCATATTATCATCTAGGCATGACCACTCTTTCATGACTTGATTGACAACCAACTGAGAGTCTCCACGGACGATTAGTCGGCGAATACCTAGAGATAATGCAATCCTTAGTCCATGAAGTAGCGCCTCATATTCCGCCACGTTATGGGACGCAGAAAAATGTATCCACAATACGTAGCTCAATCTTTCTCCAGTCGGGGAAATCAAGACGACCCCAGCTCCAGTGCCTGTAAGCCTCTTTGACCCATCAAAATGCATAGTCCAATATTCCATCTTTTTCTCTAGCATGTTTTCTTGGCACTCGGTCCACTCGGCAAGGAAATCAGCTAAAGCTTGAGACTTGATCGAAGTTCGTGGCTTGAATGATATGTCCAAAGACATCAACTATAAGGCCCACTTCGCAATCCGTCCATTTGCTTCGCGATTATGAAGTATATCTCCGAGTGGAAATGATGTGACCACCGTGACCGAGTGACTTTGAAAGTAGTGAGATAATTTCCTGACGGTATTTAAGACACCATATAATAACTTTTGAACCTGAGGATATCTGGTCTTGGAGTCGGCTAAAACCTCGCTAACAAAATAAATTGGTCATTGGACTTTTTGAATATGGCCTTCCTCTTCACGCTCAACAACCAGGACCGTGCTCACAACCTGAGAGGTCGCTGACACATATAACAGTAGCGGCTCTTGTGGATGCGGCGAGGCCAAAACTGGTGGAGTAGTGAGAAGTCTCTTGAAGTCTTCAAAGGCTTTTTGTGCTTCGGGTCCCCACTGGAAATTGTCAGTTTTCTTCAGCAGCTTGAAGAAGAGCATCCCCCGCTCGCCGAGTCGTGAGACGAACCGGCTGAGCGCCGCCATGCAACCAGTCAGCTTTTGGACGTCTTTTTGGGAGCTTGGCGGTTTCATGTTGAGGATGGCGTTGATTTTCTCCGGGTTGGCCTGTATGCCTCTTTGAGATACCATAAATCCGAGCAACTTCCCTGACGGTACTCCGAAGATGCACTTTTCCGGGTTTAGTTTCATCTTGAAAGCACGAATGCTTGTAAAAGTTTCTTCTAAATCCGCAATCAGGTCATCCTTCTGCTTGGTCTTGACAACTACATCATCAACATAGGCTTCAACATTGCGACCGATCTGAGTTGAAAAACATCTTTGAATCATGCGTTGATAGGTTGCTCCTGCGTTCTTCAATCCAAAGGGCATGGTGATGTAGCAGTAGGCCCCAAAGGGCGTAATAAACGAAGTCTTCAAGCAGTCGGATTCTTTTAGTCGGATCTGATGATATCCCGAGTAACAGTCCAAGAAGCTGAGTAACTCACAGCCGGCCGTTGAATCGACCACCTGGTCAATGCGAGGTAACCGAAAAGGGTCTTTGGGACAAGATTTGTTGAGGTCGGTATAATCGACACACATGCGCCATTGCCCCGTCTTTTTCCGAACCAGGACTGGGTTAGCCAGCCAGTCGGGATGAAGGACTTCCTTAATGAAGCCTGCTGCTAATAGCTTGGTTAATTCCTCCTTGATCGCATCCTTCCTGTCCTGTGCAAAACGGCGGAGTCATTGCTTGATGGGTTTGGCGTCTTCCTTAACATGTAAAGAGTGCTCAATCACCTCTCTGGGGATACCAGGCATATCGGATGGTTTCTACGCAAAAATGTCTTTATTATTCTGAAGAAAGGTGATGAGCGCGCTTTCCTATTTACAATCTAACTCAGCGCCTATTACAGCAGTCTTATCAGGATCGGAGGGATCTAAGGGAATCTTTTTCGTCTTGGCATCACTTTCTTCGGTCTTCGTCAGCTTGGTTGCAGGCACTTCTCCTTCGCTTGCCGTGGTCGCAGCCAGTCGGATCTCTTCGCGGGCGAGAGTAGTCTCGTGGGTTTGGGCCATCTTGCAACTTTCTTTGTCGCATGTGACGGCCTGCTTGATGTCGCTCCGTTGTGATATGACTCCTCGAGGACCAGGCATCTTCATCATCATGTAGGTGTAGTGTGGGACGGCCATAAATTTAGCTAAAGCCGGTCGTCCGAGTATAGCATGGTATGCTGTCTCGAAATCAGCAACTTCGAAACAAACATTTTCTGTGCGGAAATTCTCTCGAGTGCCGAAGGTAACTGGAAGAGTGATCTGGCCGAGTGGTGTAGCTGACAATCCTGGGATAACACCGTGGAAGGGTGCATTACTCGGTTTTAATTCCGTGCGAGGAATCTGCATATCGTCCAGGGTCTTAGCGAAAAGGATGTTGAGTGCGCTGCCACCATCGATGAGAGTCCGTCGGAGCTTGACATTGCGAACCACTGGGTCTAGTACCAGGGGGTACCGCCCCGGGTGGACCACTTGGTCGGGATGATCCGAGCGGTCGAACTTAAGTGCTATCTCTGACCACCGAAGATATTGGGGTGTGTTAAGCTGAACCGCATTGATCTCCCGTTCTGTTAGCTTCTGTTTTCTCTTAGACTCATAAGCCAGGGGTCCGCCGAAGATGTGATTAAGTTCTTTGCGATGATCTTGAAAACCAGTCGGGGCATCGTCTTCATCGTCTTTCTTCTTTGATGTGCCTTGATCTCCGTCTGAAGGTTTACGTGCGTTCTTGACGTATTGCTCCGTGAACTGTTTGTAGACGAAGCAATCTTTGGCCACGTGGTTGGAGTTGGGATGATGCGGACATTGGGAGTTCATTATCTTGTCGAAGGTGTTGACGCGGGAACGTTGTCGGGAAGATGGAGAGATGGTCGCCACAAGTTCTTCGGGCTTACGCTTGCGATCCTTGTAGTTGTTACTTCCACTCCCTCCTGCAGTCGGCGTGTCCTTCTTTGGCTTCTAAGTGGTGCCCGACTGTTTGGACGCGGTGATAGCATCTTCGGCTTTGGCATACTCGTTGGCTTTTTCGAACATCTGCTTAACCGTCCTGGGAGGCTTACGTCCGAACTTGCCGACTAGGTCGTCGTGGCGAATGCCTTTAGTGAAGGCGGCGATGATGACGTCGTCGGTGATGTCGGAGATCTTGTTGCGTTGTTCGGAGAAGCGTCAGATGTAATCTCGAAGGGATTCTCCAGACTTCTGAACGACGTTGTAGAGATCAAACTGTGTGCCGGGGCGTTCAAAGGTGCCCTAGAAGTTGGCGATGAAATGATCACGAAGTTCCGCCCATGATCCGATCGTGCCACGGGGTAGTCCGTGGAGCCAGGATCGGGCGGAGTCCGCTAGGGCCACTGGTAGATAGTTTGCCATGGCCTTGCTGTCTCCTCCTGCTGCGCGGATTGCGAGTCCGTAGACGGTGAGCCAAGACTCTGGATTAGTGGTGTCGTCATACTTCTCGTTTCCAGTCGGCTTAAAGCCGGCTGGCCAATCCACTCGACGCAGGTCATTAGTGAAGGCAGCTACTCTATCCACGTCGTCGTCGTGGCGATTTGGTGAATGACGGTGACCTCGTGCTGCACGGCGCTGGTTGATCGTGTCGCGAAGGTCGACGGGACGCTGGTGGGGTGGAGAGCGAGGCCGTTCGACTCGGCGCTCCCTGTGACGTTCGGGAGGCGTGTGAACAGATCGTTCGTCGTGACCCCTGCTCCTGCGACTAGAACCTGTGCCGGTGATGCTGAGGCTTGGCTGATAATAATCATGAGATCGGAAGTGAAGGATTCGGCTACCAGTCAGGGTGCGGGTGCTTGCGGAGTTGGCTGGAACCGAGGCAGCGATCATGGTCTTCGTCTGGTTCAAGATGTTGACAACATGATCAGCTTGGTTGAGTGCGTCTTCCTTGAGGAGGGTGTCGAGGAGAGTGATTGCTGCAACCACGTTCTGCTGGGGGGTGCGAAAGACCGCTGTTCCATCGACGTCTTGTTGCCCAATGAGTTCTCTCGCTCGGCGCCCAGATTCCAAGGCGCGTTGCCGTCGATCTTCAGCCTCCTTTGCAATCCGTTCGTGATCTTGCTGCTCACGTTGTAGTCGTTCTCGCTCCTGTCGCTGTCGCTCTTCCTCCAGTCGGCGACGTTCAGCTTCTTGGCGTGCACGATCTTGGTCTACTTCTCGGGCTTGGCGTTGTTCCTCCGTTTCATTGTCAGCCATGAATACGCCGAAGAAGAGGGGCATGTAGTTATCCTCATAGCTGTCGTCGAAGTTGTCGAGGTCGCCGTGGTCGTAGTGGTAGCCGAAATCGTCGTAGTCGAGGATCTCGGTTAGTCGAGAACTAACGCCGGGGGAGCTAAGGTAACCATCCAACTCTTTCGTCGAGACTGTCCCAAGAGGTTGGAGTATAACGCCAACCTCTCTGGATCTAGATTGGATCGGGGCCGAAGCCGGAGCTCGCCTAGATCTTCGAATGGGAGATGTCTTGGCAGTGAAGACAGCGGCCAAATCATCAGGAAGTTTCATCAGGATTGAGGGATAGGACCCATCGTCTTGATCTGGTCGCGGAAGAGTAGATTGGATCTCGCCCGAGTGGTTTGAAGCCGACTCGGGAGAGATGATCTTGGAGTAGGCCTCGGCCGAGTTCGGAATACCGAAGGGCACGGGGACCTGGTCTCTCCCCGACTGGTTTGAATCCGAGTCAAGGAGAGAGATCTTGCCGAAGTCGTTGGTGATGAAGTTGAGGCTGCCGAACTGAAACGCCTGCCCGGGGGGGAAGGCGAAGTCGTCGATGCCAGAAATGAAACCCATCGCACTTAGTCGGCGAGAACTTGACGGACCCCTACCTGGCGCGCCAACTGTCGAAACAAGATTTCGGCAATAATAAAAGGGGGTGGCTATCAAGCTAGGAAAGTGGATGGGTTTAGAGATAAGGAATTTTATACAGGTTCAGGCCTTCTTATTCAAGAAGTAATACCCTACTCCTGTCCGGGGATAATTCCGCCAAGTGTGTTATTGATTGTATGATTGGGAGAAAAAAGAATCGTCCCAAGAGGAACCCGGACCTCTCCTTATATAGGGGAAGGGATCCGTATTACAAAGTACAGTCCATATCCTAACGGAATATGGGATTACAGATAAAATACAATCGTAACCGACTAGGATCCCGGGTATTTTCTTGACATACAAGTTTAGAATCTAACCCGAGTCCTCATAAAGATATTCTATCTATATTTGGTACCGTATATCCAGCTGGAATATAACCGCTATGTAGATATGGGGTAACCATAATCTCCACAGATATACAATTCTTTTTCTTAAAAAAAAGAACAACGTTAATTAATTAATCCATTTTGCTTTCTGATTTCAGCTTTGACTAGTTGATAGAGGGAAATCGTCCACCCAAGAGAACGGTAGCAAAATCTGGTTTACTGCCGCTTACTCCATATTTGTACGATAGCAGCTTCCTGTGTTTCCATCTTGTCATCTTATTCAGAATTAGATATTCCACTCCTGTGCTTTCCATCATTTTAACTTTGCATAAAAATGTAACCATTCATTACCGAAGACTGGCCCTCTCGATCATATTCATCGATCGAGCGAAGCAATGCACCAGCCGGTAAGAGGCAGAAGATGAAATGGCATGCTGATAACCCACTCATAAATCACACCAACACAAAAGAAGATACATCATTATTTAAGAAGCACTCGTATTGATGAGTCTCAATCTAAAGTTAATGAAAATTTGCATAACCTTATGCTTCAAATTAATTCAATCCCCTTTTCGATTGTTATACTTTTTTTTTGTTGTGTTGTAAGAATGGGTCAAACTATTATTTCTGCATAAGTATAGCATATGCGTACGACGGAACCATCGTCACCCACCTTTACAACAGAACAAGTTTACAAAGTTTAGAGGGAAACTCTTTTAATCCCTCGATAGTATGTTTTGTAGTTCTAATCTACCAGTTCCAAAACCTGACCCCTATAACCTCGTCCCATCCCCCTGACGTTGAAACTTGGTGGAATGGAACCAACCATGTGGGAAGCAAAGCTCAAATACGGATTATCAGAGGCTCGCTACTTACTACTTGGTGGAACATCTTGCAAGAAAGAAACAGAAGATTTTTTCAAAATTTTTACTTCTCAGTAAATGAAGTAGCACATCTTATCAAGCAAGATTTGGATTTGCGCAAACTAGCTTTTAAGCCCCCCCTGATTTACTTTGCTTCTTAAGCTGTATTTCATCTCTATTACAGTCCCTGTAAACTCTTTGCTAGGCTTCGGCCTTTTCCCTAATTTAAATTCCAGCAGAACTTATGCCGTCGTTCTTCTAAAAAAAAGTATGTTTTGCCGTTCTTAGTTAAAATTTAATTTGTTGTTTTTTTAGAACTTATGCAGACCGAATATGAACTTGCATATTGGTGAACTCATATATCAGATATTAAAGGAGTGTTTGGCATAGCTCTAGATCCAAGATTTCTTAGAGCTGGGTATTTCAACCTCTATCCATGGACCTGGAACTATAATTAAATTGATAACATTTGAATTAATCATTTTATTTTCATTTTAGGTGAAATATAGAATTTTGAACCACTATAAATAAACATACAAACTTCAAATCCAATGTGGATATGAGAACTGTAATTGTGCCAAACAAGACCTAATATGAATTGAACATTTCCTCAATTCTTTATTATCATCAAATCTGATCAAAGAATTTTACATGGCTTTCAAGTATGAATACAAAATTTTTAAAAAATGAAGTATTACAAACATGCACTTGACACATACATACCAAAGGGCTTAGCGCCTCTTGTTCTTGCTGCCAAAGTGCAGCACGATATAGAACAGAAACCGGAAAAAGAAACCAAACGCCACGGTGACCAGCAAGCACTTCCACCTGCCGATGTCCGTGACAGCCTGCTGCGCCAGCACGTCGGCGCCGGTCACCACGCACGTCTCCGCCGTCAATGGCGCGCCGAGCGTGGCGCCGATGGCGTCGAGCACCTTGAGCTTGACGGCCTTGGACATGGCGCCGATCGGCGTCCCGTCGAACATCTCGACGCCGCGGGAGAAGCACCGCGCCGCGTCGCGGAACTCGTTCTGGAGCACCGCCTGGTACGGATACTTGACCAGCGACAGGTAGTGGAACCAGATCCAGTAGCTGGGGATGCGGTCGCGGTTGATGAAGAAGCCGGAGAAGAGCAGGAAGTAGGCGAGGATGGCGACGACCACCGTGTATCCCAGCATGACGTGCGGCACCACCGCGGACAGGAACGTCACGAACCCGCTCCCCGCCCAGAACGACGCCAGCACGGTCAGCGCGAAGAAGGCGAACGACGCGCCACCGCCGGAGAGCCTGACGGCGAAGAAGGTGGTCACCGCGAACGCCAGCGACAGCACCACCAGCGGCGGGAACGCGACGGCGGTGTTGGCCACCACGTAGGAGAGTCTCCGGTACGCGTTGTGCGCCGTTTCCCGGAGGTAGATGTGGCGCTCCTGGACGAACACCGGCAGCGCGTCGGCGCAGACGTAGAACATGGTGGACATGGCCATGGCGAAGAAGCCGAGACGCTCCTGGACTCCCTTGGGCGTGTCGTCGAGGCGCCAGAAGATGGTGGCGAGGATGAACCCCGTCACCATGATCGTGCCGAGCCGCATCACGAACAGCTCCGGCATGCGCCTCGTGTTGGTGAACGCCCTCTTCATCAGCACCCACACCTCCACGTACCACGGGTTCGCGTACGTCGGCACCGACGTCGATGACAATGTCCCCGAGCCGCTGCCGGCGACGAGCTTCCCCCTCGACACGCTCTCCGCGATGGCGAGCTCGAGCGGCATGGTGCATCGCTGACTGCGGTCCTTGTCGTCCTTGGTGTCCAGGAGAGCGCCGAGCGATGATTGCCATCTTGAGCTGAACTTGACGAGCATGGCGGCGCCGTCGGGCTGGTGCTCGAGCTCGCGGATGGTGTCGAGTGCGAACTCGACGAGGTTCTCGTTGTCCGGGATGGGGTAGCCGAACACGGAGAAGAAGGGCTTGAGCCCCGACGGCGAGCCGGCGTAGACGGTGCGGCCGCGGGAGAGGAGGAGGAGGCGGTCGAGGATGTTGAGGATGCGCGCGCTGGGCTGGTGGATGGTCATGACGATGACGCTGCCGCTCTGCGCGATGCGGCGGAGCACCTGCACCACCATGAACGCGCTCGCCGAGTCCAGCCCGGAGGTGGGCTCGTCGAGGAACAGCAGGATGGGGTCGTGGACGATGTCCGTGCCGATGGAGACGCGGCGGCGCTCGCCGCCGGACACGCCGCGGTGGGCCTCGTCGCCGACGATGGTGTCCGCGGCGCGGGCGAGGCCGAGCTGGCCGATGAGCGCGTCGACGCGGGCGCGCTTCTTGTCCGGCGAGAGCGCGCGCGGGAGGCGGAACTCGGCGGCGAACATGAGCGTCTCCCGCACCGTGAGCATCGGGTACAGCACGTCGTCCTGCATGACGTACGCGGAGATCGCCCGGACGCGGCGGCCGTGGAGCGCCTCGCCGTTGAGCTCCACCCTGCCGCGGAGGCTCCCCCGCGCGATGCGCCCGGCGAGCGCATCGAGCAGCGTCGACTTTCCGGACCCGCTGGCGCCCATGACGGCCAGGACCTCGCCGTCGCGCGCCTCGCCGGAGATGCCGTCGAGCAGCGCCTTGGCCGGCGGCGCGTCCGTCGGCAACGGCGGCAGCAGGCCGGCGCGGCGGCTGCCGACGGTGTAGGAGAGGTCGGTGAACGTGAGGGCGTACGGCACCGGCGTGGATTGGGCGGCGGCGTCGTCGATGTCGAGCACGACGCAGTCGCCGGGGAGGATCGCCATGTGTGTGTTGTGTAGAGTGGCACAAAACTCGGGCTTGTCTTGTTGACTTGGATGATGGATGGATGGGAGAGCGCGCGGAGTGATGGCGATTTAAATGGGATCGATTAGTCCGAGGTGGAGTCCGACTCGGTCGGACGAGTCCGGCTCGGTCGGGGCTCTATAGACCGAGACCGATTCGGCACGTCAGTAGTACAAGAGAGCTATATTACGGCGAAAATGATATACGTGCCGGTACAACCTTGTTGTCCAGCTATTGTGTCCTCCATACTATTCTAAGTGCAACCATAAATTTTCGTGTTTAAATTTGATCGTCCATGTTGTTTAATTTTTTTTAATTAGTATTTTATTGTTATGGGATGATAAAACATAAATAATATTTTAGGTATGATTTTTTTTAAAAAATAAATAAAACGAATGAACAAAATTTAGTACGGAAAAGCATGATTGTACATTAAATGGGACGAAGAGAGTATGACCATAGCCACAATGAAAGGCTCAGACGGCAAATGTCTCATTCTGTAATAGAATCTGACACGCGCAGGTGATGCCGTAATGAAGTCGGCCATCAGTCGAACACTGGCGTCGTATATATACATCCATATATGACCACTGGCGTTCATATTACTGTGGAGTAGTGCTATACATCCAACTCTCATACAACTGCGCTGAACCAATCAATCACGGAGTTCATAAGCATTCACTTGGACCTGTCAAAACGATTTAAAACTTGAGCTTATGTACAGTGATATGCAGGTCGAACAGGTGCAGTCGTACGCACACTTAGGGCCTATTTGGTTGATGCCCTCACCAACATGCCTGAAAAATTTGGGTGCCTGAGAGCTACCTGATAGGATGATAAATTTTGCCTGCTCAGGCAGCCTGAACACTTGTCTCACTTGTCTGTTTGGTTGTTCTTCCGCGCCTGTGAAAACTAAACGTGATTAAGCTTTTAATTATTACGGTTGTTATAAAGTGTTAGCAAAAAAATAAAATATTTGGATGTGTTGTATCCCTCCTTGAAAGCACAAATAAAATATATTTGTATGGTCGGTTGCTTCTACAATTTACAGTACCTATACTACATTATTATAAGCGGTAATTAGGATTAATGAGCGTAGCTGCGCCGCCCTGGAGCTCGCCTGACTCAGGCTAATAAGGCTCCAAAAGAGCTCAGGCCAGGGAAGGAGAAACTAAGGTCAGGACACCAACCAAACAAGGTCCCGGCTGGTCTCAGGCTTACGTCTGGTGTCCAACCAAACATGCCCTTATTCCGATTACTGCGTGCTTTACTGCTTTTAGGCTCTGCTTGTTAAGTGCTACTCCAAATGCCCGCTGCAAAGCGTGTTAGTGATGGTCTCTTTATGGGGTAACTGGGGTAATCTTGACAGCTGCAAAGCGTGTTAGCGTTAGTAACTGGGGTAATCCTTCCTTATGCTCTCTTTATGGGCATTAATTCCAAGCATGTTTCTGACCAACAGAAACACGAGACAAGAGTACAAGACAAATGTAGCTGTTTACAGTAGCTACTAGCTGCACACATTTGTTGCCACGAGCTGACATGAGATGAGATTCAGAGTACGAAGACGAGAAGTCGAGAACACCTGAGCCACCACAAACTTCCAAAGCAGCTTCTGAGGTCTACAACAACATTTAGCACTTCAAAGATAAAAGGTAACTGCCATCGACGTCGTTCAGCGCGCAAAGCAACAAAATTTTCAATCTGAAGATACAAATCTATCTGCAAAAACAATGTGATTTGGAAGTTCAACGGACCATCCATCGTACACCAATAGCAAAATACGCTGTCGTTTTGAGAAAAGAACCAAATACACTTATCTCGTCTTAAAACAGGACTGTGACTATTACAACCATAGCATGACATTCACAAAGTAACAAAATACGCTGTCGTTTTTGAGAAAAGAGCAAATACACTCATCTCGTCTTAAACCGGGAATGTAACCATTACAACCATAGCATGACGAACGCCATAGACTGCGATTAAATTTCAGGCTTCAGGAGACTCGCTCGGTCTAGGTGAGCGTGAGCCACCACGGCTACCACCGTCACCATTTCCATCCCTAGGACTTCGGCTACCGTTGTCCATTGGGCTAGGGCTTCCATTGTTCCTTGGGCTTGGGCTGCGCCCGTTGGCAGCTGCAGGGCTACGGTAGCCATCAGACGGGCTCCTGCTGTTCTCCCTGCCCCGGGGGCTGTCACCGTGATCTGAGCCATTACGCTCAGCATTATCCTTGGGTGGTGGGCTCACCTGGTCCTGTGGACTCCTTGGACTACGGCTACCATCAGGGGTGGGGCTGCGCTTCTTTTCATTTGCTGCTGGGGAGATGGATCGCCTGGGACTCCTGCTGTAACTAAGACTCCTTGATCTTTCAAGCTCTCTGCGTGCCCTGGGAGATCCAGACAGGGATCTGGACCTAGACCGGCTGATATAAAGAATGTAAAAGAAGCAGGGTGAGGTCAACATAACATATCTGTGATTTGGACAGACAGCATGGTGTATTATAATTTGAACATGTGGCGTTTGAAGCATACCTGTAACTGCGGCTCCGGCTCCGGCTCCGGCTATAGCTCCGACTGCGACCACGTCCACGGCGTGGCGATGGAGAGCATGAATAACTTCTCTCACGCCTGAAAAAAAAAGAAGTATGCATTGGAGAAATCTAAGTTAAATTATTCAAATACAGTACCTCGGAACAATTGCAAGTGCTGCTCTTTATCAGATCAACTTATCAATCAATACCTGAGATTTCTTGGGCTGTTTTGACAGTTTCTTTCTATGTGACCTCTCTCCCCACAGCGGTAACATTTGTTCTTCCAGTCACCAGCCTTGCAGTCTCTTGCCCAGTGACCATCAATCCCACAGTTAAAACACCGACCTGTTCCAGGAGGAGGTCCTCTCCCCATATATTCACGTGAACCACCAGGACCACGTGGAACCTGCATGCTCAATTTGTTGAAAAGAGCATCAGTCAACAAAAAATACAGATCAATTCAGCAGCAGCTTCATATTAAAGAAAAAAAATAGAATCAGGATGTGCTTAGAGAAGCAACCGAAGAACAGCATACCCCTTTAGCAAACTCAACAAGAATGCGGCTTCCATCAACATCCCTGCCATCAAGGTTGTACCTTGCTTCCTCAGCATCACGGGGATCACTGAACTCCTGTTTGGTAAAAGAGACATCCGAAAAATGTTGGACTTGTGAACTAAAAGGTACAATTTAGAAAAGAGAGAAAAAAATGAGGGAAGAATAATTCACATACAATAAATGCGTAGTCGCGCTTCAACTCCACTTCACGTATTCTGCACCAATGGTTGCCAAACAGTAAGCCATCATGATTCAAGTACTCAAATGCATCACCGACTTGCAACGTCCACTAAAACAGTCAATAACATTACACCAAGGGCGCCCTTCAACAAAGTCCTCGACAAACTTTGGAAGAATGGCCACCAATTCCACCAAGGGCACCCCTTCCACCAGACCATCACAGACCTCCCGGTTTGTGTAAAAAACCGAAAAACCTTCAACAAGATCATTCAAGTCAAACACACAAGACCCGGGGGGGTACTTCTACAGCATACTTTAAGAATTAATAGAAAATGCCACACCAAAAGGCTTCAAGGAACTCGTCCACAAAGTAGCTGAAAAAAGAGTGGTACCACTGAACCCAACAACTGCTATGAGCTGGCCCATTGGAAAGGGTAGGAAGGATCCAGTGCTTACTAGTCTATGCTCAGCACAGAAGACTCGCACACAATTTGGAAAGGTTACAATTTTAATGGGAAATAATTAAATTTCTACAGTGAAATTTGAACGTACCAAGTTGTTGTAATATCAACTGTTTAGCAAGTGTTATCATAGTAATAGTGTTTTACATTTATACACAGAAAATGCAGCTTATTACAAATTTAACAGAAAAAAAATCCATAAACTTCTGCAAAAAATCTGCGCTTCAGAGAAATAAAATCTTAAGGACCATGGTTCTGTCCGTACCTTCCATATCTGCTGAAATGGTATTCTAGGTCACGAGAACGAGTGCGGGAAGACAGTCTACCAACATACAAGCGCGTGCTTCCATAACGATCATCATAGCGCGGCATCTCCTGAAGACAACAGCAAAAATACATCAGTACTATTCAAAATCTAATGAATGATTGGAAGGAGGATGAATACTGGTACAAATGAAGATCTACAGTTAGTGGATGCTTTTTTATGCAGGAAAAACTAACGGAATAGAAGTTTTTGATAATTACAACATCCATTTCACTACAGAATAGACTCATATTTAGGGGGCCTAGCAAGTAATCACATTAGAGGATGAGCTATGGCATGATTAGATAGGCCTTGCCGCCCAGAGCAGCATACACAAGATCAACAGGCATAGATGCAGCCATTAAAGTTCACAAAGAATCAGTTAAGGCAAGTCTAGCCATAGCATCCCCTATAAGAACCTGTAATCTTAGGACTAACATGAAATAAATCTACTTGACGTGCCTGCAAACAATTCAATGTAACTACAAAGAATCACAATATGAGCAATTGTAGCATCTTAGGTTGCATGAACTAATTAACACATAGCAGAGACTAAAAACTGGGGCGCTTGCACTATATGATAGAATCATCAATGTCCACTTACAAAGAAAGCAGCGCGTCACCAACAGTCTATGCTATCATTAATACTCACATAAACCTATACATAAGAGGGGTTTAAGCACAAGGGTGGGGGTTTAAACATATGGGTTTAAGAGGCTTCACAGCTTTACCCTTTTTACTTGAGCTTTCTGATTTCAGGTCAAAAATTATCTAGAGCTTGTTACTTGTTGCCCTCGGCGAAAAGTAAATCCAATCAGATGCAACATGACCAAATCCTCTCTGCGAGCGGCACACAGGCGACGCGAAGCTCTACAAACCCGCGCCGGCGATCGATGGGGCAGCCATGGTCGATGGCCTCCAAATCTGACATGTTCGATTCCGATTTCGCTCCTATCCCTTCCTTCCCCACACTAGGTTGCTATAATCGATGAAACAAACGAACCTACGGCGAGCGCGCGCGCGCGCGCGTGCAGGAACGGAATCGAACAACAGCGAGAGAAAAATTGAGAAAAAAAAATCCGGAGCTCGGGGAGGAGGATCTCGAACCTTGGAGGAGAATGGCGGCGAAATCCTAGGTCGGGGGCGGCGCGGATGCGGCGGCTGTCAGAAGGGCGGAGCTCGGGATGTGGGAGGAGGAGGGCTATTTATTCGGCGTCGCAGATCTGGATGGACGGGTCAGATTGTCTACGGGATGAATGGACGGACAGGATTGGTTTGAGTTGTCGTGTTTCCTCTCGGCGGCGCGGGGCACGTGCACGTTCACGCCTTCTATGCTTCACACCAACGTTCACCGAGTCACTGAATGGTGGGCCGAGCAGGCCCAGAGCCCAGCCCAATTGTGATGAGAATGGCCCATGTATAGTTCATTATTTTAGGCTTTGAACTTTATAAATACTACTCAAATTTTCATCAAGAAATATTCATATTGATGGTGCTATATTTTCCATCAGAAAATATTCAAGTTTTTAGACATCTGTTTATACTATAAACTCCATATCATAGACTACAAATTTTTTATATACTTACGATGCAAATTCCAAATTGTACGCTACAAATTTAAAATCTCACACTATAATTTCCGTAATTCTCCGTATATAGAACAGTTGTAAGAAAAGCAATTGATTGCGCACTTGATCCATACCTTACATTCTTGATTACACATTGCTGACTTTATCGTGATGAGTAAATTAAATTTGCACAGTCGATTGTTTAGCCTGACACGAGTCTTCAAGTCTGAACCCAAATCGAGCCAACCAAACACGCTCCTATATAAAGGCCGCGACCAACACGCACCGCACCGCAAACTAACACCGCGGTGTGATCCATTCTGCAAGTGATCCGTTCTGCATGGCGACCTCCGCCCACACGGTGCTCGACGTCGACTCCGGCGGCGGCGCGGCGACCGCGGCGGCCGGCCCGCCGGTGCCGTACCTGCTGTCCTTCACCGACCTCTCGTACAGCGTCAGGAAGGGCGGCGGCGGGGTCCTGTCGTGCCTGCCGTCGAGCCGCCGCCGCCGCCACAGCAACCGCCTGGCGTCCGCGGACGCGCCGGCGCCGCCCGACGCGCCCACCAAGGCGCTGCTCGACGGCATCTCCGGCGAGGCGCGGGACGGCGAGCTGTTCGCCGTCATGGGGGCCAGCGGGTCCGGCAAGTCCACGCTGGTCGACGCGCTCGCCGGCCGCATCGCGCGGGAGAGCCTCCGCGGCGCCGTCGAGCTCAACGGCGAGCCGCTCCATGGGCGCCGCCTCCGCGCCATCTCCGCGTACGTCATGCAGGACGACCTGCTGTACCCGATGCTCACCGTGCGGGAGACGCTGCTGTTCGCCGCCGAGTTCCGCCTCCCGCGCGCGCTCTCGCCGGACAAGAAGCGCGCCCGCGTCGACGCGCTCATCGACCAGCTCGGCCTCGCGCGCGCCGCGGACACCATCATCGGCGACGAGGCCCACCGCGGCGTGTCCGGCGGGGAGCGCCGCCGCGTGTCCATCGGCACGGACATCGTCCACGACCCCATCCTGCTGTTCCTCGACGAGCCCACCTCCGGGCTGGACTCGGCGAGCGCGTTCATGGTGGTGCAGGTGCTCCGCCGCATCGCGCAGAGCGGCAGCGTCGTCATCATGACCATCCACCAGCCCAGCGCGCGCATCCTCAACATCCTCGACCGCCTCCTCCTCCTCTCCCGCGGCCGCACCGTCTACGCCGGCACGCCGGTGGGGCTCAAGCCCTTCTTCTCCGAGTTCGGCGACCCCATCCCGGACAACGAGAACCCGGCCGAGTTCGCGCTCGACACCATCCGCGAGCTCGAGCACCAGCCCGACGGCGCCGCCCCGCTCGCCGACTTCAACGTCAAGTGGCAGTCCATGCACGCCGCACTCCCGGCAGCTGACAGCAAGGACAGCAAGCGATGCACCATGCCACTCGAGCTCGCCATCACGGAGAGCGTGTCGAGGGGGAAGCTCGTCGCCGGCAGCGGCTCGGGGACGGCGTCGTCGACCTCGGTGCCGACGTTCGCGAACCCGCTGTCCGTCGAGGTGTGGGTGCTGATGAAGCGATCCTTCACGAACACGGGGCGCATGCCGGAGCTGTTCGTGATGCGGCTCGGCACGATCATGGTGACGGGGTTCATCCTCGCCACCATCTTCTGGCGCCTCGACGACACGCCCAAGGGAGTCCAGGAGCGTCTCGGCTTCTTCGCCATGGCGATGTCCACCATGTTCTACGTCTGCGCCGACGCGCTGCCGGTGTTCGTCCAGGAGCGCCACATCTACCTCCGAGAGACAGCGCACAACGCGTACCGGAGACTCTCCTACGTGTTCGCCAACGCCGTCGTCGCGTTCCCGCCGCTGGTGTTCCTGTCGCTGGCGTTCGCGGTGACCACCTTCTTCGCCGTCGGCCTCGCCGGCGGCGGCGGTTCGTTCCTGTTCTTCGTGCTGATCATCCTGGCGTCGTTCTGGGCGGGGAGCGGGTTCGTGACGTTCCTGTCCGCGGTGGTGCCGCACGTCATGCTGGGATACACGGTGGTCGTCGCCATCCTCGCCTACTTCCTGCTCTTCTCCGGCTTCTTCATCAACCGCGACCGCATCCCGAGCTACTGGATCTGGTTCCACTACCTGTCGCTCGTCAAGTACCCGTACCAGGCGGTGCTCCAGAACGAGTTCCGCGACGCGACGCGGTGCTTCTCCCGCGGCGTCGAGATGTTCGACGGGACGCCGATCGGCGCCATGTCCAGGGCCGTCAAGCTCAAGGTGCTCGATGCCATCAGCAAGACGCTCGGCACCAACATGACGGCGAACACCTGCGTCACCACCGGCGCCGACGTGCTGGCGCAGCAGGCCGTCACTGACATTGGCAAGTGGAAGTGCCTGCTGGTCACCGTGGCGTGGGGGTTCTTCTTCCGGGCTCTCTTCTACGTCGTCTTGCTCGTCGGCAGCAAGAACAAGAGGAGGTAGAGAGAGAGGGGCCGATCATGTTCAGCTGATATGATGTCTGAATTAATGACAGCAAGAAATGTGTGATATGCTAGTAGTGTATTTGTTTGTGTAATTTTCTCATTTTGTTGAAGATGCAGTTCATGTATGTGAATGTGTTCAGTTTTACTGGCTGTTATACACTAAAACATACAGAATTACATGTTGATATACTGTTTCTCAATGACCCTTCTGTTCTGAGGCTCTCTCTGATTTTATTTTTATGCCTTCTACTATTATTATTTTTTCAAGGGAACGGCAAGGAGCTCCTGCATTTCACTATAGAAGAAGAGAGTTGATCAATGATAAACAGATGTTAAAAAATGAGTAGCTCTTTTTGAACAAATGTGCAAAACTATATGTTCTGTAACAGTATATGTTCAATAGTAAGAAACTATATTTCACAGCTACGATAAAGAAATGTGCAGTTGTATATGTTGTGTACAACTGAGAGTTACACTGTTATTAGTTAATAGTTATTATCAACAATAAATATGTCACACAGTTAAGAAGATGGGCAGCATTGAAAATATCAAAAGTAAAAAAAAAAAGGCATGGTATACTGAATTTTGTACCATTTGACGTATGCTACCTAACTCTGTTTTAATAATCATATATTTCCTTCCTCTATCTGTTTTTAGCTGGTGCCTTGCTCCTGGCTAAATGATAATGACAAGGATGCAACAAGTTGTTGCACATTTGGGTTTCCTCAAGGAAACTGAAATTAAAAGATGTTCGGTTGCATTGATCCTTTTGTTGAATTGGTGCTGCCAAAAAGGCATGGTTTTCTATCATCATTCGGATGGTTAGTTCTGCCAAACAGTTTAAATTTGTAGTATTGAAAAGGTTGCACCACACATGATTTACTTGCTCAATCTTCAGGTTCAGGTCAGCAGATGGGTCAGAGGGAGACGTCTGTCCTACTAGCTTATTTGGTCAGTATGAAATGGCGGCTTAAAGTTTCAGACACTTCAGCTCAAATTCTTCTGATATGGTACATGTGTACAACCAGCTGTTACACTGTCTTCAGAGACTTGTATTTCCAAACTTCCTTTTTCTTCTGAAGCAGGTTGGTGCAAACTTAACTTCTCAACTTTGCCAAATACTAGGGCTCTTGTGCTAGTAGAAACATCTGTCTTGTCAAGTTGAACATGCATTACTAATTCAAGAAACTTACCATGGAGTTCCATGTTGCTGAAATCATGCAATGGATTATGGATGTACATGTTTCAGACACCTTTTCTGACAGTAAGAAAAACCCAAAAATGTTTCATAAGATTGTTAACCCAGAAGTAATAGTTAAGTACTATTGGCAGATTCGACTGTATACATCGATCCACTTTGGATGTAGAGGCTGAGTTTTAATCTTTTTTTAAAAAAAATGTTATAGTATAAGGCAGCTGAAATGCAACCGTAGTTTTCTTGTACACGACATGTATGTACATATATCTGTGGTCAAATACCTGTCGTGACGGCGACACATGAGACTAGTGGTTTGGCCTGTAGCTGCAAGTCAAGAGCGAGGCAGGCAAGGCAACCTGAATTTTGAGAAACACAGATGTCACAAATTTGCCGGTTTGTTCATCACAAGGAAAATGTGGCTTCAGAAAGGAGAATTCGACAAGATGCCAATGCCAAATGGATCCAGAGAAAGATGATGGATAGATATCCATTCGTCCATCATGCTAAGTAGGATTAGTATCTATCAGCTAAATCTCATCTCCTTACGTTTCTCAATGAGGATGCAACGCCATTGGCTGATCCATGTTTTGTTCAGGTGTTTGGGCTACCTCTGATGGCTCCTGCAGCCACACCTTTTGCCTTGCTTTCAAAAGGGTCTCGGAGAAGAAACCAACTAAAGCTATTTTGTTTTAAAGAATCTAGGGGACAATATCAGCAGCAAATGTGTAGTATTTGACAACTCATATGTCTCACAAACAAAGTTAACTCTTGCTAATCTATGCACAGTGGTTAGTAGGACTAATGGAGGAAATCAATGTCATTTACTAGTTCATTTCAGGCCTTGATCATTAAACTGACCTGCCCTTGTTTCTTGATTGGATCTGAGAGAAGGTAGGAAGATGCTATAACATAATACTTCCTATATGGCATCCTTAACTTTTGATATGCATTTAACCATTTATTTTGATAAAAAAATTGTGCAAGTATCTAAAAATATAAGTTATGCTTAAAATACATTAATGATAAAACAAATCATAATAAAACAAGTAATAATTATCACGCATGGTTAAAGATGTGTCTGAAAATCAACAAAAAAAATAACAGGGAGTATATGTATATTTTTTGGATGGCGGATCAATGTGATAAGTGCAAGAAAGGCCCTACTAGCTAGCAAAATCGCACAAGTTAGTTCCTGCTGACTTCAAACTTTGTCAATCATCAGCTACAGTGTTTTTTATTTTGTTTTCATTCCGATTCTTCTCCTGATCTGCAACAGCAACAAGAACAAGGATAGGAAGAAGAAGACGTAGAACGTACAAGAAAACATGTGTTCCTCGTGATCCCATTTTATCCTCCTCCTGTGCCTAATGCATGTATTTCCTTCCAAACGAGTTGGAGAAAAGCTACAAACTTCTGCCAAATTCCCAGCAATTAATTAATGCCCATCACATGTAAACTTCAGACTGGTTGCAAATTGACTTTCAGAGATTTTTCAACTCTAGCTCTATCTCCTCTCAAAAGACGACGAAATACAATACAAGACATGCCAAATTTAACTTGAAAACATCAATAACGCGTCCCAAAATTGAATATCTGTACTCATGTATGTACTGCCTTCTTTTTCTTGCACGAAATAATTTTGCATCCCGAATTAATACACTGTTCGGTGCAGGAGGACCAGAGAGATGATAGATGATGATATTAAGAGTGGCTGCAAGAAACTGGTACTAACTTGGCCAGCGAATCTGCACTGTTTCTGCTAGTAATGGAATTCATTTTGGTTCGTGCCGACTAATAGCTGGTTACATCTCGCTTTCTTGGCACTCGATGACTCTCGAGACTTTCTCGCGTGACTTGCTGCTCGAATTAATTTGCACCCATACTAGTACGTGATTAATTCATCTCAAGAAATGAAAAGGATGAAAAATTTCAATAAGGGTGTGTTTAGATTCAGTGGTGTAAAGTTTTAGCGTGTCACATCGGGTATTATACAGGGTGTCGCATGAATTGTTTGGGCACTAATAAAAAACTAATTACAGAATCCGACAGCAAACCACGAGACGAATTTATTAAACCTAATTAATCCATCATTAGCAAATGTTTACTATACGTAGCACCACATTGTTAAATCATGTAGCAATTAGGCTTAAAAAGTTCATCTCGTAAATTAGTCACAACATGTGAAATAAGTTTTTTTCAGCCTATATTTAATACTTAATGTAGATGTTCAGACATTCGATGTGACAGGGAGTAAATTTTTCGTGTGGAACTAAACATAGCCTAATACAGTACTAAGGTCCCTTTTTTTAAGTTAAAGTGCAGATCCTACATCAGTTTCGTTAGAACGCTGTTTAAATTGTTAAACGGTATGTTTCGTGCGAAAACTTTATTTTTATATACAAGTTGCTTTAAAATATTAAATAAATTTATTTTTAAGTTTATAATAATTAAAACTCAATTAGCCATACACTTATGACTTTTTCCTTTTGCATGTTTTTACTTAATGTTAACTTTTGTCTATCCCGAACAGGCCTAATTACTACTGAGAAACAGAGAAGAATCTGTAGTAGCAAGAAACAGAAGCATCAGAGTGGGTCAATGAAAGATTGGCAGGCAGTTGCTCGATTTGGCAGGCGAGTTCGTCTTGGCTTGCATACTGAGGTGACAGTGAGGGAAGAAGATTGAGCGCCCATCAAGGAGGAAACAGAGGATGATTTGGAGCTCATCACGCTTGACTTTGACCTAAATTAATTTCCTGTAACTGCCCTGCCCATAACGAAATTCTACTATTGCATGCACGGGTGCAGTAAGTAGTAGTGTACGGTGGATTCAGACTTTCAGATATTCCTACTACAGTGGACGGTGATGTCTTGACACCCCGTGTGTACCCACTCTTTTCGTACCCCCTCCATCCCAAAATAAGCACATCACCTATGGAACATCTATTTCCATGTACAACTTTAATCGTTCATCTTATTTAATTTTTTTAGAAAACCTAAAAAACATAAGTCACGCATAAAGTACTATTTATGTTTCATAATCTAATAATAATAAAAATATTAATCATAAAAAAAAATTAAATAAGACGGATGATCAAAGTTAGACACGGAAAGTTATGACTATGTTTATTTTATTTTGGGACGAAGGGACTAAGGGAGTACACGCTATGACAGTATGACACCCTCGCTAGAGAGCCCGGACAGCTAGACATACGACTGTTTATCGACTGAAAATTGGATTGAGAATTTAGTTGAGGAGTTGATGCAGTGATTGGTCATGTGAGTTTTATTTTAAGGTCTCGCCTGAAACGTAGGATTGGAGGAGTACATGTACAGAGGAAAAACACAGAAATATAAAAGAAATGTATATGCAAAATTAATGATTGAAAAAAGTAGAAAAACTCTAAGAATGGTCTAAATGGTCTAATAGAAAAACACAGAAATATTATGTTAATATATAGTAAATCAAATCTAAATGGTCTAATACATGCAGCAAAGCGTCAAGGTAAGATCAAACATATCTTCCAATGGTGCTTTGCCTCGAACCTATGCATGGGAAAAGAATAGCTAGCTCGAGATGGATGTTAGTTTTTCTATAAAATTCCCTTGAATTCATGGTTATAAGAAAATTTCATAAGCTTTTTGCTCACATATATATATGCTTTTCCTTTGTGTTCTCCTAAATCCCTGTGCCTCATTTGGTGGTAAAGATAAATGATAGGATAGGGCTACGGGTCCTAGGTCCGTCACTAGACATATAGTTCTTCCTAGGAGTGGACAAAAAGCTCAGGCTTGATTTGGCCTCTGCTCTGTTCGAAAGCCAAATGAGAATATCCTAAGCTAGCTCACGAGCCGCTTGTTTGGCTAGTAAGCTTGAGCTAATATGTACTTATGAGGATTGTTTTATTCTCTGTATGGCTCGTAAGCATGGGTTGTCTTTTGTCAACTTATGATTTATTATACGATTATGAAGAATTGAATATGTGAACTTGTTTTAGTTTTGCATTTCGATGTTTTGTTCGCATCGAATAACTACAAATCATAGAAGAGATGTTTCGTATGAAAGTCTCGCTAGCCGGCTCAAGCCATGAAACGAGCTGAGCCAAGCTCATGTTTAGCTCGATTTCTTGACTCTGGCTCGTCTCGTTTCCACCCCAAGTGCTTCCTATATTCTTATCAATATTGGGTATAGTTTTTTTCGATCATCTGATCGTATTTTCTCCCAACGTATTGTTTCTGTAGAGTACTCAAAAACTTGAAAAAGGAACGGGCTCATCTCCATAGGAGCTATCCAAACTTTATACTACCTCTATAAAATACATGGTGTGAGTGCTCTTAACATATCCTCCCTCTATCTCAAAATAGATTATATCATATTCTATTCTAGATTAGTTTATTTTGAGACAGGAAAGCTCCTTGCCTACACTAATAGGGATTTTGGGCATCATGACGTGTGCACTTGGCTGAGAACTTGAGTATATACGCCTCTTTGCACACATGTATCACTTGCTTGGATTGAATATGTGCTTATGAATGATTGATTGATGCACAAAGGTTGGTCCATTTGTGGGCCTCTTGAGTTGTTAGGTTAGTTAGGTACGGCATACTACTTGCCCAGACCAGAGAGCCCCAGAATGTCTTTTAAGCGATACATGGCCCACAAGTTATCTTCGATGTGGGCCCAACTAACTCAATACGGCCCAGTCCATTTGTTACTACTGATCTGACCTCCTGGCCCAACACAGGTTATGGGCTTTCCATATTGCGTTTACTAGCCCAGTTATTATTTAGATTGAGCCCAATTACGACCAGTGCAATGTGTTGAAAAAGAAAACGCACTCCTCCTATTGGTTAACTCTTTTACTCGAAATGAGAATACAATCATAAGCAATATCAGATGTTTTGGTTGTCATCTAATTTTCAGTAATAATTTCACTCATTTGTATTTTAGGACGGAAATAGTAGCAATTTGTTTTTCCCCATATTCCAACTCATTACCAAAATTTCAACCCAAATTTCAAAATATAATAAAAACAAAAGAAATGGCAAATATATAGATCCAATTCATGGAAAGCATGAAAGCTCAGGCCGTGTTTAGTTTCAAAATAATTCTTCAAACTTCCAACTTTTCTATGACATCAAAACTTTTCTACACACACAAATTTCCAACTTTTCCGTCACATCGTTTCAATTTCAACCAAACTTTCAATTTTAATATGAACTAAACACAGCCTCAATGGAATATACTAAATGAAATTGAAATTTTATAGTCCTCCCAGTCTCCCATGCTACTGACGCAAGATGTCAAAGCACCTTTCTGTCTCAAAGTGCTGAGTCTGTTCCTGACACTTCCAAATCCACAGCTCCATCGAGCTGTCTGATTCCCATGTCGTCGGAAGGAACAGTTGCCAATGATATCCCACCGTCCGATTCGTGCCACGTGTCGTACGCTTCATGTATACTTGTACATCAGACTGTATATTCATGTTAGCATGTATGATGTATACGTATCTCTATGCCATTCATGCCTTGCTTGAAGTATGGACCAAGGTTTGCAACAGCAGATCAGCAGAGCAGAGAGAAAAGAACTGGTCTGAAAAATTTTGCCTTTTTGCCATGAACAATGATGCTGTCTCATGACACTGTATTAGTACTCCAAGATGCATAATCTTTTTTGCCTTTTTTTAGATCTTGGTGAAATGGTGATCGGTGAGTGCTGTACTACTACTAGTCTCTGGAAGGAAGAACACATCATCAACCTGGCATTGACAAGAGTGATTATCTATCAGTGACACTGAAGAGAGAGGCAGAACTGGCAATGGCGTGCGTGGTGACTATAATCATATCCCATGCATGTGTAGTGTTGCCTGCGCCTTCTTGATGATGGCCATTCGTTTTCAGTTCATCATCGATCTAGTGCTTCACCCATGTCCTTTGCTTTGACACATCTTTGTGCACAATGGTATTGTTTATCTCAACAACTTGGGGGATTGCAGAAGGTCAATTGATTAAATTAACTGTTGCTACTTGGTATCTGTTCTGAATTCTGACTGAAAACAGGTATTGCTCTTCTCTTGTCTCTCCGTTTCAGGGAGGGTGCAGCAATTTATGAAATTGAGATGAGAGAAATAACAACAGAGAATGTTGTAGCTTACTCTTCTGTTTCTGTTTTCCAATATACTTTTACAGGGGGAGAAGGGATAGATCTCATTACTCTGCTTAAAGATATGTAGGCCTGAATCATTCTGAATAACAGTGCTACCTGATTATTTCCTACCTGAACTTTCAGAAAGTCCCTCTATGTAATGTAGCACTTGACCCCTGCATATCACACACAATAGAATCATCAATGAAACACAAGCACACATGTACACAATGCAATAGTGTTCATGTCCACCCTATAAATATATTGACAAATGACAGCTGATCTAAGCACCTGGAAATGCTGTCTTGCACAACAGAAATTACTTCATTGATTGATATCCCCAGTCTGAATAAACTAAACCAGATCAAAATGCTGATAAATCTAGCTCTTATTCCTGCTGTTTTTGAGATTCATTTTACTTTTAGTCCATGCATGAAAAAAAGGCATGCTACAGAGACCTGTTACTTTCAGACTTCAGTGCTGGAAATTACTTAAAAGGTGTACCAGACTTTTGTCTGTCCTGATAGCTGCTCATGCTTAATGTTTCTTTCCTGCAATTGTGCAGTACTACTGCTAGCTATTGCTCGCTGGCCTACCATTAATTAGTATACTGTCCTATCCCCTAACTAAGCCAAATAAGCAAAGGTTTATAAGTAGTGTTCATTGTTAATAGTCAGCGTGGTTCTCGGTATACGCACCGGCTTATGGTAATTAGTACTTAACCACAAGTGTCAATCATGTCAATCCCTGCTCAATTGTTCCATAAGCCTACCATATTTTACAGATCAATATTACTCTGCACCATCACACAGTGTTGTTGATTGCACTTGCATGAACTGCACAAAGTTATTACACACACAACATTACAAGCTAATGCAAATTCCACGCAACTACGTTTAATTAACTGCACATGTTGAATAACAATCCTGTCATTCAATGGATCAAAACTAGCATGACAATGACAGTGCTCTGCTTCTATAACCTCTCTTGTTTACTTAAGCTCAAAGATTCAGACAGTTCAGGCAGTTTGCAGAAGGCCACAAAATTTGACCATGGTTAATCAATCAATCAGTTAATTACACAATTACTCACATGTATGCATGGGCCGACCAGGATGGCATTGGCATTGGCATGCATCCATGAGCAGCAATGCAGCATCATTGGAGGGGATGCAGCCACCATCATGACAACACATAATTCTCACAGCCTAAATCGCAACACCTTTCCTTGCAACCAAAGCCAACCTTCTAGCTAGCTAGCTAATCTAAGCTATAGTGTGTTGTTGTGAAGTGGAGTACTAGCTAGCTACCACTCTATCTTCTTCTTCTTCTACCTCCTCCTTTATATCTTGCCCCTCACATGCACGCATGCCTCTCCATCTCCATTGCCGTCCTAGCTAGCTAGCTAAGCTAGTACACTAGCTAGGCCATGGCATGGTGGTGATCAAGAAAGCGAGAGAGGTGGAGCGGCAATGGCGGGCGGGTGCAAGGCGGCGATCGGGTGCGTGGACGCGCGTGTGCCGGTGAGGGCGAGCTACGTGAGCCTGTACAAGTGGCCGGAGTCGGACGCGGAGTTCGTCAGGTCGGTGGCCATGGCGCGGCGCCACGGCGGCGAGGCGGCGGCGGCGGCGCCGCCGCCGGAGAGCCCCGCCGTGCCGCACCACTACTACTACAACGGCAGCGGCAGCGCGCGGCGCGGCGGCGGCGAGGGGTGGTACTACTGCAGCCCGAGGGTGGTGGACAGCTACTCGTGCCGGCAGATCTACCTCCGCAGCTACACCTTCTCCAAGAAGAAGGAGACGGTGCCGGAGCGCACAATGGCGTGCCTCGGCCGCGTCAGGGACCGCGGCGCCGCCGTCTTCCCCTTGTTCATCCCGCACCGCGCCGGCAGCGGCGGCGGCGGCGGCTCCGACGCCGGCTCTGTCAACAGCGCGAGCAGCATCACCAGGGAGACGGCCTCCACCGCCGGTGACAGGAAGAGGATCAGGCGGCGGCGGAGCAGCAAGGGGTGCGCCGTGGCGCGGAGGCTGCAGGAGGCGTCGTGCGGCGCCGTGCGCGCGCTCTTCCACCGCCTCCTCGCCTGCACCACCAGCGTCGAGGTCGCCGACGCCGGCGAGCCGACGTCATCACGCTGAACACTAGGCGCGCGCATGCGAGCTAGCTGCTCTAGCTAAGCTTGTGTGTTTCACCGTGTTTTTTCGTGTGCTATACAGTAAATTAAATTAAAATTCCTCCTCTCGAGTTAAGTTAAGTACAGTAGCTAGCAAGCAGTAATTTTATTTATTTCCACGAGTAGTAATTAAACTAGCAATATGTATGCTTGGACACGTATCGATCGGCTGCCTACTTGTATTGTGAATTTGTGATGTAAGTTATTTGTGTTTATGTTACTCTATTTATTACCACTTGTCATATATATGTGGAATTTGCATGGATAATTAAATATACTTGTTTAGCGGATTCATTTTTGTCGTGTTCGTCATAACTAGTCATTTGAGACCGTTTACCTTTTGTCACGTGGGCTAAGAGGTACTTGGGCTGTTGCGCCTGTTGGGCAGTTGGTGTAGGCCCAGGCCTACGGCCGACCGGCATATAGGGTTTGTGTTATAAAACCGGTCTTGAAATCACATCGGAAACCAAACGCGAAAGAAACATCATAGGAGATCCAAACATGATGACGACACCGAGGTACGATATTTGATAACGGAGTTCAGCCGAGGCCTACATCTCTGGGGCACTGATTACGAGCGCTCCTCCCCTATCCAGCATATACAGCGTATCAGAGTTACAACGACTCACGGCCAGTCACCGCCGGCAGCCGCTCCCTCTCGCTATGCTATGTCGCCATGCGGTTACAACAGGCACGCCCCTCTATTTATGAGAGATTCTATGACAGAGTCCGACTCTTACTCTAGTCCTAATACCTATTACAACTACAAGTCCTAAACTGTAACGGATTACGTACACATATTCGACACAAACTCTGACAAACTCCACCTTGACGAATATGCCACGCCAACCTGAATTCATTACTTGTTTGAACCTTTGTGTACCCGGACTTGAGTTGATCCTATTTTGCCGCTCACGTCGAGCAGCCCCGACAAGTCTCCACCAGGCTCACCGTGAACAAGAGACTCCGCTATCCCTATAATTTCTTTCTCCTGACTCCACCTGCAATAGTGCTCTACCTTCTCTCATATCACTACAGTCGTCTTGCCAAACGAAATTGAATTCCTTCATAGCTGTCACATCCTAAACTTCTCGAAGACCATGTTCAACTCCATCTACCGTCTTAAATTTGACTTGATCTAATCCATGGTCAGATAACCCACGTCATCACCAAATAGATAAATCAAACTCACCAGACACAAAGAGAACCCTTTCTTCCTTGTCGTCTTGTGACCGAGCTAAAAATCCAACATCCATGCTTCTTCGCATCCGTAGACTGAGTATCCGATAATTTGAGAAAATCACCATTGCCTTGAATCATCCGAAGATATTACCACCATAGCGCTTACTCTTCTCCTTCAGTAACGTAGATTCTATATATCCTCATCATGCAAACCCCGCAGATTCTGAATATACCCTGTGCTGCTAAACAGACCGTTGACACCCTCAACGATTTCCCGCGCTGTTGCCCGGGAATAATAGAATACCCTGTTCAAAAAACTACTCCACAAGCCTTCTGAACAGTAACAAGCAGTGAGCAGTGCTTTGCCAACCAGTGAACAGTACCTGGGCGCATGAACAGTACCTCGAACAGTAACCAACGTGAAACCGTGCACGATGCTAGCCCAAAAACTTGCCGGCCCAAGTTCCCCTCTTTGTTTTCTTTTTCTTGCCGGTCAAAAAAGAAACGAGGTTAGCAGCCATCTCACGCTACATTTGACTCCTGTTCTCCTCGGTCAGGTACCGAAACGTACATGTTCGAGTCGATCTCCTCTGCGCCTCGACCCGCCTGCACCAAGAAGCCGTGTCCGACCTGGAAAGCACATCCGCCACATGATCCTTCACCGCCTCCACCCCACACGGGTACGTGCTGCTTCCCTTCGCCGGAAACAGCCCGCGACGACCTCCGCCAGCACCTACACGATGACGACACCAAACCGTGTTCCTGCCGCCCAGACTTCATCGCAAATAAATCCGCTCCGACCTCCGATTGACCACCCGTCAATCTAGCCACGAGCCGAAGCCAACAAATCACATGTCGTCTTCCTAGCCACCGAACGACCCGAGCGCTACATCTAGCCGTCTCCGTGTCGAACGCAGCTCATCGAAAGGCCTGGGCCACCCCGCCTAGAGTGTTCGATTCCACCAATCGAGAACGCCGATCGCCTCTAGCTTCAATCAACCCTGAGCGTCACGCCTGACTGTCTCCCCATTGAAAGTAGCTCACCGGAAAGTCCGAGCCACCCGCCCGGAGTGTCCGACCCACCGACTGGATCGCCAATCGCTTCCGCCACCATCAACCCGAGCACCACGTCTGGTCGTCTCCCTGTTGATTGTAGCCATCGAACGGTTCAGACCGCCGCCTGATTTCACCAATCAAATTCCGTTGATCGCCGCCACGCTCCACCTTGCGTCCATGTCCGTCCCTGGACACCCTGTGTAGTCGTCGCGGCGTGGAGCACCTCCCTTGTACCTCTACCATGGATCTCATGCAGGCTCTAATACCACTTGTTAGAAACCGGCTCCGATTTCACGTCGGAAACCAATCTCCTGTGGCGTTTCTTCCGCGTTTGGTCTCCTGTGGCGTTTCTTCCGCGTTTGGTTTCCGACGTGAATTCGGCGTTTGGTTTCCGACATGAATTCGGAGCCGGTTTCTAACAGTTTGTTTAGTTCCACACGATCCCCTGTGACCAAATGGCCCAGTATCATCTGGGCCTGTCAGCCCAACACGGCCTATGACCGCTTCAGCATTTCGGCCCGATATGCGCTGCCGGAATTCCGCCGGTTTGATTCATTTTGACAAAAACATATGGAAGTAGAGCTCGCCGGGAAGGATCAGGTGGAGAAATAAACTGATCGGATGCACATCCATTCTTAATTTCTTAGTATTATTCATAGCAGTTATATCTAAATTCAGCATCCATTCCTTGTAATAAAAAATCTAAACAAAATTCAATTACATCTGCAGCATAATTTCTCTGACCATGTCGCCATAAGCAGAGCAAGACAACCTTGCTACTACTACTGCTCACTCCACTCCAATCCAGGTATTAATCGATCTTGTATTGATCATGCATATGAGAATTATCCTTGGCCTCTCTGTCCTGTCTGCTCATCACCAAGCAACCAATGCAACCTCCTGTCTGACCCTAAGCCATCTAATCTAATTAACTAATTAACACAAGATCATGAGCTCATCACACAGATCAGATCACCAGAGACAAGCTAGCACTCACATGGAGTACTGCACTGTACTACTGTCCTGCCCATTCGTGTGCTGAATTGCTGATTATAATTAGCAGCTCTCTCAGTTTCTGGAGCAGTAACCACCAACCAAGCTGCCTCTGCTGTCTGCTGCTCGTGTGCACGGCACTGTACTACTTGCTCGTACCACACAAGGACAGCTGCACTACAACCTCTAATTTGATCCATAATTTAGTTAATTAATTAATCAGTCTCTTGGCAGAATTAAGCTGAGCTGAGCTGCATGCCTCCGAGACTCAAGGTTATTCCTCAACGATGTGGTTAATCTAATCTCTATTATTCGAGCTGTTGGTTTCACTCCAGCCATGAGCTCTGCAGACTCTGAACTGCCACTCTGTGATGCCTGCTTAACACAGCTGGCCTCCCTGCTCACGTGCGGATAAACTAAGCGCTAATTCTGCACTAAGTACTCCACTGACACTATCTTAATCACTTTCGAATCCATTATGCTTGCATCACTTCACATGCAAATTGTGTACTCCAATGTTCAGTTCTCCAATGCTAATATGTCAGTTCAGTTGTCCAATGTTAAGGTCGAATTTGCGATTATTTGTCTACTACTTGAATTATTTACTTGAATTTGGATCTGTTTTATTTCTAGGTGCATGTAGGATTTGGACAGAAAAAGTAGTACTTTCAGTCATTTATGCTGAAAAAGATTTGAGCTGTTGAGCAAGTAAATTAGCAATTTATTAGCAGTCACTCCTCACTAACAAGTGTCCGTACAGATAGATAGGGACTTAGGAAGCTCACAGGAAGGAGCTGCAATGGAGACAGCATCCAACCAGAGAATTGTTAGCCTCTTAAGTCACCGAATTAATTAAACCAAACAAGTAATCCTGCAGATCAAGACGTCCCCTTTGATAGACAGAAACCTAATTACAATAACATTAGTTGCCATGCATGATTACACACTCCTTCAGATCTATAGTTTGTGCCACCTTTAGTTGATCATTATTAGAATGATATAATTGAGATCGATCTGATCCATCCAAATTAATTACATTTACATCACCTTTGCTTACATCTTATATTTGCTTGTCATCTGCTTGATCATGTTAATTTTCTTTTGCGAAATAACGAAAGCCTCACTCTCATTCTTTTCATCCTTTCCTTTTCTTACATTTACTGAACTGTTATTAATTCAGAGATGCTGATTGACAAGGATGCCCATGTACATAGGACGGTCGAGATCGAGGCAAGGAAGAATCATGACCGTTGGATCGAACCGGGCGTAAACTAGAAGGCTCCTCGTGGCCGTTGGATCGCTGTCAATGTTCACCTACTCTTTTGGTTCTTTCGTGTATCATCTCATCTGAAATCTGAACCTGACCAAGAAATTACTTTAGAAAAAAAATGGAGTAAAATAACCCATTCGGTTCAAGTTTCACCGTCTTGTACGGACATTACGGACGGCTCCGTACATAAAGGCATCAATTTGATGACTGCATTTCACTGATTAATCAGTTAAGAGTTCATTAACTAATCCATCACATGCATTTCAAAATCATGCAAATCTTTCTTCCACAAGCAACCCAACCTGACAGGCCAATACATACAGGTCATCAGACCAAGAGCTTTCTCCTGATTTATCTGCCAAATTAAACCTGTCATATTTTAGGCGTATCTTTATATGCGTATATTCATAAATATACAATTGTGACTAAAATGCTAGTATTTGCTATTCTTTTTCGTGGCATCTAGCAATACCTTCTCCATGCTGCCTAATTAACAAGACATTTCAAAAATATTCTCCTTAAATTTCAATGTTCAAGGTCAACAAATGGCGTCGAGTATTTGCAAACGGAGAGAAAAGGGAATTAATACTTTCTTCATCGCACTAACAATCTTCCAAAAAGGACAAATGCATATTTCTTTTAGACAAAAAAGACGACATATGTGCACATTTGGTGTTATCTTGTGAGTTTCGGTGAAATTTCAGGTGAAAGCAATCGCTGGAATGATGTTGAACAACCATGTACTCAAAAGTACTTTCAAAGCGATGACTGATACAAGAAGAACTTAAGCAAATTGGGGTTCTTGGAACAACTTGTTGCTCACGTCGACGAATTGTCTTTTTTGATCTGTGATTTGACAATAATTGACCATGCCCAATTATCCAAAACTTGCCTTTTATCTACAAGATTTGTTGACTTGACATAGATGAGAATTATTTTAGCTGGACCAAACAATATTCCAATGGTAAAATGTTAGGCAATTTTCACCTTTTATTCCATGCATCAAGAACAAGGAATGTGCTTAAAATCCCCCAAAATTGAATTGTTTCATGTGAACACCCTACTTTACAAACATTTTCACATGGCTATATTTCAGCGTATCTGAAATGTTAGTACAGTGGCAAAGTTGACAATAACATGTGTTAGTGTGATTGCTCCATAACCTGTATAAAGGCCAAAATAATTGTACTTAAAGAAAGCTTGTCTTATCTTCCAATTGGTGATTAGTGCTAATATCAAATAGTGTGCTCCATTATGCTAATTTAACAAACTTGATAGAATCGGAGAGATCCTTGTTGGTGCACCGGAACTTTCCAGGAAGCAGCAGCAATCAGATGAGATTAATATTGTTTTAATTTTGTAGAGCACCCATGATTGTGATTTGGGAATCGGTAAAGTAAGATTAGTGCTAGTAGGAGTACCTAGTTTTAAATATTTATTAACTAAGCCTACTTGTACTTTCATCCGGTTAACTGCCCACTAGGTTTAGTACATAGTTCTAAATTACGATGGAAATTGGCTGTAAATTATGTTTTGGAGACCATGAAATTGACATAGCAAAAATGACATGTTTTAGTGGTATTTGAATAACTCAGATCACCTAGGACAATCTGGCACAATTAACTATTATTACTCAGTACTAATCTATTTGTCCCTTGGCTGCTAGTTGTTCACGCAGATACGTTGTTAGATTACCAGTAATTAATTGCTTCCACGATGCTTATTATGGAAGGATTAGTGGAAACAAAGATGCAAACGTATATACGGTCCTATCAAGAACGTCGTTTGGTTGAGTAGAACAAAAGCAACCAGCAAAATGTCCCTATCGTTGGTGCCTGCCTGAATGCAACTCCCAACCAATATTCACCAAACTCAACGGGTAATGATGTTGAGACAGGAAATACTCACCAAACTGAAATTTTACGTTGTGCATGTTTGAAGCGTTTTTTTCATGGATAATTGAGACGGATTTTTTTACTTGATTAGCATGGTAAATTGATATTTTTCAGAAATAAACTTTACAAATACTTCAGAATAATTGGCTAAACAATGCAGTAGAAGAATTTTCTTTTCTAAGAAATTGTATCTTTAGAAGCATGGGCAAATAATCCATGAAAAAATTAGAGAGAAAAAAAAAGCTGAGCAGAACAAGACCTAGTATATCGGAGTAATAGAAACTAAGTACACAGGAAAAAAAAACAATATTTGATTATCTTAAAAATTGAGAAAAATTAAAACATGGTGTTAATTTCAATCTTGCGGCAAGTGGTGACTTGGGGTATTTTTGATATGACAGAACCAGAAGAAGATACAAGCAAGCAACCTTGCATGTCCATCTATCAAAGTCTTTTGAATAAATGGGTTACTTATCTATCTCTATCTATCTCCGTACTGTTCTTTCTTGCGTCCAGACTCTTGACGACGTGTGACACCATGGTCTTCTTGTTAGACTTGTGCAAGAAACAAATTTTTAGAGATGCAGACAAAGATGGAACCCGGCAATTTTTCCAAAGTCTGCACCTGGGGCCTTAATTTCTCTGTCTATATACTACCTAGCTACCTGGCCTTGCTCTGTCTAAAAACCTAGCCATCAACCAATCTTTTATGACATACCTCTCTCTCCTCTCGCGTCGTCCTCCCCGGGCGACTCGGAAGGCGACGACGCCGCCGCCTCTTCGTCTTCAGCGCCTCCTCCCCCGCCTCGCCGCCGCCTGGGCGGGCACTGGCAAAGCCGTGCGCCCGCAAGGACGGCAGCGGCGGGGCCTCTCTCCCCTTCGCACCCGGCGGCTGGGGACGCCGCTCGTCGGCGTCGGTGGTGCCCAGATCCGCCATGGCTGGCCGGATCTGGGGGAGCGGCAGTCGGCGGCGGGGAATGAAGGTGGCGGCGGTGGACGACGTGGAGCGGGAGGTGGCGGCTGGGGACGCCGCTCGACGGTGGCGATGCCCAGATCCGTGCGGTGCTAGCTGGATCTGGGGGAGCGGCAGCCGGCGGCGGGGAAGGAAGGTGGCGGCGGTGGACGACGCGGCGGCGCTGGAGTTGGCGGTGGCGGCTGGTGGCGACTGTGGCTGGCTGGCGTTCGCGTCGGTGACTGCGGTTGTCGACGGTGGCGGCTGACTGCTGGCGAGGAGGCGGCTGGTGGCGAGGCGGTGGCTGCTATGGTGACTGCTGAAGCGGTGACGGTGGCGGCGGCTACTGATGCACCGGCTGGCGACGAGGCGGCGACTGGCGAGCTGTGGCGGCGGCCGGATGGCTACTGTGGTGGCAGCTGGCGAGGCAGTGCCGCGGCAGTGGCGGCCGTGTCTGGCAGCGGCGACTGCCGACGGTGGCGGATGCGGCGGCGGGGAAGGCGCGGAGAAGTAGGCATGGCGGCGGGGAAAGATGCGGCGACGGGGGTACGAACGCGGTGTCGACGACCGGAAACGGGCGTTGATGACCGCGAAAGGGCGGCGGTGGCGGTGGAAGGAGGCATGGCGGCCTCAGACGGCTAGTCGAGGGTGTGGCAGACGGCTGCATTTGGCCGGCGCGGCAATGGTTGGAGGAGGGTCGGAGACCGGCTTGGCGCAGAGAGGCGCAGCCGATGGTAGCGGAGGCCGGCTCGGCGCGAGAGGCGCGGGCGGCGGAGATGGAGGCCAGCTTGGCGCGAGAGGCGCGGCCGGTGGAGGGAGGCCGGATTGACGCGAGGCGCGTCCGGTGGAGGAGGCCGGCTTAGCGTGAGAGGCGCGGCCGGCAGTGGAGGAGGCGACCTTGGTGCGAGGAGGAGCTGCCGGTGGATGTGGCGCGGTCTTCGGCGCATGAAGGCTGGCCGGCGGGGGCGCCGGTGCAGTGGTCCCACATGTCGGCAGAGGTTGAGTGGTGGTGGAGCATCTGTGCATGAGCCGTGGATTCGCACGTATTGAGCAGCAGGTGAAAACCTAGCCCGGCCTTGGCCGGGCCGGCAACGAGGGTTAATTCCCCCTCCTGAGGGCGTTGTCGTGCTGTCTCATCCCTCACGGGTGGTTGCTGGGCGAAAGCCCAGTCTTGGCTCCTTTAAGCCCCGACGGACGGCGGCGGCGGTTTTCCGTCGTTTCTCTTCTTGAAGACGTCGTTTTGGCATCCCTTAGCCGAAGCCTCTCGATCGGTGCAAGCATGCTCTAGGAGTTGGCTTTGTGTTGGTTCTGAGGGTGTTCTTTTGGGCGATCTCGTCTGTATTCCTTTGTCATCTAGCGGCGGTTAGTCCGGTGTTAGCCTTCTCCCGATTATATGTCTTGGCGCTGTTGGTGTGTGGGTGGCAGTATATTTTTTTCTTTTTCCTGGTTACGACCCTCCAGGGTTGTAATCTTATAA
This sequence comes from Oryza sativa Japonica Group, assembly GCF_034140825.1. Classification (NCBI taxonomy): domain Eukaryota; kingdom Viridiplantae; phylum Streptophyta; class Magnoliopsida; order Poales; family Poaceae; genus Oryza; species Oryza sativa. The sequence continues at coordinate 1,083,034 of NC_089039.1, forward strand.
TTTTTTTCCTGCTCTATCAATACAACTTCGCACCGTCTTGTGCGAGTCGTTCAAAAAATCAACCAATCTTTTCTTGTGAAGAAATTCTGGAGATTATTTGGAGGCACGATAAGTGCCGCTTGCTGATTCTTCCTGGAAAAGGATGTGGCAGAATTTTGTTCTTGTTGCATTGCCGGGGACAAATAAAAAATACAGAAGTTTTCAATAATTGTAGGACCCCCTTAAATATATATGCAAAATGGCGCAGCGATAAAAAAGTACTCCCTCTATATCAGTTATATCAGGTTATAACATGTTATAAGTCGTTTTGACTTTGGTTAAAGTAAAACTACTTTAAATTTGACTAAGTTTATAGACGAATTTAATAATATTTATAATACCAAATTACTTTAATCAATGATTGAATATATTTTCATAATAAATTTGTTTGGGTTAAAAATGTTACTATTTTTTTTATAAATTTAAAATAGTTTGATTTTGACCAAAGTCAAAACGACTTATAAACGTAAAACGGACGGAGTACATGCTAATGTTCTTCTATATACGAGAGGAGCTGCCTCGGAGCTAGATGTATTAATTGTTTGATTAGATCGCATTAAGGATACACATATAAAATTAAGTTTTACTCACAAATTAATTTTTATAGTTAATAAGCCGTTACGGTTTATAGGACACGCTCAAAGGTAGCTTGGGATGGACATTTATTCACCCTATGTCGGAAAAAGGACTTCTCCATACAAAGGACTATCAATTAAAACATGCTAATTAAAATATTGTGTGATGTGTGTAAAGATCGGATATAAAAATATACTCTCTCTGTCTCAAAATAAATCAACTTTTAAAATTTAAACTTTATCCTAAAATAAATCAACTTATACATTCTTATCTACTTTCGGTTCGCAAACCGAAAAATTCTATTCCTTTGATATCCATTATCCACCTATTCACTGATACTAATTTGCTATCAATAAGACGTGTTTTGGACTTTATCTATATTGTTTGAAATGAATGAACTGTTAGTTTTTTTTAATTATTGAGGGAAGCATTATTATACATGCTGAAATCATCTATAGTTGAAGCGATGCAACAGTGGTGGTAAATCTGTCACCCACAAACTCTCAATAACTACCCTGAAGTCATTTAATTAGTATAATAAAATATTGCTTCTAGAGTTAATGTCTTCTTCCTTCTCTGCAATATAAGTTTATCATACTAAAATTCGATGGTGAAGTCACATACTCACATACATATGTAGTTCAAATGCTATTTTAATAATTAGAGTACGTGCATAGAATTAAAAAAAATCTAACAGTTCATTCATTTCAAACAATATAGCTCATGTAGCAGTGCTCGTTTTTCGTAGCAAAGCTCAAACATTTAGCTAGTGATGACGAAAAGTATCAATGGGAGCTTGATTTGCATATATCAGCATTTTTTCATTAGCACGCACAATATCATTCACATTACACACACATTTATATAAGGGAGAATTTACTATTTGCCATATATAAGAGGTAGCTGGTCTGTGATTACTTTGTACAACAAAAGTTTCATCCTTCAGAGACCAGATAATACATAGAGGATTAATTAAACATACATACATAATTAAGAGCAGTCTACTTATAAACACCAAACGCCTAATATGTAATTAGTACTACTTGACTGTACAATAGTTAAGTCCATCTCTTGAGTCCACAACTCCACAACAGCCAAAGACCACCTGACCGAAGCCTAATTAAGGGCATGTTTAGCTGGAAAAAGAAAATCCCTGATGTGATATATGCAGACACATATTTGAAGTATTAAACGTAGTCTAATAATAAAATAAATTACAGATTCCACCAGAAAACTGCGAGACGAATTTATTAAGCCCAATTAATCCGCCATTAGCAAATGTTTACTGTAGCAACACATTTTCAAATCATGGTGTAATTAGACTTGAAAGATTCGTCTTGCAATTTCCTGGCGAATTGTGCAATTGGTTTTTTTGTCTACATTAATTTAATGCTCTATACATGTGTTCGAACATTCGATGTGACAGCACGAAAAATTTTGTTTGGAAACTAAACAGGCCCTAAACAGCATGAACAACATGGCTACCTACATGGAAATGAAATAATAAGTACGGTCAGAAGAGGTAAATAAAACTACAACTCCTAGCTAGTTTCATAAATGAAAAATTACCTTAGATTGGGTGTAATAGATGAGGCGATGAAGATGCTGCATATTTTTCTACTGCCAATCCACCGTCAGGTCAAGGCGCCCATCCAGTAACATGAATTCTATTAGCTCGTCCATGGCTTCCACCACTACTGGTGCACTAATCCATGCGCAGAAGTTGTCACCCAACAAGATGACCAGACGATCATATGCGATGGCTAAGTATAATTTGGCGAGAAGAGCTAGCTAATCCCAGAGCTACCAAAGTCTCTACCACTACGTACCATTATCAAGAATCTGAGAGTGAAACAGAGAACGATCGAGAGAACCGTGAGCAGCCATAGCTTGATCCAGTATCGATTCGATCCGGAGTGGAGTCCATGGCGATTTCCAGCCTCAGCTCCAGGTGATCGATCGAGTAGCAGATGCAGCAATGGGATGATGTGCCGGCGCCAGATGAGGCCCAGGATGGTGCCTTCCACCAGCGAGAGGAGAGCTCGGAGAGGATGGAGATGGAGCTCCGGCAATGGCTGCAGGAGGAGGAGGAGGATGATTGATCCCCCACGCAGCGGTGGCATTAATTCTGACGCCATTGATGCCTAGCTCAGCTCCCAGCTTGTCGACCCAGCTTGTCGCAGATCAAGGTCTTCTTCCTTCACCTCGATCTCCACCTCCAGGCTTGGAATGGTGACCACCACCGACAGCTCAGCTTCCCGGCGAGGATTCAGCGCCGCCATCTTAGGGCATGTTTAGTTCGCGAACGAAAATTGTTGACGTGTCACATTAGATACATGGACACACATTCGAAGTATTGAACGTAGACTAATAACAAAACAAAATATAGATTCCGCTTGAAAACTACGAGACGAATTTATTAAGCCTAACTAATCCGTCATTAGCAAATATTTACTGTAGCACCACATTATCAAATCATGGAGCAATTAGGCTTAAATGATTCATTTCGCAATTTACACGTAATCTGTATAATTAGTTTTTTTTCCTATATTTAATAATTCATGTATGTGTATAAACATTCGATGTGATATGGTGAAAAGTTTTTCTTTGGGAAGGCCTTAGCTGGTAGATGCATCTTGCATGCATTGAGGCACTGGTTGGGATTAAATACGGATCGGTAAAATAGTAAAGTTATTAGTGTATAATTAATTAAATTTTAATTATTATAAATTGAAAAAACGAATTTATTTGATATTTTAGATAAATTGCTATATAAAGTATTTTTGCATGAAACACCATTTAGCTATTTGAAAAATGTGTTAATGGAAACAAAGATAAAATCTGCATGTTAATAAAAAAAGAGTTGTGCCTGAGAGAAGCTATGATGTCCACAGTAGCTAGAATGTTTTCGCACGAAACATCGTTTAGTTGTTCCGGAGGGCTGAAGTTCTTGAACTGCAATTCAAAAACTTTGGAGAGCTGATACATTGAAGGTTCTTTTTTTCTAATTAAGATGTGGATTGTACCTTAGTTTTCATTAGCACTAGCACGTTTTTTTAAAATGCTAAACAATGTGTATCATAAAAAAAACTTTCTATATAAAAGTTGCTTTAAAATATCAAATAAATATAATTTTTAAATTTGTAATAATTAAAACTCAACTATAATTGCGCTAATGACTTTCTCGTTTTGTGTGCTAACTTTCGTTTGATGATGTAAAATGAAGTTAGTGCACACAAAGCGAAAAGTAAGAAAGTAAATTTTATAACTCATATCCACTATTTTGTCATATAATTCTCTCGCAAAAACTTGCGGGGTTCTTATCTAGTTAATACATGATGAGGTGATCGAGATTAGAAATAAGTATGGGAAGGGTGCAGGTCTCAGAGGGCTGATGCGATGATGGGGCCTATCAGAGTTAGTAATGGAATAAAACTCATCTTTTTTAGCTATATTTATGACAAAATTTACACCTAAAATAGCTACATTCTATATTCTGTGAGGAATTTGGTATGCAACTTTTTAACTTTTGATACCATTAATATTATTGAAATTTACATCCAATAGATTTAAAATGTCAAAATGGATTTGATATATAACTCTTAGCTTCTTTTTCCATTGACACAATTGTATTTTCTATACAATAGTTTTCCAAAGTGTTTCACAGATACAATGATGAGAAAATTCCCTATGTAACATCAGAAAAAAGTTGCTCTTCCCTCTATAGCACCCAAACTTCAAAAGTTCCCTTCCCTATGTAGCACTTTCATTAGTTTTTACACTTGACGGTGTTAACTAGCAAGAGAAAAGATGGTTTTGCCATTCTTTAGTTTTCAGATTTGCCCGTACATGATCGTTGGTATTTAGACGTGCTTTCTCTTGATTTAATGTAACACTGCAAATATAACATGTTGATCCACTCTTTTGAAAAAAAAATAATTATCCTCTTGTGGTTTCACTTGTCATTAATTAACTTAAGTAATTAATAACCAACATCATGTATATGCAAGTCTGAAAACTAAAGAAGGACAAAACCGTCTTTTCTCCTGCTAGTTAACACCGTCAAGTGTAAAAACTAACGGAAGTGCTATATAAAGAAGGAAAATTTTAGAAGTGCCTAGATAGGGAACTTTTTAAGTTTAGGTGCTATAGAGGGAAGAGCAACTTTTTTTTGATGCTAGATAGGGAATTTTCTCTACAATGATCATACTTCCCATACGGGCAATTGCTTATTTGACTCTGTTTTGAAGTCTAATAACTAATTTGACCCTACTTTTTTAGGTTTGCTCATTTAACCCTGTTTTTCAAAATTGAAGATAAAGGTTGACCCTATTCTGTGAAGTCTAGATAACGGTGTTAACTGAGTGACGATTTCTCTTTTTTGCCCTTGCTCGTTTGACCCTAATGCTACATTTTAACATATTCGTAACAAATTTGACATAGATTTGAGAAAATTTTGACATATTTGATTTCAATTTGATAAATTTAGCTTTAGTTTGACAAATTTGACTTTAATTTTTTTAAAAAAAATTAAGAGCATTTCTCCTATCTTATCCATCCCAAAATGTATAAAATAAAGCAAAAACATGGCAAAGAGCGCTGCAGTCGCCGTCGCCGCAATGGCTGCCGCTCTGAGCACGATAGCAACCGACGCCACTCCCTTCCACCTCCCCGAGCACAGCAGCTGCTGTCGCTGCTCCCTTATTCCGCGTGCAGCTGCCGCCGCTGCTCCCTCCTCCAGCGCGCGGTCACCTCCTCCGTGCACTCAGATCGCTGCCGCCGCCCCCCTCGGATCGCCGCCGCCGCACGAGTCGCACGGATAGGGTTTGCCCGGTTGGATGGATAGGGTTTCTGAGGGTATTTTGGGCATTAGGAATATTAATAACATTTTCTTTTTTTAATCCAACCTTAACAGAGTAGTGAAAAGAGGGTTAGACGAGAGCTTTATTTTTGAAAAAGAGGGTCAAATAAACAAACTATAAAAAAAGTAGGGTTAAATTGATAGTTACAGCTCAAAACGGGGTCAAATAAATAATAGTCTCTTTCCCATAAAACTGTATCAATCAATGTACACTAGACGAAGACAAGGATGTTTTTGACACAAGGAGAAGAAGACAAGCATGCAAAGCTGCAAGCATTGACCCTGTATGTCCATCTATCAAAGTCTTTGGAAAATTGGGTTAATCTCTATCTATCTCCATAGTCGTCTTCTTGCGTCCAGACTCTAGACGACGTGTGACACCATGCTCTACTTGTTAGACTTGTACAAGAAACAAATTTTTAGAGAACCCGGCAATTGTTCCAAAGTCTCCAGCTGGGGCCTTTCTTTGTCCATCTACCTAGCTACTACTCCATCAATCAATCTTTTCTTGTGCAGAAATTCTGGAGATTATTTGAAGCATGATAGGTGATGCTTATTGATTCTTCTTGGAAAAGGATGTGCAAGAATTTTGTGCCTGTTGCATTGCCGGGGGCAAGTCAAATTTACAATAGTTTTTGATAATTTTAGGACCCCCTTCTCAAATGTACATGCAAATGTTCTATGTATCCGAGGAGCTAGTTGTTTGATTAAATTGCTAAGAACATGTATATAAAAGTTTAATCCAATAATCTTTTCTGGAGAATATTTGAAAGCGTGATGGTGCTGCTTGCTGATTCTTGGAAAAGGATGTGGCAGAATTTTGTGCTTGTTGCATTGCCGGGGACAAATCAAAATTACAAATTTTGTTTTGATGATTTGAGGAACACCCTTCTTTCGCAAATAGAAACCCCTTCTCAAATGTACATGCAAATGTTCTTCTATATCCAAGAAGCTATACATAATATTAATTATTTGATTATATATGTGTGAAATTGCCGGTAATTGGAAAAAAAATCCTAATGTGAAATTGTAAAAATAGAGAGTAAAAAGTACACGTATTCAGAAATTCAGATAACATAGGATATGCATACTATGAGCTTTTGATTAGACTCTACCCAATTACCAATAGTTTTGTCATCACTTCTACAAGTTGTAATTGTTTTGAAGATACTAGTACTAGTAGTAGTACGTTTTGAATACACAAATACAAACATATCCATGCATTGCTTGAACAGGACTACTGAAATAATATATTGTCAAGTTTAACTAAGGTCTATTGCGTCAAGGAAAGCTTTTCCACCAATAATTCGAGGCAGGTGACATTCTCCTTGATAGTGTCACTATTAGTTAATTAAGCACTGAAAGCTCTGACTTTGCTAGATGAGCCTATTTATAATGTCCAAAATATTTCACAAATGGGGGGTTTCATTTTCTCAAATCCAGCTAGCCCTCTGTAAGTCTGTATACATCCACCATTCACCATCAAGCAATAAAGAACATAAAACTGCTGGTCCCTCAAAAGAAAATCAAAAGAAAAAGGAACAAAAAAATAATTATCATTGTGCCCATATTTCTTTTTCTTTTAAAAAAATTCCTGTTCCATATCCCACGTGTCAAGCACCCATTGGCCAAGATGACGAAGTGGAGAAAAGTCAGAAGAAGAAAAAAAAGACATTAGAAATGGTATTCACTGTAGCGCCTTTCTGTGCACCCTCCAACAAGATGGCGCACTAGCCCTATGGTACACACCTTTGGTGTGTCCTTGTCTGTGGGGCCCACATGGAAATCCTGGAGGTGGGGCCCACATGTAAAGGTGTGGGAGCAAGGCAGGTCAAGGCAAGAAGGCAACAACTCTGGGGTCAATTCCGGAGTGTGCTTTACAATGATGTGTGATTAGTGATTACTACTACAACGGCAGCAGGATTGTTGAAGACGTCAGCTTCTGTAATTAAACATGCAGATGCAGGAGGAGGAAGGATCCATGCAGTTTCTTGCGTTTTATTATTGCAATTTGCAACCAGTTCAAGGAGGCATATGGACAAAAATAATGAGAAACCTCGGCGTTTGGATGCGCATATTCGTAGCCACACGCTGGTTTATTTTTACATAACAATTCGTTATCTATCCCACGCTCTAGTACTACGCTATAGTCCTGCATCGTTTTTAACACGTGCGTTTTTCAAACTGCTAAATGGTGTGTTTTTTTTAAAAAAATTCTATACGAAAGTTGCTTAAAAAATCATATTAATTCATTTTTTAAAAAAATAGTAAATACTTAATTAATCACGCGCTAATCGCTACTCTGTTTCCCGTGCCACCCTCACTCCCGAACGCAACCCTAATGGTTGATTCTAAATAATGATCATTTTCTCGTGCTTTTCAATGCTAGTTTTGGTTATATTCTTTTACAATTTTGTACGGGCTATGTGCTAACAAATATAGTATTGTGAAAAAAATAATTCGATGACAAAATTACTGAGATTTATGTTGCGAATATCTAATCTAGATGGTTTCAATTAAATCAACGGTCAAATAATAAAAGAGAAATGATATACATTTTTTTTCTTATGAACTCTCTTAAAAAGTTGATGTAGTAAAATGTGATTGCATCTTGGCTTTTTTTTTCGCGGGGAACAAGAACTTTGATTACTCAGCTAAATTGTCCTCCCACACAAGGTGAGAAATGGAATTACAACTTCCATGCGGCCAGAGTCCGTAAGGGACTCACACCTGGCTTTATTAGCTAGAGTATGACCAGCTAAGAAATGTGATTGCATCTTGGCTTTTAATAACTAAACAAAATGGTTAAGAAATGTAGTGCATATATAGCACTACTCACTATTTCACTTAGGGCCTCTTTAAATCGCAGGATTGAGAAAACGTAAAAATAGGAAAAACGTAGGATTTTAATTGGAATGTAAGTGTAAAACAGAGGATTGCAAAACGCAGGAAAAACACAGGAATGACCGTTTAATTGAACCGCAAGAAAAACGTAGGAATTGGACGAGAGAGATAGACTCAAAGGAAAAATACCAAGAGGTTAAAGCTCCGCTAAATTTCCTCCAAAATCTCTATAGGATTGTCCATTCCATAGAAATTTCAAAGGATTGGATATGATCAAATCCTTTGTTTTAAAGAGCTTCATAGGAAATTTTCCTATAGGATTGAAATCCTCCAAAATTCCTATGTTTTTCTCCAAATTAAAGAGAAACAACATAAGAAGTAGGAGTACATAATCAGCTTTACACGTGTTTACTATTTCCTACCGTTTGCCTTTCTTGATACAGACAAATTGTATGGGTTAATTAGCAGAATATCCATGAACCTCTATTGATATATGCAAAACAGAAGAGGAAAATAAATCGTTCAATCTTGGTGTACAAGCACAAACTGCGCGTGGAAAAGACGCCAACCAAAAAAAAAACAATCCAGGGAGCTGCATGAATGAATGAATGGATGGTCATGGAAGTAGTATGATATGATTCCATTGGAGTGGAAAAGAGTGGACAAATCATAGAAAAAGCAAACCCAAACCAAAGCAAAATCACTGCCTTTTTCGTTCCTCAATTCCGTAGTCCTCCAACTCTACTCGCCTTCACCTAGCACATCAGATAGGTATAGGTGCGTGCGTGCCACTTGGCTGCTGTACAGTGTTAACAATTTTTACCGGTCCGGCATTTCGAACCATGTCACGATCATAAATTGCTCGGTTTTTCGACCAAGTCTAAAAAAATGAAACTAAAATTTTAGTTTTTTATAAGATTTATCTAGATTTCACCCATTTGGATCCAACGAAATGAGAATATCGTGAGGCGGTTTTTCTGTGTTTCTTCGTACACACTAAAAATTTATCTATTCTGAATGTAAAACATGATAGTTATTATAGTATATTAATTAAGTATAAGCTTAAAAAAATTAATATGATGTTTTTAAGTAAATTTTTATAAATTTATTTTGGAAAAGTAATGTTTAACAGTTTAAATTAAGGTCAACAAAGAGATAGGAGCGAGGTTTACGTTACCGCTGGTAACCGCGCGGTTACCGGGCTTACCGCGGAGTACAGTAATATAAATACGTGGTAACCTTCTTAGATTCAAATAAATTTAAAAAATAATTTAAATGTTTGATAAATTTTACACGGTTTTGTATGATTTCACGGTTACCGTGGTAATCGTGTCTACCGCTGGGGCGCGGTAGCCTCGGCCCCAGGCGGTTTTGGGAAACCCTGGTAGGAGCTGAGAAGGATGCGAAACCAACGGTGCTGGCTGCTCTGAACGCTGTTGGTTGCTGCTGCCCCGTGGCGACGACACCTCACCGGAGGCAACACAACGCAACGCATCGAAATCGAACCGCAGCGATCCAGCGAGCGGTTGAGTGTTGCCGCATCACCGAGTCACCGAGACATTTTTCCTTTTTTCTTTTTTTGTAATTGCAGCCGCCTCGCGAAGCTTCGTGCCACCTTCCTCCCGTCGCCACTGCGTCACCTTCCCTCTTTTCAACTCTCTCCCTCTCACACACCGCATTGCAGATTTCATTTGCTGCACCGCCCTCCCCTCCCCTGCAAATACTACTAGTAGCACAAGAGCCCCGCATGCCGTTCACACCTGCCCACCACCACCACTCGTAGCCCCCACCGCAACCACCCACACCCACACCACTCTCGATCCTTCTTCCCCGACTCCGGCCGGCATTGGCGGTGGTGGAGGAGGAGGAGGAGGGGAGGACTCTGGGCTGTGTCTCTGTCTTGCGCGGCGGCGGCGCGAGAGGGAGAGATTGGTTGTGATTTTGGGAGTCCCGACGTCGCACGCGCGCGCGTGTGGAGTGGAGGAAGAAGAGATCGCGTCTCTTCGCCCGAGGATTTCTCGGGATATTTTTATTTGTTAGTTAGTATTTATAAAGACGCCGCGGCGGCGAGGGCGAGGTCCCCGATTCAGTTTGGTTTTTCTTCTCGCCGACGCGCAGATCGATCGCGTCGTGGACTGGGAATTCTTCCCCCCGCATTGTTGTTTGAGGTGAGGTGGTGGTGGTGGTGATCACGATGGGCGAGGCCGGGCAGGACGCGCCGCCGCCGCCGGAGAAGGGCGTCGAGGTGGAGGTGTTCCCGGCGTGGGCGCGGGGCGTGGAGGAGTGCGAGGCGCGGCTGGGGGTCTCGGCGTCGCGGGGCTTGTCGTCGCGGGAGGCGGCGGCACGGCTGCGGGCGCATGGCCCCAACGAGCTCGCCGAGCACCCGGGACCCACGCTGCTGCAGCTCGTCGCGCAGCAGTTCGACGACACGCTCGTCCGCATCCTCCTCGCCGCCGCCGCCGTCTCCTTCGCGCTCGCGCTCTCCTCCTCCGCCGGCGCCGTCACGCTCTCCGCCTTCGTCGAGCCGCTCGTCATCTTCCTCATCCTCGTCGTCAACGCCGCCGTGGGTGTCTGGCAGGAGACCAACGCCGAGAAGGCGCTCGAGGCGCTCCGCGAGATCCAGTCCGACCACGCCGCCGTCCTCCGCGACGGCGACTGGCTACCCAGCCTCCCCGCGCGGGACCTCGTCCCGGGCGACATCGTCCAGCTCCGCGTCGGTGACAAGGTCCCCGCCGACATGCGCGTCCTCCGCCTCGTCACCTCCACGCTCCGCGTCGAGCAGGGCTCCCTCACCGGCGAGACCGCCTCCGTCAACAAGACCGCGCACCAAGTGCCCCACGACGACGCCGACATCCAGGCCAAGGAGTGTATGGTCTTCGCCGGCACCACCGTCGTCAATGGCAGCGCAATCTGCCTCGTCGTGCACACTGGGATGGCCACTGAGATCGGCAAAATCCACGCGCAGATCCACGAGGCCGCGCAGGAGGACGACGACACCCCGCTCAAGAAGAAGCTCAACGAATTCGGCGAGGCGCTCACCAAGATCATCGGCCTCATTTGCGCTTTGGTGTGGCTCATCAATGTCAAGTACTTCTTGACGTTTGAGCTCGATGGGTGGATGCCGAGGAACATCCGCTTCTCTTTCGAGAAGTGCACATACTACTTCGAGATCGCTGTGGCGCTCGCTGTCGCTGCCATACCGGAAGGACTTCCTGCCGTGATCACCACGTGCCTTGCACTTGGTACAAGGAAGATGGCCGCCAAGAATGCTCTTGTCAGGAAGCTTCCAAGTGTGGAGACCTTGGGATGCACCACCGTGATTTGCTCTGACAAGACCGGGACGCTGACAACGAACCAGATGTCCGTGGCGAAACTTGTGGCGATCGGAGATGCTGAAGGGAAGGTCAGGAGCTTCAAGGTCGATGGGACGACATATGATCCCCGGGATGGTAGAATTCACGATTGGCCTGCAGGGAGGATGGATGCAAACCTTCAGACGATCGCAAAGATTTCTGCTGTGTGCAATGATGCCAGTGTGGCACATTCTTCACATCAGTATACTGCAACTGGAATGCCGACAGAGGCAGCTTTAAAGGTGAGAATCGATAAACTGTATGATATTCTCATTCTGTTAAAATGCTCCAGTTTTTGGTCCAAGAATATGGTGCATAGTTTGTTAATCCACTAGTTGCACATTTTTCAATCATGATTTGAGCAGTCTAGGAACATTGCCTACTGAAAGTAACGTTCTGGCATGTGTTGGTTCTAATTCAGATAATGCTGCTTGATGTTTGGAAACATTCTGTTGTAAAGCTCTGATATAACTTTTCTTTATTGGTTTCTTCTAGGTCTTGGTTGAGAAAATGGGAATACCTGAAGGAATGAACGGATTGTCCTTGGATCCATCTGAAACATTAGGTAAGCTAGAAATGCCTTTTCGGCTTAGCTTAGTATTACCTATCAGTTTCAACTACGTGCTTCTTAATTAGGATATTCTTCTAATCACGCACTGAGCTGATTATGAAATTGTTTGCTAACAGGCTGCTGCCAATGGTGGAGCAATGTTGCCAAGAGGATTGCTACTCTTGAGTTTGACCGTACAAGGAAATCAATGGGAGTAATTGTTAAGTCCAAATCAGGAAGGAATGCTCTACTTGTGAAGGTGTTAATTCTTTATTTCTTGCTATATAGTCATCTCTTACTGATCTGCTGGACATGTATTGTTCACTGCATCTTTTTAGTATGTTCCAGTGGTTGGCGTTGTCATTAGTGCCTGATTTTGTGTTCTTAATAACAGGGAGCTGTTGAAAACTTGCTGGAGAGGAGTAGCCACATTCAACTGCAGGATGGTTCAGTTGTGCCGTTAGATGAAAAATCAAGGAAAGCTATTTTGGAAAACCTCCATGAAATGTCAATTAAAGCTCTGCGCTGCCTTGGTTTTGCATACAAAGAGGATCTAGCAGAATTTGCAAGTTACGATGGTGAAAACCACCCCGCTCACAAGCTTTTGCTGGATCCAGTCAATTATGCAGCAATTGAGACCAATTTGATATTCACTGGTCTTGCTGGCCTAAGGGTAAGATGATGCTTCTCATGATATGTTTTCAACCAGATTGTTTCCTTTTTTTTTTAACTCCAATCAAGGAAAATTCCTGTTTCTTCTTGGTTCAACAAAATATGCATAGTAAGCACGGTTATGGACTTCAAGGCATATAAGGTCTAAATAAGATATACTTGACTAGGAGATAACAGAAAAGGCTAAGCATGAATTCTGTATAGCTAGGATAAGCTAATCCAAACAAGTACAGTCATCAATTATACAGAAAGTGATTTGCTGGGGACCAGTATTTAAGATCAATGATCATCTTGTGTAATTTTCTTTTCTTGGCAACCTATCTTCTTACAGTATTAATGTATCTTTCTCATTGATGTTTTAAATATGACAGGATCCTCCAAGGGAAGAGGTTTTTGATGCTATTGAAGATTGCAGAGCTGCAGGCATCCGTGTTATGGTGATAACAGGAGACAACAAAGAAACTGCTGAAGCAATATGCCGTGAAATTGGTGTGTTTTCACATGACGAGGACATTACCTTAAAGAGTCTTACAGGAAAGGAGTTCATGGCACTTGAGGACAAGAAGACACTGCTGCGAAGGAAAGGTGGCCTACTGTTCTCTAGGGCAGAGCCTAGGCACAAACAAGAGATTGTGAGACTGCTCAAAGAAGATGGTGAAGTTGTTGCTATGACTGGAGATGGAGTTAATGACGCCCCTGCGCTAAAGCTGGCTGACATTGGAGTAGCAATGGGTATTACAGGCACTGAGGTATGTACTTATTTCAGCACCATAGGTTGTTTTCAGCCAGTGCTTTCTTTCTTTAATTTCCTGTGCAGAAATATACAGGCCTTAAAATTTTCATGACATTTCCCTTTCAGTCCTTTTTTGGTTGTTAGCCCTTTGTACTTGTCTGCCAATATTTCAGCTAATCATCTATACTGTTCTGAGTTAATTTGAACAACATTGGTTAGAGATAACATGAATTTATAGGTCTTTTATTGTCCCAAAAGTACTGATATCTGTGACATAATTTGAATTGGTATCTCACTTATTTTTCTTTTGTTCAGGTTGCAAAAGAGGCCTCTGACATGGTTCTTGCTGATGACAATTTTAGTACCATTGTTGCGGCAGTTGGTGAAGGAAGGTCTATTTACAACAACATGAAAGCTTTCATCAGGTTAGTGATCTCAGAGCCTGTTTTTGTTGTTGTTCTCACTTTTTGCTTCAACACTTGCTTTTGTCACTTCTATTTTGGCAGAAACAAACAGACTAATGCTGCAGTAAAACATTGTTTCATCTACATTTGCACCTCATAGTTGTGCAAGTTATCGTGTTTTTTTGTCTGTTCTGAGGATTCTAGCTGTCTTTCTTCACTGCTGCAGATACATGATTTCCTCAAACATTGGTGAAGTTGCGTCAATTTTCCTAACTTCTGCTCTGGGTATTCCTGAGGGGTTGATACCGGTTCAACTTCTATGGGTAAACCTTGTCACCGACGGTCCTCCTGCAACTGCATTAGGTTTCAATCCACCTGATAAAGACATCATGAAGAAACCGCCTAGAAAGAGTGATGACTCACTGATTACTCCCTGGATTTTGTTCCGTTACCTGGTAAATGATCTTTCTGATCTTCTATCATTTATGACAAAAATGATTCATCTCCTTGGCCTTACATTTTGAGATGATTTCTCATGAGCTATACCTTATTCGCAGGTCATTGGCCTTTATGTGGGGATTGCCACGGTCGGCATCTTTGTCATATGGTACACACATGGATCTTTCATGGGCATTGACCTCACCGGAGATGGTCACACCCTTGTCAGCTACTCTCAGCTCTCAAACTGGGGCCAGTGCTCTACCTGGAACAACTTCACAGTTACGCCTTTCACTGCTGGAGCTAGGACTTTCACCTTCGATGACAATCCATGCGAGTACTTCCATGGTGGCAAAGTGAAGGCGACAACGCTCTCGCTGTCTGTCCTGGTGGCGATTGAGATGTTCAACTCACTCAACGCCCTCTCCGAAGACACTAGCCTCCTGAGGATGCCTCCTTGGGTAAACCCATGGCTGCTCCTCGCCATGTCAGTGTCGTTCGGGCTCCATTTCTTGATCCTCTACGTGCCGTTCCTCGCGCAAGTGTTTGGCATCGTGCCGCTCAGCTTGAACGAGTGGCTGCTGGTGTTGCTTGTTGCACTCCCGGTGGTGCTCATCGACGAGGTTCTCAAGTTTGTCGGAAGGTGTACAAGCTCATCAGGCCCCAAGAGGCGAACCAGGAAGCAGAAGGGCGAGTAAAATGCTAACAGTGATTCTTCAGACTCATCAGTAACAAAAGTCACTGAATTTGTTGTGATCAAGTAACAATGATCACCAAATGATGTTTATTCAATAGAAATATGTCCAATACAAGAAAGTTCAGGAAAGAGATTTTCTCAAAACAGGTCATCACTCTTTGGGAAGTTGATAACCTTTGCTGTTCTTTTATTCCTTGTCCTAAATGGTACTATACTGAGCTCACAGCAAACCAGCAGGCAGCAGCATTGTTCTGTTGGCAACATTTTGCTTCTGTGAATTATTATATATAGATGAAATATTTAGATCAAATTATACACATTTCTGCCTACCTTATTATGCTTCTGCTGTGTGGTTTCTGAGCTGGTTGATCTGGCAGGCCAATACTCAATTAATTCTCCCTGTGAATTGTCTCTACTATCTACGTGTGTATTAACACCTTTATATATTAATTTTTACTAGAAAAGATGCTCTGTTGCGCAACAGGTGAATACTATTTAAATCTTATTATTGTTATACGGTTTAGCTAATGTGAAATTTATTGTGGGAATTCACTTGGATATTTTTTTGTTAGAAAACCATGAGCTGCAATTAGGAATCCGGCATTTATCTCAAGTTAGCATGCGTGTTTTTAAAGATATTTCTTATACGACTCCTTTTGTATTTTTAAAAGATCCGACTTAAGCACGGGTCCTTATTTTTAAAAGCAAACGAACTTAAAATCCGTCTCAAACACGGATCAGTATTTCCAAAAGCGAACAGAATACAGACAAAAACATATTCAATTTTTATAATAGTAGAGATATGCACCACTTCCTGAATTCAATATGAGCTGAAACTGGTAGCCAGGTCTGCAGAAGTATGATATCTACACCGAGCATACAAACACAACTCAAGGCATAATGGATCGAGGAAGGATAAATGAGTAGATTGATCCACCTCTCCGTTGAATCTCGCTGGGCCATCAGCCACGTGCACAACCGAGCGATCAAGGTGTTACGAGAGGAAAAGGGAGGACGGGAAAAACTCAAAAATAAAGTCGCTTATCACCTGGTGGGGCCGTGCGGTTGTGGGCTGGGGCCTGTGGGCTCGCCGCTTTATTGTATCTTCGTGAGCAGCCGGGTTGTCTCCTTAGCTCCATGATTCTTGCATCCGATGCGAGCGATTTCAACAGATGAAAAAAACGGAATGAAACGGGAACGTCGGAAGTTTACGATAACTGTGTCCGACACGATCTCGCAGTGACGTACTAAAATCCTTGGCAAAAAACACCTTGAATTTTTATAATAGGTAAAGAAAGTGCGTAGTATACAGTGTTACAATTCGATTCAGTTCGTGCTCAAATTACTCAAAGAAGACAAGGGCACAAGGCCCATGGGATTAAACAAGACTATATTTATATATTCTCTACACCTTACAACACTGCCGCAGCGTGATTGTGTGTTACTTATACACTTCCGCATGAAACATGCAAACAACACTCTTCACTCTCATCTTTTGCTGCTTGCTTAATCTTTTCACTGACGATATGCAGAGTTTCAGTAAAACACCTGTCATCTTACATGCAACCATATACGAAGGCTATCAGCAGCTTCGAAAATAACAGTGTAACGTACTTCGATATAAACTGGCTCAAAGATACCAGCTTAAAACGCTAGTTGGTTTTCAGGATTTCGTTCAGCTGAATATTAGGCTAAAGCAAGCACGCAAGAAAAGAAGAAGACAGTGTAACGTACTACATATAAATCGCAAAGGGTGGTCGGAGTTTTAAACGCCGACCCCCTGTTAATAACAGAAACATCGAATTACCACTCGGCCCAATTGCGATTCGTTGAGTACGCTTTGAGCAGCTGATCTACTCAATCTGAGTCACATAACTTGATCCAACGGCCAGTAGAGACCCTAATAGGGTCGGAAATTTTGATCTCCGACCCACCCCGCTGAGCTTCATGATGTGCCTTGCCAGAACGCAGCCGTACCAAGGTCGACAACACACAAGAACACAAGCAGTTTATTTTCCGGTCGACAATGACTTTCTCTTCCCTCAGCTGGTCACACCTTTTTTTTAAAGGGACTGTCTTAAAAAAAAACCATCTAAATCTTCGGTTTTTATTTTTTTAAGGGAATGTCTTAAAAAAACCATCTAAATCTTATAATTGTTAGATCATTAAATTGCTTTAAGATTTATGCACGCTCCCCTAATCCTAACCCCCTCTTTCTTTTCCTTTCTTCTCCTTCCCGACGATTCGATGCCACGACGCGCTCCACCGCTTCCTGCCCCACCGCCTCCCATCAAGCTATTGCCTGGCCTCACCGGTTGGCCGGAAGAGGTCATCGGCGCTCCACCTCCTCCTCCTCTCCTCCTCCACTTTGATGGCCTAATGTTTACTAGTGACCCAAATGGGAAGTCGGAGTTTTAAACTCCGAACCCTGCTGCGTGCAGAAATGGACATAAATTTGAGGCAGAAGCGCTATTGTTTTTTAATAATATATAATAGAGAAGATGAAATATTTAGATCCAACATTGCTGCCTCTTGTTACTTTGCTTGTGCTGATATGATTTTTGAGGAGGTTTCACTGGCAGCTGGTTCATGCATGAATTCTCCCTGGTGAATTTTTATCTCTACAATCTATGTGTATTTACACTTTCATTAGTTGTGTATTAATTATATCATTATCTTTTAAAGTATGGTTAGTACATTGTTACATTATCAATTCAGGATGTCTTCAGCTCAAAGACAGCCCATGAGATTTGGTCTTCCTCCGCCATGGCCGCTGCTCGGCCTCCTCGTGGCGAGCTTACATATTGCTTCGTTGAGCAAGACGTACGAAGCACCAGTGGCGACACTACAAGAATCAGGAATTTTAGCTAGAAACCGTCAATAATAGAATTATAATCGCCAATATTTTATACAGTATCCATCTTATTGACCAACCTGAAAGTACCTTAATGTCGCCTAGAGAGGGGTGAATAGGCGTTCCTAAAAATTATCACAACTTCATAGCATATTAGAATGATGAGAACTTTCGGTTCAAATAGTAACTTCCGATATGAGATTGGAAGTTCCGGTCTCAACCGAAAAGTTCGGCGGATAATGGAAGAAAACACTACTAGCTATGAAATTGTAGCTCAAATAAACAAAATGTATATGAATAAAAAAGGTGACAAATAAGGTATCTAAACAAGATATAAGGTCACCAACTAAATCAATTAAGCATGCAAGTAGATTAGGTAAAAACAAGCTCAAGCACAATATGAGAGAATGCACAAATGGGCAAACCAAGAGAGGAGACGCGTGATTTGTTTCCCGAAGTTCGGATCCACGGATCCTACGTCTCCGTTGAGGAGCCACAAGGGCCGGGCCTATTTCAACCTTTTCCTCACGAGGTTGCACAAATGCACTCCTCGGTTTCACTCTTGATTTCTTCCCTTGCGGAGGCGAAATTGAAGCCTTCACAAACTTTCCGTGGCACACCACAACCTTGGGTGCTCACCGGCGACGCCTAGCCGTCTAGTAGATCTTAGTCCCCAAGAGTAACAAACACAATCGAAGATTTGCTTGCTATGAACTCGAGTGCTCAAAGTATGGAGTGAAGCTCACTAGCTCTCAACTTCTCAATCACTCAATCCAACTCTTTCCCCTTCTCAAATCCCTCTCACAAAGAGGCACCACAAAGGATGGAGTGAAGCTCACTAGCTCTCAATTCTTCACTCTCTCAATCCAACTCTCCCCCCTTCTCAAATCCCCCTCACAAAGAGGCACCACAAAGGTAGAGAAATGGGGATGGCTATTTGGCTTTGAATGTGTCTAATACTCCCCAAGAGCAGCAGCCACTCAAAGGAGGGGTGGAGGAGTTTATATACCCGAGCCCCTTAAAAACTAGCTGTTGGAGGCCAAGACTGTAATTTTCGGAGTTTCCGAAAAGCATTTTTGGACAAGTCCGAAAACTTATAGAAGCAAATCTCAGATTCGCAGCCATTTTCGGAATGTCCGAAAATTTTCGGAGTTTCCGGTAATTTTTCGGATTTTCCAAAAAGCACAGAGTAAAACGACTATAACTTTTCGCTCGGATAACTTTTCGCTCGGGAGTCTGTTTTTTATGAACTTGGACTCTATGGAAAGCTCACTCAGAGGACTACCCAACTCAACCAAAAACAAGGTCTAAAACCACTCAAATGATAGGTTAAATCTTGGGTTTCTCTCAAGGTAGCACTATGATAGGTCACTTTGAGCACCAAGACATACACAAACACCTCGACGTTGCATCCCTCTTAATAGTACGGCATTCCTAGACTCAAATGTAAATAAGAAGATAATTATACCATTAGGAATGCCTTTTTTTCATCTTTCTTTCATTGTCTTGAGGGACGCCAATGCCGATACCATTTCACCATATATTCTTCAAACGATTGATGCGGTTACTTGTAGCTTCAAATGGTCTCGCACGGTCCATCATGATAAAGCCGTCACTCGCCCTTCACCACCGGATTTGGTTCTTCGGCGCCAAGCCCCTTACTTGCCCTTCACCGTCGCATGGTCCATCGAGACCGAGCATCGCTTGCCCTTCACCGTCTTGCCATAATAGCCACTTCGTATCACACATCTTCAATATCTTCACTTTGTCACTCTTGGTATTGTTAAGTGTAATGATATCACTTGAACATCAACACCTTTGTAATCCTTTGGACCTATTTCTTTCATTCAACTCAATAAAATTATTAGTCCCAATGATCCGGTTGTCAACCTTCACATGTTGACCAACCAATCGCATGTATAAAAGTATATGAATAAATGATGAGTATTAATCAACACCACAAGTGTCATATACTCAAATATAAAGATCCCAATTAAATGAAGGTGAATAACTTGGATCGATTACATGCATAACTAAAGTATAGGATTTGCTCCCCCTAAATGTATGCATACAAAATATTTGTGTGAAGCAAGAGTATGCATAACAAGATATTAAACATTGAGAGCTTATCCTATACAAGAATAGAAGGCATTTCTCAAATATAGATATTAAAATAAAAACATACCTTCATCATCTCCACGTTCTCAATGTAAATAGATTAAATAAGAGATAATACTCAAACAAAACATTAGTCTCACATGCATATGCCAATCACGTGGAAATATTATATACGAACATATCAATATGTACATGAAGAGAAAGATTGATACATATAGCTTGATCTCCATGCATTTCATCCTTGTGATTTAGGTCCACCAACACTCCACTTTCATATCCACATGAGACTAGGCAAACAAATGTTTATAAAAATATTAGTCTCACATAATTGGATTTGTTATTAATCATCAAAACCAAATCAATGGCACTTGAACTTTCACAACCATCAAGAAATAACCGCCAAGCCTAAAGAGGAAATTCAAATACCTTGTCGGCTAATCATCAGTAAAAGTTTTACTGGCGGTTAGACCGGCAATAAAATTGCATTCATTTCTAACTTTCGGTAGCGCCAAGAATTATAACCCTGTCAGTCTGGAGATGCAAACAGATTGCACCACCATTCGCCGGCGTTAGAGATGATGGAGGGAGGCTAGTGACCCATACGAGGGGTTGGAGATTTAAATTCGGAAAAAAAATCCACTTTGACTCTGTCGGTGACATGGGGCCGGGGGTATCGTGACTAGAGGCTTGGGTAGCCGCGGTCACCCACGTGGCCTGACCCCCTCGGGGGGGTCGGGCCCGAAGGTGACGTGGCCACCCCTCCCTCTGTCTCCCCGAGGGGTCGGGCCGCTCCCGTTTCGGCCCCGAGGGCTGGGGCGCCCGACCCCCTGTGGTTTTGGCGCCACGTGTGTGGGTTAGGTGAGCACAGCGGGCTCACCTAACCGCATTTATAGCAGGTTGGACGAGCGCGCCACGCCGCATTTAATGCGGCGCAGCGCACGCTTATCCGGTCCGTGACCGGTCGCGGTGAGTGACCGGTCACAGACCGGTCAGATCGCGGGTTAGGTGGCAACAGGCGGCCTGTCACACGCCTCGCCCCATCCCGTCGGAATGATGAGAGCTTCCTGGCTCTCGTCCCTAGCCGGAGCCGGCGTGCCAACTCCAGGAGTTGGTATGTCAGTCCCGGTCAGATTCGTTCCAGGCTTCAGCGCAAGTATGGCAAGGAAGTCGCTGGCCATTAAATGAAGGTTGAAATGGGCGTCCACCGGGAAAAGCGGGCGAGCGGGGCAGGAGGCGTGCGCTCTGCTTTTTAGAAGTCATTTCCGGCTGTAGATTAGCCCTGATTGTAAAAAGCATGTTTCCCTTCTTAGGCAGCTAGAGGCCCATGTGGTGACCCCTGACCAGATAAAAAGGAGGCCCAGGCCTAAGAAAAGAAGAGGGGGGAAAAGAAAGGAGGGGGAGTTGGGACTCTGGCGAATGGTTCCTAGAGCCTGAACTCTCTCTCGCTCTCCGCCCTCTGGATTCCTTCACACACAGATCCACCAGAACACAGGAGTAGGGTGTTACGCTTCTCAGCGGCCCGAACCTGTCTACGTCGCCCGTGTCTTGCGCATTTCTTTTCTCGCTGACGTTCCTCAGATCGAGGGCGAAGAACCTCACTTAGCGCCCCCGGCCGAACCGGCAAAGGAGGGCCTGCGCGGTCTCCCGGTGAGGAGCCCCACGCTCCGTCATCTGGCGCGCCAGGTAGGGGGCGCGCGTGTCTTTTGAAGCCCTCGTCCTCTTTCGTGTGCGCCAAGCTTCTCCCGCTCAGCCCAATGGCCGAGCGGGCAGTGGCGCACAGGCTCTCTCCGAACGCTAGCGGTGACGACGGGGAGCAGAACCCGCGCCGTCGGGCTCGCACCCTACCGTCCCCCTCTCGCCGAAATCTTGGGCGGGGGGAGGCGCTCGGGGAGGCCGGAGGATCCGCGACTTCGCCGCCCGCGGGCGACGGGGGAGGACGGCGAGACGGGGCGCGTCGCCGCCTCGTCTACGGCGATGGCGGCACGCCCCAGGGCGCGCTCCAGGCTGCGGGCGCGCTCCTGCGTCACCCGCCCGTCGTCCCCGATCCAGAGACTCCAGCCCGACGTTGGCTGGATGATGTGGCCGACTTGGTCATGACGGCGCAGCAGCGCCTAGGCGCCGGCGGGCGGTCCTCCGCCACCGAGACCTCTGGCGCTGCCGCCGCCGGCTCCATGTCGTCGAGGCGGAGGGCGCGGCAAGCGGCGGCCGTTACCCGCCGTTCGTCCGCCATTCCCTCGTCAACGCCTCCGACCCAAGGAGATGTGCGTGGGGGGCCGGATGCCTGCCTCGACATCGAGCGCCGGCGCGACACTCGTCGCGCCGCCCACGCAACGGAGGGCGCTTCCTCGTTCGGAGCACCACTTCGGTCCGGGCACGGGGGCCGGCCCCCCGTGTCCCCGGTTGGCGGTGCCGGCTGTCGAGCCTTTGTGGCGAGCCTTCGGAACGTCCGTTGGCCCCCAAGGTTCCGGCCCACCATCACCGAAAAATACGACGGAAGCGTCAACCCCGCCGAGTTTCTCCAGATCTACACGACCGGGATCGAGGCCGCCGGGGATGACGACAGGGTCATGGCGAATTTCTTCCCCATGGCCCTGAAGGGTCAGGCGTGGGGTTGGCTAATGAACTTGCCACCCGCGTCGGTCCACTCTTGGGAGGATTTGTGCTAGCAGTTCACCACGAACTTCCAGGGCATATATTCGCGCCCAGGCGAAGAAGCGGACTTGCATGCGGTACAGCGAAGGGACGATGAGTCTCTTCGCTCGTACATTCAGCGGTTCTGTCAAGTCCGCAACACCATACCGTGCATCCCCGCACACGCGGTGATCTACGCGTTCAGGGGGGGCGTGCGGCACAACCGCATGCTCGAGAAGATCGCCTCCAAGGAGCCCCAGACCACCGCGCAGCTTTTTGAGCTCGCGGACCGTGTGGCTCGCAAGGAGGAGGCCTGGACCTGGAACTCCTCCGGTTCTGGTGTGGCAGCTCCGGCCGCCCCCGGGTCCGCCGCTCGGTCAGGGCGGCGGGACAGGAGGAGGAAGAAGGGGCCGGCCCGTTCCGACGACGAGGGTCACGTCCTCGCCGTCGAGGGCGCTTCGCGGGCCCCCCGAAAGGGGAGGCCTGCGAGCGACAAAAAGAAGGAGGCCGGCGCTCCCAGCAGGGAGCGCCCAACCGGCAAGTGGTGTACCGTGCACAACACCTCCCTCCACGACCTCGCGGACTGCCGCGCGGTCAAAAGTTTGGCTGATTGAGCACCGTCTCGCCGTGCGGCCGGGCGCAAGGCCGGTCCGGCAGAAAGTGCGGCGACAGGCCCCGGAACGTCAAGCCTTCATCCGCGAGGAGGTGGCGCGACTTCTGGAGGCCGGATTCATCCGTGAGGTCATCCATCCGGAGTGGCTGGCGAACCCGGTCGTCGTTCCCAAGGCGAACGGCAAGCTTCGGATGTGCATCGACTACACCGACCTTAACAAGGCATGTCCTAAGGACCCTTACCCCCTGCCACGCATAGATCAGATTGTCGACTCCACCGCGGGGTGCGACCTTTTGTGTTTTCTAGATGCATACTCTGGTTATCATCAGATTCGCATGGCTAGGGAGGATGAGGAAAAAACTGCATTCATTACTCCCATAGGAACTTATTGTTACACCACAATGCCCTTCGGGTTAAAGAATGCAGGTCCTACTTTTCAACGTACTACTCGAATTTCTTTAGGTAGCCAGATAGGACGCAATGTTGAGGCCTATGTTGATGACTTGGTTGTGAAGACGCGCAACCAAGAGACCTTACTCTCGGATCTAGCGGAAACTTTCGAAAGTCTCCGCTCCGCCCGCATAAAGCTGAACCCCGATAAGTGTGTGTTCGGTGTGCCTGCGGGCAAGCTTCTCGGGTTCTTGGTCTCTGCCCGAGGCATCGAGGCCAACCCCGAGAAGATACGAGCTATAGAGCGGATGCGCCCCCCAGCAAGCTTAGGGATGTGCAGTGCATCACCGGCTGCATGGCCGCCCTAAGTCGGTTCATATCGAGGCTGGGAGAGAAGGCACTGCCCCTGTTTAAGCTCCTCAAACGCTCCGGGCCGTTTACCTGGATGGAGGAGGCTGAGCGGGCCTTCACTCAGTTGAAGGCGTACCTCAGTTCTCCCCCAGTCCTGGTCGCCCCGGAGCCAGATGAGCCGTTGCTACTCTACCTGGCGGCAACCCCGCAGGTGGTCAGCACGGCGTTGGTCGTGGAGCGCGACGAGGACAACCCTCACTCCGCGCATCCCCACCCTGCGTCGACTTGACCCGGGAGAGAGGAGGGAGGAGAGGCCCCCGAGCCGAACGGTGGCCCAAGGCCCCCGACGGCCGGAGCTGGCCCTCCGCCTGCTTGTCCGATGGTGCCAGGCGCCCCCGACCCCTAGGATGGCCCCGGGGCCACTGCGGGAAGGCCGCGCCTGTCGCCCTCTGACCCCGAGGTCGTCGGCACAGAAGCCGAGTGCGCCCCGCGTGGCCTCTCGGACGAAGAGCGCCCTGGAGATGCGGCCCCTGGCGAAGAGGATCGGTCCCGCCGAAAGGTGCAGCGGCCCGTCTACTTTGTTAGTGAGGCCCTCCGGGACGCCAAGACCCGATACCCTCAGGCCCAGAAGATGCTTTACGCTATTCTGATGGCTTCGAGGAAGTTGCGCCATTATTTCCAGGCGCATCGGGTCACGGTGGTTACGTCTTACCCCCTCGGCCAAATCTTGCATAACCGAGAGGGTACTGGACGGGTGGTGAAATGGGCAATCGAACTCTCTGAATTCGATTTGCGCTTTGAACCACGCCACGCGATCAAGAGCCAGGCCCTCGCCGACTTTGTGGCGGAGTGGACCCCAGCTCCCGAGCCCGTCTCCGCCCTCGAGGCTAGCTCGGGCCCCTCGCAGCTGCGTCACACCGCCTACTGGGTGATGCAGTTCGACGGCTCCCTGTCTCTTTAGGGCGCCGGTGCGGGGGTCACGTTGACCTCGCCGAGCGGAGACGTCCTCAGATACCTGGTCCGCCTCGACTTTCGGGCGACCAACAATATGGCGGAGTACGAGGGACTCCTTGCGGGACTCAGAGTGGCAGCTGGACTAGGGATCCGCCGCCTCCTGGTGTTAGGCGACTCCCAGTTGGTCGTTAACCAGGTCTGTAAGGAGTACCGGTGCTCTGACCCGCAGATGGACGCTTACGTGCGCCAGGTGCGGCGTATGGAGCGCCACTTCGACGGGATAGAACTTCGGCACGTGCCCAGACGGGATAACGCGGTCGCCGACGAACTCTCAAGGCTCGCTTCCTCGCGAGCCCAGACCCCACCGGACGCCTTTGAAGAAAGGCTCGCCCAGCCGTCGGCGCGACCCGACCCCCTAGGGGAGACGAACGCGCCTGAACGGCCCCCGAGGCCCGTCGGAGTCCAGGCCTTGGGACCCGAGGGGAGCGCTCCCAGCTCCCCTAGATTGATTGCTTGGATCACTGAGATCCAGGCGTACCTCGCAGATAAGACTCTACCCGAGGACCGCGAAGGGAGTGAACGCGTCCGGCGCATCTCCAAGCGCTACGTGCTGGTGGAAGGGACCCTCTATCGGCGCGCGGCTAACGGAGTCCTCCTGAAGTGCATTCCTCGGGAACAAGGCGTCGAGCTTCTCGCTGATGTCCATGAAGGCGAGTGCGGAGCCCACTCCGCCTCACGCACCTTGGTTGGCAAGGCCTTTCACCAGGGTTTCTATTGGCCGACGGCTCTCAACGATGCGGTCGACCTGGTCCGGCGGTGCAGGGCGTGCCAGTTCCACGCCAGGCAAACCCATCAGCCGGCCCAGGCCCTGCAGACCATACCTCTTTCGTGGTCGTTTGCTGTCTGGGGGCTCGATATCCTGGGTCCATTCAGGCGGGCCCCGGGCGGGTTCGAGTATCTGTATGTCGCTGTCGACAAGTTCACTAAGTGGCCCGAGGCTTATCCAGTCATCAAGATCGATAAGCACTCCGCGCTTAAATTCATTAGGGGCATCACTGCTCGGTTTGGGGTGCCTAACCGTATCATTACGGATAACGGCACCCAGTTCACTAGTGAGCTCTTCGGTGACTACTGCGAAGAGATAGGCATCAAGCTCTACTTCGCCTCCCCCGCCCACCCCAGAAGCAATGGCCAAGTGGAGCGCACCAACGCGGAAATCCTCAAGGGCCTCAAAACCAAGACCTTCAACATCCTCAAGAAGCACGGCGACTCGTGGATCGAGGAGCTGCCAGCGGTGCTCTGGGCGAACCGAACCACGCCAAGCCGAGCAACCGGGGAAACGCCTTTCTTCCTCGTCTACGGCGCGGAGGCGGTCCTCCCATCTGAGCTCACCCTGAGGTCCCCTCGGGTCACCATGTATTGCGAGGCTGATCAAGATCAGCTTTGCCGAGATGACCTCGACTATTTGGAAGAGCGAAGGCGGCGCGCGGCCCTCCGAGCCGCGCGCTACCAGCAGAGCCTGCGGCGCTACCATCAGCGCCACGTCCGGGCCCGATCACTCTGCGTCGACGACCTCGTCCTACGCCGCGTCCAAACGCGTGCTGGACTGAGCAAGCTCTCACCAATGTGGGAGGGTCCGTATCGAGTGATCGGCGTCCCCCGGCCGGGCTCCGTTCGGCTGGCCACGGGCGACGGCACAGAGCTGCCTAACCCGTGGAACATCGAACACCTTCGTCGCTTCTACCCCTAGTGGGGGTCGGGTGTCATGCCTCGGGCTCGGGCCAACCCCGCACCCCCCTGGGCGTGCAGGGTTGGCCGGGGGCTACCACATGCATATACTTACCTTTTTTCTCTTCCGTATCTCAATAAAAGCATTTTCGATTTCTTGAGGACTGTGTCTGTGCCATCGTTTCCTTTTGAAGAATCTTGGCTTGAATTAGCATGCTCGTGCTCGACCCTGCCCTCGGTGGCCCGGGCCGGCTAAAATCGCCAAACGGGGCCCAGAACTGAGCCGTGCCCCGGGGCGTGGCGAACTCCGGGGGGGAATCGGCAAAGGCCCACAATCGGGTCATCCATAACCCTCGGTCACCGCACTCCCGGCCTGGCCAGTCTCGACACGTGGATCTCCCCAGGCACTAGCCCTGACCCGCGCCGTTTGAGGCTGGGACCTGGGCACGAGCCCTTGTTCAAGCCAAGACACAGAAGAACCGCGGCACAGACCATCCTCGTCTCATACACACAACAAACAGAGCTGACGCAGAAATTTCCTCTTTACTTGATTACAGATTAAATCAGTCTATACAAGAAGGGGGCCCGAAGGCCTCGGAAGAAGAAGCAAAAGTTATTAAGATTGGCGGGGGCCTGAGGGCTTACTCCGACGCGCCCGGGTCGTCGGCCTCGTCGTCGCTGTCGTCCGCACCGTCGTCACCGCCCTCCTCGTCGGAGTCGAGCGCGAACGCGAGCCGAGGGGCCGTACCCTCGAAGCTGTGGACGATGTGGTCGGCGGCGTCCCGGACCTGCGCGCGTGCGCTGTCCTCGGTTCCGGGAGGGAACTCTTCCAGCACTGCCCACGGGGAGAAGTCAGGGTCCCTGGCCTGGTAGCTTGCCAGTACAAGCTCCACCGTCCCCCGGGCGAGGTCCCTCGAGGATGACTTGATCGTCCCCTCGAGCTCCTCGGGGAGCCGCTCGAGGGCCCCGGTCATCTCTGAGAGGCGCTGGGCGAGGCCCCCCTGGTTGGCGGCGTACTTCGCGTGCCGCCCGCCCCAGAGGCCCGCCCGCCGCCCGGCGCGGTCTAGATGGGAGACGGCGTCCCAAAGCATGCCGGGCCCTACTTCGCTCGCCAAGCGGAGGGCCTCGACCTCCCCGGCGGACGAGTCCAGCGCGCCCTGCAGCTCGGCGATGGTGTGTTCGGCGGCTGCGAGGCGGGCGACTAGGTCGCCGTGGCCCGCGGCCGCCCCGCCGCTGCGCGCTCTCCCGTCCAGCTCCTTCGCCCGCGCCTCGAGCTCAGCGGCCCGCTGATCCAGTGCGGCCCTCTCGGCGCGGGCGCCTTCCAGATTGCGGCGCGCCTGCTCCTCCCGCGCTGCCTCGCGGAGGAACAGGATGTCCGCCAGCCGCTGCGCCGCGGCCTCGGCCTCCTCGAGAGCTCGCCCCCGCTCGGTGAGCGCGTCCTCGCGGAAGCGGAGTGCGGACTCCTCTTCGGCGCAGGCGGCCTCGTGCGACGGCGGCCTCGCGGTCCGCCAGGTCTCTCTCCTTCGCGTCCAGGGCGCGGGCGCGCTCCTTCAGCGCCGTGGAGCGAGCCTCAAGGGCCTCTTCGCGCCACCGGGACGCCGCCTCGTTCTCCGCCGCCCGCCGTTCCCGGGCAGCGGCGGCGTCAAGGACCCCCCGGGCAGCGTCGAGCTTCTCCTCCAGCTCCGCCGCCCGGCTCCCGTATTGGAGGCGGAGGTCATTCCGCGCCTCGTCGAGCACGGCGGTGGCGATGAGGGCAGTCTCCCGCTCCTCCTCCACCTCCCTGGCGATCTCCGCCAGGTCCCTACGACGGGCCTCGAGCTCTGAGGCGTGCCGGCGGTGTGCCTTGCGACCCGCCTCCACCATGGCCTCCACCGAGCGCCGCCCCTCCTCGACGCGCGCCCACGCCGCGTCGAGCTCCGCCCGCTCCGCCTGCAGGGCCTCCATCTGGGCACTTAACCCGTCCAGCACCGTGCTGTTCGCGGCGGCCAAGGCCTGCAGGAAGGGCTCCGTGCTCAGTGGGGCAGCGGAAGGCCGAGGGGAGAGCCCCCTCGGTGTGGGTGCCGCGCGGCTCGGCCCGCCGATCGACGTGCCGGACTCGGGGGCGCCCCCCGAACCTGGCTCGTCCCAAGCGTCGCCCGAGGGGTCGGGCCCGAGCGGCGCGCCCGCGGCCTCGTCATGGGTGGCCTCTGAAGTCGTCGTCGCCTCGGGCGGAATCGAGTCGGGGGTTTGGCAGGCCACCTGGCGTGCGCGCGCCGCCTCTGCCACCCGGACGGACTCCCCGGCCCGGCGGAGTCTGGCCTCCTCCCGAGCGGCCTCCTCAGCCTGGCGAACCCGGACGGCCTCCTGGGCAGCCTCCTCGGCTTCCCGGAGGCGGTCCGCGGCTTCTCGCCGGTCAGCTTCCCGCCTCCGGGCCTCCGCAGTCGCCGTCTCCTCGGCCTCAGACCGGCCGGACTAGGAATGGCGGGGGGGGGGGGGCGACGGGATCTCGCTGAGGCAGAAGAAAAACCAGAAGACAAAAAGAAACGGGTGAGTGAAAACTCGCCTTGGGAGATGGGAGAATGAATACGGCCGCGGTGGGCGCGGGGACGAACCTGCGGGGAGGTCGGCTAAACGACCACCTTGGGGGCGAGATGAGGTTCCCCCGGCATGGTACGATCCCCCCCATCTTGCGGAGCCGTTTCTTCTTTCGCTCCCCCTCGGGCTGCGGCGTCGGCACGGCACCCTCCGGGCGCCTGCTGCTGGCACGCACCGCCCCGCCCCCTCGGGGAGGAGATGGGGGAGGAGTACCCTCCTGCTTCCTCTTCCCCCGGGCTTCGGCAGGGCGGCTGCCCCCCGGGCCCCCGTCGCGGGGCCCAGAAGCACGACCCCCTCCCGGGGTAGATTGTTCCCCCCTGCGGCTCCCGCCCGCGCCATCGTGGCCTCGGGGGGCCCGCTCCCCAGACGCCCCGACCACCTGCATGATGGTCAGGATCTTGGCGCGCTCTGGATCGCAGCAGAGGGGGAGGACCCCTTGGGGGATGAGGGATGCCTCCACGGAGCTGAGATTCAGCACCCGTTGGACCACCATCCTGAAGACCTCAGGGTCCCAGTCCCATTTGCACCCCTGGTGGGTCCTCATGTAGTCCTCGGGCCCGGTATACTCCCAGGCGCCCCGGGCGCGCCGCTGGAGCGGCGCGATCCGGCGACGAAGGTAGTCGCCGAACACCATGGCCTCCGTGAGCCCCTGGGATCGCAGACCCGCCAGGCGGTCAAGAACGGCGTCGTAGCCGTCTCCCAGATCTACCGTCGCCCGCCAGCTGGAGGCCTGCGCCGGGGGCTGGCTCGGAAGTCGGAGGCGCGCTTCGTCGGCGAGGGGGGTGTAGAACCAATCGCTCTTCCAGTCGTCCCACTTTTTGCGGAGGACGCAGGGAATGTAGCGGTTCAGCACCTGCCCCCGCGGCTGGAAGTAGCAGCCACCGACTACCGTCAGCGGCGACACCGGCTGTACGGTGAAGAACCACCGGAACAGCTGGAGAGATGGGCGCACCCCGATAAACATCTCGCACAGGTGTGCGAAGATGGCCAACGTCATTATCGCGTTGGGGGTGAGGTGCGCCATCTGGAGATCATAAAACTCCAGAATATCCATGAAAAAAATAGAGAATGGCGGGACCAGCCCCGCCATTGCGAAAGAGAGGAAGAAGACGGACCGCCCGGGTAGTGTGGCGCCGGGCGTCCCTCGCCCAGCGCGACCACCTCCCAGCCGGTGGCAGATTCCGGCATGAATCGGCGCGGCAGCCCGGCCTGCCTCTCGCTCACGATGCGGGAAGGCGGCAGCACGCTACCGTCGAGCGGTGCGGAGCCCCGTGCCATGACGCCGGCGGAGGAGGAGCTTGAGAGCGAGCGAGTGCGGCAAGGGTAGGGCACCGGAAACGAAGAGTTAGAGCACAAGTGGCGAAGGCAAGGGGAAGAGTGGCGAGAGGAAAGAAACGAATCCCTCCCTCGGCGTCTTTACACCCTTGCCAACGCTATGCCCGGCTCCTCGATTCCCGCGCCCACTACCTCGCCCCCTCGTTTCTCGCGCCCACGCCTCCACTAACCCCGCTCGCCCGTTTGCGGCGCACGCGGCAGATGTGCGGCCGTGGCAGTCGAGATGGGGCAGATCGTGCGCGCATTAACTACGCCCGCCAACCGTGAAATGCGCCGTCATCATGTCTCCAGGCGAAACAAACCGGCTCGTCCCGATTCGCGCGCTGCTCGAGTAATGTAGCG
This sequence comes from Oryza sativa Japonica Group, assembly GCF_034140825.1. NCBI lineage: Eukaryota > Viridiplantae > Streptophyta > Magnoliopsida > Poales > Poaceae > Oryza > Oryza sativa. The sequence goes on from NC_089039.1 coordinate 1,114,091, forward strand.
GTCTTAAAGAGGCCGCTCATTATTGTCGGTCGGTTTTCCCTTGCCGATGCGCGCGATTTGCGACCGCTGGGTTTCTGCCCGCCTGTAGGGACCGGCCCCACCTGTCACCGGGCCTAAGGAGTGGCGTCACGCCCGAGCGCTTCCCTCGAGGGGGGCGATCGCCCTGGCGTAACGCCGGGGGCTACTGTCGGTGACATGGGGCCGGGGGTATCGTGACTAGAGGCTTGGGTAGCCGCGGTCACCCACGTGGCCTGACCCCCTCGGGGGGGTCGGGCCCGAAGGTGACGTGGCCACCCCTCCCTCTGTCTCCCCGAGGGGTCGGGCCGCTCCCGTTTCGGCCCCGAGGGCTGGGGCGCCCCGACCCCCTGTGGTTTTGGCGCCACGTGTGTGGGTTAGGTGAGCACAGCGGGCTCACCTAACCACATTTATAGCAGGTTGGACGAGCGCGCCACGCCGCATTTAATGCGGCGCAGCGCACGCTTATCCGGTCCGTGACCGGTCGCGGTGAGTGACCGGTCACAGACCGGTCAGATCGCGGGTTAGGTGGCAATAGGCGACCTGTCACACGCCTCGCCCCGTCCCGTCGGAATGATGAGAGCTTCCTGGCTCTTGTCCCTAGCCGGAGCCGGCGTGCCAACTCCAGGAGTTGGTATGTCAGTCCCGGTCAGATTCGTTCCAGGCTTCAGCGCAAGTATGGCAAGGAAGTCGCTGGCCATTAAATGAAGGTTGAAATGGGCGTCCACCGGGAAAAGCGGGCGAGCGGGGCAGGAGGCGTGCGCTCTGCTTGTCAGAAGTCATTTCCGGCTGTAGATTAGCCCTGATTGTAAAAAGCATGTTTCCCTTCTTAGGCAGCTAGAGGCCCATGTGGTGACCCCTGACCAGATAAAAAGGAGGCCCAGGCCTAAGAAAAGAAGAGGGGGGAAAAGAAAGGAGGGGGAGTTGGGACTCTGGCGAATGGTTCCTAGAGCCTGAACTCTCTCTCACTCTCCGCCCTCTGGATTCCTTCACACACAGATCCACCAGAACACAGGAGTAGGGTGTTACGCTTCTCAGCGGCCCGAACCTGTCTACGTCGCCCGTGTCTTGCGCATTTCTTTTCTCGTTGACGTTCCTCAGATCGAGGGCGAAGAACCTCACTTAGCGCCCCCGGCCGAACCGGCAAAGGGGGGCCTGCGCGGTCTCCCGGTAAGGAGCCCCACGCTCCGTCAGACTCCCTTAAAAGTCGGTTGAATCTAATTCATGCTCTTTAACCACAAAACCGGATAGAATGTCTCCCCGAAATATGAAATCGGTGTAATTTGACTCCCTTAGTGGTTTTGGAGGGTGGTTTCGCTGATGTGGCGCTTACGTGGCGGCATTGACTGGGTTTTCATCACATGTGGCGTTGACGTGACGCTTATGTAATATTAGAATTAAAAATAGATATGTGTGACCCACATGTCATCCACACACAAAATATACAATGGACCCACTGACTGTGGGGCCCACATGGTCATCCTCTCTCTCCAACCCTTCTTCTTTCTCACTCTCTCCCCCTTATCTCTCTCTCTCTCTTTCTCTTCACGTCGGCGGCCGTTTGCGAGGAATGGAATTGGAGCGGCGGTGGCGGGCGGTGGAGCGGCGGACAGGGAAACGGCCCATATCCCGTTCCGGCCCAACACATATGGGCCGCACTAGAGTTCTGGTCCAACATATATGGGCCGCATTTAAGCTGGAATCTTTTGCTCCGGTCCAACTGTAGTGGGCTGCCTTCCCAACGGAGACGACACAATACAATCATGATGACATCATCATCCCACCAGAGCGGGGAAGGAAGAAGCTCCGCGAAGTCCGGCGCGGCGGCGAGCACGAGATGGTGGTGCTCCACGTCAGGTGGGCTGCAGCCTCCTCCTCCTCCTCGCCGCCGCCACCGTCATCGCCGGAGGAGGAAGAGATGGAGTTCCTCCACGAGTGCGCCGCCTCCACCCCCGTCGAGGACGTGGCGGCCGCGCTCGCCGGCGTCGCGGCACTCCAGGCCCGCCTGCTCTCCCTCTGCCGCTCCCTTCGAGGTCAGGTCACCGCAACTTCTTCTGCGAGACCCACTCAAGCCTTGGCTGCTGTCATGAACTGACGCGTTGCGGTTTGTGTTGCAGAGAGGGGCGCGGCGGCGGCAGCAGCGGCGGGTGAGGTCGAGAGGGCGGTGGCGGAGGCTGAATCCTACGCCTCCAAGGTCAGCTTCTCACTCCGATTCGGATGCTGCTCAGCTCAGATAGTTTTATTTGGTTGTTACAGTTTTGAGCGATTTATAATTTTGTGGGTTTCAAAGTATGTCGCCTGAATTGTTCATATCAATCTTCTTCCTAGTTGCTACGATTGATTGAGTACACTAGCCTTCAAATTGAACTCCACAGGCCAAATGGAAATGGACATTGGCTTCAAATTTAATTCCACAGGTCAAATGTATCACTAGTTCTCTGCTACTAATACATGTTACATGATTTTTAATTGGATGATAGGCTGATATTGCATCTGTCACCACAAGTGACCAGTAACTATTCTCTGGTACAAACTACCATTATGCAATTACTGTTTTGTGAAAGGGAATCTAAACTTGGCATCGTTGTTCTCTTCAATCTTCATCATTTGTCAAGCTAAATTTTGTAAGGTGTCAAGCTAATTAAGCAAATATATGCCTGTTGCAATCAATGTTAGAGCTTTCAAGTTGAAACGACAGCCCCTTTCCAGGGTATTTCCGTTCGAGATTTTTATATGTGCCCGGTTTTTATTCCAGGAGCAAGTGCGGTACAACAGATTCTTATCCCCTCGTGCTCTAAGGGAGCATATCAAGAACATCGAAAAGACAGCTGTTACCGCTCTACAGGAGTCTCCTGAAGCGTTGTGCCTGCAACAGAAATCATCAGGTAATGCATGAATTGAATTTGCGTGACGAAGATATGATTTTCCAAATGAAACGGTAGTAAATGTTGTATCTGGAGAAAAATAATGAATTGCCTGCTAGATTGGCTATTTCCATCTTTTGTTTGTAGTTCCGTCAATCTTTATAAACTGTATCGACCCTGATGTGAGTTGTTCTGACTCTGAAGTTGGCTATTTTTTTGTCGTAACATGGTTTTTCTTCCCTATTTCACTTAACACAGAATATCATCGGCTTACTGTTAACTTGTTCTTGTAAGCGATATCCAGGCGACAAGCTTGAGAATGTTCAACTTTGGTGGGCTGGAAAAGAGCTGGCCATGGGCAAGAAGTTATGTGACTATATTGGTGTTAATGACAAAACAAAGGTAACCTGCAACTGTAGTTTAAAATGGTTCCTTCAATTCGTGTTTTCCTTTTTTACATTTTCTCTTTTTGTATTAACTTATGCAGATTATCATCAGGTTAAAGCATGTTCCTCAATCCTCATGAGCTTTGAGTGTGCTTCAACTACCCTTCATTGTTCCTGCAGAGTTAGTTTACTTTTGTTTTTGGGTAGTATGCTAGTAGTATGCAAGTTATCCCCGTTGTAAATTATTATTCATCTTCTTCAGAAAACTCCTATTTTTATCTGTGCCATTGAAAACCTGTATAGACACCTTAACTGTAACATTTTCTTTTGATATCTTAGTATTCAATTTTGTCTTCAAGAGATGTGACCATTCAAGAAAGGCAATACTCCAGAATTTAATAAGCGGTTAAGAAAACAAACCATAAGAAACAATGTCCATGGTTAGGTTCAGGCTATCTTGGCTTGGCTTCAGAGTTTGTATGGAAACTGGACATCAATCAAGACTGTCTTGGAAAAGTTCAGATTTACTGAGAAATGATCACACCTAATACCATGCTTAGAGGACCATGAAATCAGGTGATAACCAAACTCATTTCACAACAGTTTTTGTTATTAACAGTGATGCTCTATCGATTTTCTTTGCTAAGAAACTAGAGAATCGTGCGCAGAAAAGTTGCCCAGCTTGTCTAGCATTGCAGCCTATATATATAAAGGGGCCCTAACATGATGTGCTCGACTCTGGCTACTGTATTTAGCTTCTGACTTCTGGAGCTTATTTGTCCCCATATGTGTGTCTCTTGAGTTGCTATGAACAAACACATACTGAGGAACAAAAAGTGTAACTTGTTTTGGATATCTAGGTTTCTTTTATCAGTAGACTATGCTCCACGCTGCAGGAAGGTAGCAGACATCATAAACAGATGCATCTGATTCTTTGCTTAATTGATTTATGTGTTGACAAGCAAAGTGATAGTGAGACAAGTCTTTCGAGTCATGATTTTATCTGTTGCAGCAATTTCTTGTACAATATTTCTTCTGGGTGCTCAGGTTGAGATACCAAAGTATTTGAATTGTTGCCATCATAGATCTTCCAATCGTGAAACCCTACATATGACGTATGGTCGGTGGCTGAATGCCTGAATGCAATTCTTGGCGTTTGCACAGCATGGCCATCACAGGGGTCAGCAGCAAATGTTTCCCATGGGAACGAGAATTTCACAGGATTCAGTCATTTTGTGTGGTTCTGGGATTCTAGCTTGCCCTAATAACAAGGTGATTTACATGTTTCAGTTTGGATCTTTGGGACAAAACAAGGTGATGAAGTTGGTGCCTCCTGTCTACAGGTATAAATCCTATTTGTCAGATCTCTTGTCCTTTACTGGTTAGAAACAAACATTAGCACATTATATTATTATTGTTCTTATCATCACATGAGCTAAGTTGGATGAAGCATTGAAGCCTGTCCTGCCTTGCAGCTGCATTTTACTACTCCCTCCGTCCCAAAATAAGTGCAGTTTTAGCACTATTTATGTCCAATGTTTGACCGTTCGTCTTATTTGAAAAAAGATTATGATTAGTATTTTTATTGTTATTAGATGATAAAACATAAATAGTACTTTATGTGTGACTAATTTTTTAAATATTTTTCATAATTTTTTTAAATAAGATGGATGGTCAAAACGCTGAGTACGCATATCTATGGCTGCACTTATTTTAGGATGGAGGTAGTACCATCAACATAAAGTATCATATCTTGGTCGATTTGTTCAGTGAAACGTTTATATATTCTTTTCATGGCTTTGACCTGTCAGTCAAACAATCTGCTGCCCCTTCTGGGCTACTGCTGCCGAGTTACCAGATGCTAACAACCTAACAGTACAGTAATTCCATTGTTCTTCTGCTTCATCTGTGCCACCACTTGATGGTTGTGGTTTGCCAACATTTAATCTACTAGTACTGTTTTCTTGGTTTTTCGTTTGATGACTCATTTTGCATCCAAGAACACGACAACTGTTAGCTAAGGATTGCACACGAACCAAAGCACTGGTGAGTGCTGTCATCATATGAGGCTCTTGACACTTTTCCAGTTGTTTTTTGCGATTGGAAATCTCTCTCCTTGAAACTTTTTCTCTTTTTTTTCTTCTTCTCCTCTTGAGCAACAGAAAGGTGAAAACTTTTTGCCATGGCCACTTTATCCACCCCAATTCCCCCTTTTTCCCTCTCTCATCTGGGAAGATTCTTTGGTTGTATCCTGAGAGCTGGTTTGACAGGCAAATGGTTTGCTCCATCCAAGGTGCTGTTAACATTAAGCCTGCACTGTAGTAACTTTGACAGTCATTCACAGGCACAGGTATGGTGAAAGTATGGAATCTCTCTTGTGTTTATGCCATTGCTTGCTTTCTCTCTGGCTCATCACAGGGCTTGCTCGTGCTCATCTGGGCCTGTTTGTGTGTTGTTGCATGACCCATCCCAATCAGAAGCTGGCTGGACAAGCCATGGTGGTGGGAGAACTGGGAACTGGCAATCACAACCCCAAAGCTGCTCCCCTTTTGGCCACCCCTACTGTGTTTGTGTGAGTGTGTCAGTGACCAATGCTAAGAGCAGGTACAATAGCAGGCTCTAAGCCAGCTGCAAACATATTTTAAGGAGATAAATGAGGAGAGAGAGAGGAGAGAAGCGGGCTACAGATTTATAGCCAGTTGTAGCACGGACTCCAAGACGCAATGTGTGTATGACAGATGGGACCATGTATTAATAGTGTAGTATATAACTATTGTATAAATGAGCTATTAGATTAGCTATAGATGAATTGGAGCCGGTAGTTGGCTATACTATTAGACTTGCTCTAACAGGAGGGAGTATACTGCATTGCTAGTGCTACTACCTTGCAACTGTTTCAGATGCTATACTTACTACTATCTCCCAATTCAAAAGGAGTAGCAGCAAATCCGAACCATCTTGGTAGGACAGTATACAAAATTTTTGAAATGATGGTTTGAAGATACTAGTCTGGTCTTTTTGGACGATGCCATCCGTAATCGATGGCAATGGAGTACTGTTAGCTTGTTCTTGATTTTGTTTGCTCATCACTGCATTTGCTCCATCTCGATGTCTGTCTGCAGATACATGGGACCCCTAATCTCCTCTTGCTAGATTCCTCAAAAGCATCACCGGCCATGAGAGTGAGCTCAACTGAAAGCAAGCATGCATTGCATTTTCATTTATACATTTTTCAGTGAATACACTACTACTCCTACTACAAAACCTTTGTTTTGAAGCCAAGGAACAGCGAGATGCAGCAGGAGCGTGGCGTGGAAGCTGACAAAGTCACAAAGAGATGTCTGCTTATTAATTTGGGAGCCTGGACTTTGGCGTGCCTTGTACAACTACACAAAGAGATGTGAGGTAGGTGAAGGGTAATACATGATGCAATTTATAGCCAAAAGATTGATTGGTACTCCACTCTACTCCTGCATGAACATGAGGCATATGGTATGGTCAAGTAGCGAGAAGAGAGTGTACTTCGAGAGAGGAATCAAATCTGCCACCAAGTCAGTGCCACCCTAGCACCATTTATCAGTACAGTACCCCAAGCCCCACAACAGTACAACTTCTACCCCCCCCCCCCCCCTCCCTCCACTGCTATGGTAATGCAACGCAATGCAGTATTGGAATGCAATGCTTCTCAACACTCTGTCAACAAGGAAGAAAATTGTATGAAAATGAATGCATCAGAAGTTCAGAACAGATTCAGGATGGAAGCAAATGAACAGAGATTCATATTAATAAAGCTAAAGATTCATATGCTACATTAGGAAAGAAGAACACTACTTCGAAACAGGGAAAATTCCACTGCTATGGCAATGCAATGTGTTCTAAATATTGGTAATGCAATGCAACACTCTGCAAACACAAACCAGGAATGAAGAAATTGGGATGGGGATGAATGCATCAGAAGTTCAGAACTGAAACAAATGAACAGAGAGATTCATATATCATACAGCTAAAATCCTTTGGTCCAACAAAACAAGAAGGGGAGAATCAAAGAAGAAAAGAGTCCATGAATCATCACAGCAATTCATTCACAACAAACATTGCTCATCTTCACAGGGACTCTGGAACAACCAAAACAGAAAATGAAACCAAGAAAAAAAATATGGTCTTCTTTTTCTTCTTCTGTTCTTGTCAACCTCATGAGCCATGACGGTCAAATCAAGAAGAGAATGAAATCATCATCCCCTGCACATCTCCTGCCTCTCCCCCTGGGCGACCTCGCCGCCGGCGGCGGCGGCGACAGATGACACCCTGGGCGTGTTGGTTACCGAGTAGAACACCACGTCGCTGACGCTTCTCCTCTGCTGCTGTAGGTGCTGGTGCTGCGACCTCTTGCAGTGCGCAATGGCGCCCTGGATGGCGCCCTCCTCCGACGACCCGGCGCTGCTACTCCGCTTCAGCGCCGGCGCCGCCGGGAAGAACCTGCTCGCGTTGCCGCAGGACGGCGTGGACGACGACGACGACGAGGTCGAGCACAGCGGCGAGGTCCCCGGCGCCGACGCCGACGCCGCCTTCGTCGCCACCAGCCGCACCCGCCGGATGATGCCGGAGAAGGACTTGCGGTGGCCGCAGAGCTCTTCCTGATCCATCACGCCGCCACCATTGCCGCCGCCGACGACGGCGATGCCGGTCGGCTTGGCGGTGGCCAAGAAGAGGGACTTGATGTACTCCCTCGACGTCCACCTCTTCATCAGCTTCAACCTCTTGGACCACGAGTACTTCTTGGCAGCACACACCTTGCTCATGTCAACCATGTCGTCGTCTTCAACCTCCTTCTTGGTCCCCTGCACCTGCACCTGCTGCTCCTGGAGCAGCTTCTGCACGAGCTGCAGCCGCGGCGGCAGGTGGAGGGGGAGGAGATTGCCCTTGTAGAACAGCTCGTCGGCCGGCGACGCGAACGCCTTGCTGACCACGGCGCCCGAGCTGTGGAACTCGAACTCCCGGAATCCGCCGCCGCCGCAGAGGCGGGGGGAGGAGGGGGGCAGCGGCGTGGTGGTCGGGGTGAGGTCCATGTCGATGTAGTCCTCTTGGATCACCATTGTGGGGGCCCTCGCCATTGTTGCCACCTTTGGGTGGAGGAGGATTGGATGGACAAAATGAGTCTCTCTATACAAGTGAGGGAGAAGAGTGTGGTGAGAATGGTTTATAGTTGTAGGGTTTTGTGTTGGAGTCACTCTACTACTTGGAATGGTAAGACTTTTCTTTTCTTTTCTTTTCCATGTGCAACAATTTTTATTTTTTTTATCAAGAAGAAGAAAATGTTTTTTTTTGTTTCTGGAAGACAGTGTGTGTGAGCTGGTGTTTGGTATGGGAATGCAAATGCAGGCAGGAATGGAGGATGTGCCTCACTTGCAACAGAAATTGTTGTTGCTGAATCACGTTACTTTGCATGGCTCGTTTTGGTTTCCTTTTAGTTCTTGATTTTTTCTTTTTATGTCGCCAGCTTCTCTCTCTCTCTCTTTTTTAAATCCCCTTTCCCTTTTCTTGTTTGGTTGTCAGGACAGGAGACAAGCTTAATACTGAAGTACTGACAATTACTCCTTGCTCTTTCAGGATAACAAGGAGGTTCATTTCATATTCAGCGTTTCAGCTTCAGGATAAACTCCATATATAGAATGAAATTCTCTGATTTGAACTAACATAAGTACAGTAGTAACTTGGTTGTTCAGATTTCAGAATCTTTTGCTCATGCATGCAGGAAGCAGAAGCAGGGGAAGAAGTAAAATGTTCCAGCTGAAAAGTCATATCCGCTCTGCAGAATCCAGACACAAACGCAACAACGCCTTGGAACGTCGCCATTCAATTCAACGCAGGTTTGGTTTCCGTTCTGTTCTGCAAACCCCAAAGAAAAAAAATTAAAATAAAGAAAAAAGAAAAGGAGTAGAGTGCTCGTAGGCCGGAGCAACAAGCAAAGCTAACGATGCAGGATAAAAGCAGTCAACAAAAGACTTCAATGGCTGTGGAAGTAGTAACTGACCAGCAGTAACACTCACACCCAACCCCATTGGGTACAGTAATATATAATCTCCCTCTTTTGCTTCTAAAAAAAATACTAGTAATACTCCAATAAGCTTCTCTTTTCCAAAGCCTACCAACACACCAACCAAGCCAGCATCATTGATAGGCTCAGCATTTCCCTTCTTTTTAATCACCACATAAAATGCTGGACAGATATGATCATCTGCTCTCCTTTTTTTCCCCTCTCTCTCTTTATCTCACTCAAGAAGATGATTGGCTCTTACTACTACCCTAGTACAACTCCAGCTAGTAGTTGTTGTTAGAGCAAATTTAATAGTATAGCCAACTACTGGCTCCAAATTATCTATAGCTAATCTAATAGCCTATTCATATAATAGTTAACTATAAAAATATACATCATTAATACCCGGTCATACCTTTCATACACACATAACGTCTTAGAGTTTGTGTTACAGCTGGCTATAAATCTGTATCCCGTTTTCTTCTCTCTCTTCTCTTTTCTTCTCGATATATGGTTATAACTGGCTTATAGCTTGCTATTGTATCTGCTCTTACAGTGGCTTACTACTATACTCTATGGTGGTAATTACAGAGAGAAGGCAGTGCAGAAGAGATGATGGCATTCATTCAGTCACAAGGGTGGCAATTGTAGCTTGTTTGACCAGCCTTTGGCTTTGGTCCGAAAGGGAGCTCTAAAAACTTTGAACAGTGAGAGCGAGCTCAGCTCTTAACCCAATGGGGCCATAGGTATGTGTGCACTGTGCAGTTGGTTGTGCCTCACTCCCACATGCTGTGCAAAAACCCATTTCTTTACCTGCCCCATTTATCTCCTTGAGTTTAATACTACCTCTCAAAATATAGCAACCTATAATAGGTCCCAAAATATAGCAACCTAGGATACCCATCCTACAATATACCTTATGTCCAGGTTCATAGTCCTAGGATGGGTCTCATCACATCTTAGATCGCTATATTTTGGGACGGAGAGAGTAAGAATCTAAGAGCTTGAACGAGAGTTTCTGGTACCTACAGCTTCTGCCAGGATCAGAACTTCACCCAAACAATATAACTTTTCGTCCAGATTTTAAGAATTTGTATTGTAGAATTCAAAAAATGGACTAGAAGCCTCAACTTCTTTAAATTCTCAGAAGCTAAATACCAACCAGTTGCTTCTTAGAATCTTCTCAGCTTCTTCTTCTTCAGATTCTCAGAAGCTAGCTACCAACCAGTTGCTTCTCGGAATTTTAAGCTCCCAAATAAACCCTGAGTTTAATAAGAGTAGTTAGGATGGGTGCCCTTCTCAATTTGGTTATGGTTTGATTCTCGTTTAAGCATTGTTTGTTTCAAAAAAGATTCTGGTTTAGGTTCCTTTGGGATTGTTGGATTGAAAAAGAAACAAGAATATGGAAATGCAGGAAATAGAGTGTCATGGTTAGCTCAATCCTACAGGAAATAGAAACATGTGAATTTAGGGCCCCTTTGAATCACATGAATGAAAAAATAGAGGAATAGGAAAAACATAGGATTCTGACAGAAATGTAAGTGTAAAACAGAGGATTGCAAAACACAGGAAAAACATAGGAATGATCGTTTGATTGGACCACAGGAAAAACACAGGAATTTGAAGAGAGATAAAAGACTCAAAGGATTTTTTCCATTAGGTTCTACCTCTTGTTAAAATTCCTCCAAAACTTGTATGGAAAGAGACATTCCATTGGAATTTCATAGGATTCCATAAGGTTTATTCCTTTGATTCAAAGGGCTTTGTAGGAAAAATTCCTATAGGAATAAAATCCTCTAAAATTCCTATGAATTTCCTTTGAATCAAAGGGGGCCTAGGATAGAAAATCATAGGAATTCTAAATTACACACTTTATTAGAATACATAAAAGAGGATAGATAAAGAAATATTTACCTTGGACTTCTGAAAGAAAATGAAAAACATTAACTTTGATTGATTGTCTGGTAAAAAGCGGAGGACTCAAAGAAATCCTATACGATTTTTTGGAATATATCCCTATAATTCAAAGGACTACATACGAAAATTTTCCATAAAATTCCTTGGTTCCAAAGTAGGCCTTAAGCATTGTATAGCACTTATGTTTGATTTCCCACCTCCTGTGTGTCTTTATTGTGTGTGTATTTGTGCATGGCCTTCAATGGTGAGAAAATTGAACTGAAATTCATGCTCATCCAAAGAAATTGCCAAAGTTCTAGTGGGTAAACCGTAAACATCTCTCGGTGTGATTTTCTAGCCATCCTTTTCCTCTGTCCTCAAGATATAAACAAAACTAAAACGTGATTACGTGAAGCACTTCCCCTTTATCAAGATAAGGCAGGATGAATTCATAAACGCGTGCAGCCATCTCCAGACTCGAACAACAGCGAGAGATGCAAATTGAACTTTTTGTTTAGTTCTTGTGGGAAAAGGTTGTCAGGTGTAGCTTAAGTTTGATAATAGTTGAGCCCATAAGATTGAGATTCTAACCAGGATTCGGGATCAATGACAAGGCGAAAATAATAATGTATACTATTACTATACTAATTTTGTATTTTTATCAGCCTGTGAACCTTGTACTTAGGAACTAATTAAACAAGATACTCCTAACACCTTTTCTTCACTGGCCTTCTTTCATTTCAAGCTAGGTAGCAAAAGAGAAGAATGTTGTAGCACCTAAGTAACATAATGATTTGCCCACTCTGCCCTAGATTCGACGAGGATTCGAGATCAGGCTCATGTGCTAATTAATTTATATATCGCGTAATTAACTCTACTTGATTTGCTCTCTTTCATATGACCTGTGCTGAAGTGTTGTGTGTATATTACGCTTATGCGGTGGCATAAAAAGTATAAAAACAGTTCACGTATAATAGTGACACTTAAAAGCAAAAACAAGTGATATATACAATAATACAAATGCAATTAAAAATAATTAAACCCACATGATCCTACTCACTCAAACTAGAGTAGCAATCCGGAACTTTTGCTTAATTACGACGAATTTAGTTAGAAATTCTTTTGTTTGGTGTAGATTGTAGTACTGTAGTAGTAGTAGAAGTACAAGAAGATGATTTTCTGATTTGACATGTCCTCTTCCTAGGCATACATATTCACAAGGCTAACCTAGTACTCTCTCCGTCCCAAAATAAGTGTAGTTTTACACTATTCACGTTCAACGTTTGACCGTTCGTCTTATTTAAATTTTTTTATGATTAGTATTTTTATTGCTATTAGATGATAAAACATGAATAATACTTTATGTGTGACTAAATATTTTTAAATTTTTCACAAATTTTTTAAATAAAACGGACGGTCAAACGTTGGACACGGATATCTATGGCTGTACTTATTTTGGGACGGAGGTATTACTAATCTACGGTACTCTTTTCTAACTCCAATCGTTACCTATCACGTTGATGATCACACATGGCTGTCATTGTTCCCAGCGGAGTTAAAATTAACTCCCTGATTTTCCCTTTTGCTAGTAACATGGCTGTGCATTTTTTCCCCATTTAGTCAGATTGTTTTTTCCATGAACTTATGCAATTGGGAATATGTCAGAAGCGGGGATCCAACAAAAGTTCTATTAACAAAAAACTAAAGTTTCTCATGGTTTTCTCAAGGAAAGGTAATATCATTATTTTGTTGATTTGTTTTATTGTCATTAAAATCTTCGGAATTGCTGTAGAACATTCGCCAGTTTTATAAAAAAAAACCCCGTTAGATGTGCTTATAAATTCGTGCATGAGAGGGAGAGGAAAACTTCACACATGTTTTTGCGGGGATCAAACCCGCAAGCCACATATGTATGATAGAATTGTACAAGTTACGTCCTGATTACATGCTAGTTACCCTCAAACGATCCTCGTCGGCCTCCCAGATGATCAGCTGTTTTACTGAAATTTGCACATCATCCCCTCCGCTGAATTCCATCTGTCTTAAAAAGGAAATTAAAAAAAAAGGAAGAATAGAATAATTGGCACTTCTGCAGCTGCTGTCCACGACTAACAATCATTTCTCTTTTAATCCTGAAATTTTGAAAAATGAAGTGGCAGATTGACTTCAGCTTGCAGCTGACAGAAAATTCTCAGATCCTCGGCGACCCAAAGGGATTGCATGCGTTGTCTGTGTCACCAGATGGAGCTCGAGGAGGGAGGAGAGTGCGAGGAGCAGGAGACGGCTCAATGAAGTCTTCTTCTTTTTTCTTTTTTCGGTTAGTCTCTCGATCTCGTGGTGAACTTGTGATCGTCTTGATCAGATCAGACGAGATGAGATGCAACATATCTCTGCAGTATGTGTTACACTGTCATCTTTTCATGTAAATGAAATCCTGAAACCAAACCAGCAATGTTGAAGGTGGTGTATTGATCTTGGATTGAGGGAGTTTTATCTGAAGACTGAAGTGGTCTGGTAATCAATCCTTTTTTTCCGAACCCGACCGGGTCTCTACCAACCGTTCGATCAAAGCTGCGCGGTGCAGATTGAGTGTCTCAAAACGTCAGCAGTTTAAAACTCCGAACCCCGTTGCATCTCTACCAACCCTTCGATCATGTCGTTCGAAGGCATAATATCCATTCGATCAACTGCTCCTTGAGAATTCTCAGCGACTTGCAATTTCCATGCAACTACTACTAAGCAAAACTGTCAACAATTAGCTTGTATGTAGATATAGATTGGCTGCTCAAATCTTTTCGCGATTAGAGCTGTTATTATTGCGTGACGAGGCATATTCTAGACCTTTTTGGACGATGCAATTTCTGTTACTATGGTTGTGGGCCTTACAAGCCCACTTTAGTCAACTAGGCCCAGGTTGTTATTAGTTTGGGCCCACTAGGCCCAACCACCATCTCTTCCGTATAAATCGGGGAAGCCTATCGGTTAGTTAGGAGTTGAGTTGACCAACTTAACTACCTTTCGCCGAGCTCGCGGAGAGAAGAAGGGATTCCAGTGGAGCACGCGATTTCCCATCTGCTCGATCCCCTCCTCCTCCTAGGGTTTCCTGCTCCTCCGCCCGCCTCGCCTTGCTGCTGCCGTTGTTGGTTGGTAATCTCTCTCCTCCTCCATCGTCCCCTTCCCCAGATTCGTCGTGCTCAGTTTGGTGACGATCTGTCGTCACCACCGGGAGGGAAAATCCCCACTGTTTTAGTGAACTTGTTGGGTCTTGGCTGGTGGTGGTGGGGTGATGCTGGTAGGGGAGTGGGCTAGGAGGAATAGATCGGCCGATGCGATGGATTGGGAGTTCGATCTAACTCCATTCCCTCCCAATTCGGGCTAGGAGAAGAGGTGTCGTCCTGATTGAGAGGGATTGTTAAGATTGCGTGCGTCAGTAGATGAAGCGAATGGGAGGACGCAAGGGGACTTTTGAAAAATTAAATATGTTGTTTTAGTCTTTTGAATTGTGATAGCTTCGCTTGCCTGGATCGAGATGTGTCATTGTCGTGCGAAGAAATTAAATTACTCGATGCCATGCTGTTAAAACTCCATTTTTGTGTTACTGATTTTGTCTGATCTCAAATTGGCATATGCAGGTGCGATGGCTCTCACTTCGGCTCAACGGATTGCTCTCACTGTCTCTTTCTTTGGCCTTCTCTCCTTCTTACTTGGTGTCATCGCAGAAAACAAGAAGGTGCATCACTTCACTGACTAAAATACTCGTTCCTGTTAATGATGTTTTGTCTTGTACACATCTTTGAAAGGTTTCTACTAGTACCGTTTAAGAAATAATAATAATTATTATGGAAGGCTTATCTGTGGTTTTGTCAATAGACACTATGATGACCACTTGGTGCAATTTCCCGATACACTTTAACTGTAGTGCAGGGTAGTAACACATCTTCTGCTGCGCTATATCTTTCATCAACTGCCACTCTTTATGAACTTTTGAAAATTGTTACTTGTTGTGAATTTTATTTGGTCTTTGATGCAGCCTCCTTATGGAACTCCTATCAAAGGAAAGGATGTTGTCATCTGCAAGTTCCCAAGTGACCCAACTATTGCAATGGGAAGCCTCTCCGTGGTGTCACTTGTGTTAACCACCATCGTAGGGCATGCCGCTATCTTCTATCCATACAAGAGCAAGTCTGTTCCTCGCGGAGCATTATTTCGAAGCGCCAGCTTATCTGCGTTCTTCGTTATTGCTGAGTAAGTGATTCTCAGATCTGCAGCTAACAATTTCATGTGCATTTGAAGCAGTAGTATCTGGCATTGATGCGGATCCACCTCATCGAGCCTTCATTTGATTATGATTAGCTACAAAATTATTAATTAATAAAAAAAATACATATTTGTTTTGTGGAATCATTGCCTTAGATGGACCCTAAAGGTGTTAGTAGTTCTATTAGTCGTGTACAGTTCCATAGATTAATGCTAAGCTGTGCCAATGACACATTTTTTTTTCAGATCAAAAGAATTACCTGTATTCAAAATTTTTAGTGGGACTAGCTTAATTCTGCTGATATTTGAGAATCTCGACATTGCATTTTGTTTTCCTGCTAACTCCATTGATACATTTTCATCATCTATTCTTGTGAAATCAGGCTTGTCTCAGCTCTGGCGTTTGCAATGTTGCTCTGGGCAACGGTCACCGAGGGTCTTCACCGAAGCAACAACATCCACCATGACCTGGATACCCAGTGCCCTACTGCGAAGACTGGCCTCTTTGGAGGAGCCGCTTTCCTGGCCCTTGATGCTGCTCTCTTCTGGCTTGTTTGCCAGATGCTAGCTCTCAATGCAAGGTCTGACTATCTGGATGAGGATGACAAGGGCGATTATGGCCAGGTTTTTGCTTCTGATGTTGATGGCACAAAGGTCTGAGGCTTTGACTGGGCAGGGTTTCATATTTAGTGTCACTTAGCTATATTATCTTATCGACAAAGCTGGTTCGATTAGCTCTCTAAAATCTGTAGATATGTGCTATGCCAGTTGCAAAGTCGTATATATAAGGGTATTTGCTCATTGCACGTTTAAGCTTACGTTGTGAAACAATAACAGTATTCTCAGTATGGTCCGTCTGTTAGTAATCTCCGTGGAGCTAAGTGTCCTACTATTAATTTTTCTGGTGTTACTCTGTGTTTTTCTGTGACGCTGATTCTTGAAGTATAAATCTAACATTGTGGGAGGTATAGATATATAGATAGGTAAAGATAAATGAAGTACTTTTTTTTCCGGTTGTTTAAAATAGTGGGAGTTGGATGCGGAATCCTACACGGATCGAGGTCATGTTTGGAGAGCTTAAGATTTTTAGTTTTATTTATTTTCTTTTATAACTATATAGCTTCTAAACTATCTGAGATGCTTCTGATACTAGCAAAAGCTATAGTTGCCACAAAAGCTCCTCCAAGCAGATCCTGGATTCGATTCGATTACATAGACGTTCTCACGTTCACATGTACATTCGATTACACGAGATAATCTGGCTAATTAGTTTTTTTTACAAGATTAGTCTTGCGGTTTCCAGGCGAGCTATGAAATAAGTTTTTTTATTCGTGTCCAAAAACCCTTTCCGACGGCACTAAGCTCCCCATCCTCTTGATCGAATTGCCAACGCTAGCCCTACTCACCTCTCGCAAGTCGGACACCCCTCCACTCCATGGACGCCGGCGATGATGCCGAGCCCAGTTGGCGCAGGAGCCCTTCTCCCCCAAATCCACGGGCGCGGCGGCCGATGTTGGACCAAGAAATCCGACGCCCACACCGCTTCCCAAGAACAGAGGTCTCGAGCATGATACGCATTCTCCGGCGGCGCGAAGCCGAGGAGCTCCATCCACCGAGCAGAACCCGGAAGAGCGCTTCTCCGGTTCTGGAGCCACTGATTCAATTGCGACCTTCTGATGATGAGGAGGATCGGAGGAGGCCGCGGCGCTTAGACAACCAGAGGTACGACGGGCTACAATCACATCGCTGCTGCGCTTGCAAATCTTGCATGTTGAGGACACTTCTGCATAATCTTAGTTTCTTCTACCAAGGCACCAGATGAGCAATCGGCTCTCATGACTATTTCTACCTCACAATAGCTATGTTAATTAGTATATCCAATCGCCTTCTCTAGTTATACTAACTAGTATCTTTTCAATCTGCATAGTACACTATATCAATTATTTATATATTGGTTAATAAAAAAATATCGCATTTTTTTAATTAAAAAAATTTGCTTGCTAGTACCATGCATTCTTAAAAAATTTGTTCAGTCGAGTGGAACAAATGTCTGACTCTGGTGCTGATACCACACCATCCCAACCACCTGCAGAAATCTGCCAGTCAAAGGAGGAAGATTCAACCATGTATGATGTCTTCCTTAGTTTATTTTGTCCTGCTGGAAGTGGTAGATGTTTGATAACGTTGCTTGCAGTTTCCTATGCTTTCAATCTTGCGTTATAATCTTGTTTATGTGTGAAACCTTCTATGCCTTTTACTTTCGAAAATGCTGTGCTTGATGGCATGATCTTATTAATAACTACTGCGCATTGTTGTGGGAATTTTGTATGATAATAGTAGAAATAACATGTAAGATAGCTAGATGACTTTATATAATTTTCATCTTTGACTGACTATTGAAAAAAAAACAATAAACAGTTAAGATGATGTGATTATAACAATTTGAATTATGTATAGATTGATCATTTAAAAGCAAAACTATGATGATGTGGCTCAATGAGAGAAGGGAAATAAGGGAGATAATATAGATTAATCATCTAAAGGCAAAACTGAGGTGATATGATTTCATAAGAGGAGAAAATGAGGGAGATAATTTGGACCATAGATCAATCATCCAAGGATTACAAATAATTAAAGTGATGTGGCTTAATGAGAGATGAGAAAAATAACATTAACTACAGTTAGTGAGGATGAACTTCATATATAGAATTATAGATATATAGGATACTAAATGTTTTAGTTTCATGGTTTTGCCTTCATTGTTTCGACTGTGTTTAGTTCCTTCCAAAGTTGAAAGTTTGGGTTAAAATTGTTACAATGTGACTGAAAAGTTGTGTGTATGACAAGTTGATGTGATGAAAAAAGTTGTAAGTTTGGATCTAAACACAGCCTTCGTATCTCACAACCGTCACACTGATTGCCTCGTGTTCCCGATAGTTTAGTCCAGCTCCCATAGTCCCATTACACAGGCATTTATCTAAGAGAGCATCAATAAGTAATGTACCGCGTCATGTCTTGTCCCCTCATTTTTATTGCTCCTATGGCGGCATGAGTATTCCAGTCATTTATTAACTTTGGCAATCACTTGCTTGTATACCAAAACAGATTAACATGTACCCATGTCTAAGCTAGAATAGATTGCAGTGGTAATTGCGCATTGTACACCTGCACCATTCATCTCATTTTTATTCATGCTTACATCTGCTCCCATAGTCCAATTATGCATTCTTTGTTGTTTGGTATTGCCAATCCATGAGCTGCATCTAACATGTTGACTTATTGTTACTGTAGGCTTAAGTGTTTTTTTTCTCGCATTAATTGTGCTCATATATCAGGGGTCAGGACAATACTTTTAACTTATTAAAAAAACTGTATGCTTTTTAGGGTAAAAGAACAAATAATATAACCTGCTGAAAACATTGTGGATATTACTGTCAAACTAAGCATCCTTTTCATTATTGAATATCGTGCTATGCTTTTTAAATTGATTTGAATCAGCAACATGCTAACTTTATTAAGATGTGTGGTATTTGCTTAGGGTCAAGGCTGATACTGTCGGCTTTCATGAACAAGACAAGTTACCTCATCAGATGTCTCAATTGTAAGGATTTGTTCCATGTGTTTATTCTTCATATTTTGACTTGTGCATAATGTGCAGAACATGGAATATGTTCTTAAAAGGTCATCATGTGCGCTTTTGGCTAATTTTGCTATTTGCCTATTACCAACTTTATTTCATCTTAAGAGCAACAGACTGAATTAATGGAAAGTACCGTTCTAGGTTTCTATCCTCTACTCCCTCCATTTCATAATATATGGCAATATCAGCTGGGTACATAGATCAAGAAATTTTAAAAGCTAACAACAGTACAACACAAAAGGATAAAATGACATTGCTATCTTTTCTATAGTAGTACTGCTTAGCCACAACAATAACAACTAACAGTAGTACCACTTGAGGGATAAAATGGTGATAATATAGCATTAAAACAAGCTTTGGTATAAGGCATTACATGTTGAAAAAACTGCAAAAGAATAATTATAGGCGGGCCCTGTATTACGAAATTGAGGGAATACCTTACAAACTAAAGAAAATGTTTTTACGTGGTGCTAATAAAATGTCTTATATAGTATTATTATTTTGTTATCATTACAATGAACTCTAAATTAAATAGGATGGCATCTTCCAAATACATAATTTCTAATTGGACTTTAATGGGAGATTGTGGGAGGGAGATGTTTTGGCATGGACGGGCAGCATCTATCGGTTCAGCAAGGAAGCAGCGGTAGAGAAGACACAAGACATGGGTGTTCTGGGTTTTCTGTCCTGGTTCTTCAGGAATAGTTTTCTCTGTGCTGGTGGACAGAAACTCTCTCCTTTTGCATTAGGGGTGTTTAGATGGGGCTAAAACTTTTTAGCCCATGTCACATCGGATGTTTGGACACTAATTTAGAGTATTAAACATAGACTAATAAAAAAACTAATTTCATAAATGAGAGCTAATTCGCGAGACGATTTTTTTAAGCCTAATTAATCCATAATTATCAAAAGTTTACTGTAGCATCACATTGTCAAAATCATGGCGTAATTAGACTCAAAAGATTCGTCTCGCGAATTAGTCCAAGCTTATGGAATGGGTTTTGTAATTAGTGTATGTTTAATACTCCAAATTAGTGTCCAAACATCCAATGTGACAGGGACTTGGAATAAGTCCCTGGAAACCAAATTAGTAGCAATGTAGACATAGGTGGTGTTTGAATCTCCTGAAGATGAAGATGAAGATAAAGATTAAGTGTTTCACGTAAAACGAGGTAGTAATAACGTGTGATTAATTGAGTTTTAATTATTACAAACTTGAAAAATGGATTAATTTGATATTTTAGAGCAACTTTCATATAGAAAGTTTTCGCACGAAACGTACCGTTTAGCAGTTTGAAAAGCGTGCCATGAGTATCCTATAGATGGCCATGTGGGCCGCCCGGCACGGCACGGCCCAGGCCCGGCCGTGCCTGGGCCGAGGCTTGTCGGGCCGGCACGGCCCGATCGACGCACCGGGCCGTGCCGTGCCAGCCCACGTGCCGCACTCACAGCCCAGGCACGGCCCGAAGGCACGATGGGCCATCGTGCTTTTCCTCAGAATAAGTCTAAATTTTCTCCCTCCTATTGGGCTGTGACATTGTATAGCTAAAAAAAAGTCTATTTTACCTCCCTCTTCTTTGTGCTGTGGTATATAAATAGCTAAAATAAGTCTATTTAAGGTCCCTATTCTTTAGACATTGACATTTATATGTCTATTTTTAGTCCCTATACTTTGTGTACCGGGCCTGGCCTGCCAGCCCATCGTGCCGGGCCGGCCCGACCGTGCCGGGCCAGCCCAGCGTGCTGGTGGGGAGGCCCAGGCACAGCCCGACAGTCGGGTCGGGCCGGCACGGGCCCGACCCAAGTCGGGCCGTGCCGTGCTTGGGTCGGGCCAAAAAGGCGTGCCGTGGGCCGGGCCTTCGGGCCTCGGGCCTTATGGCCAACTATAGAGTATCCAAAAGTTTATCCTCATATAGTAGTAGTAATTAGAGACAATGATTGTCTTATGTGCTGACTAAGCTGAGAGTCGAGCTCATCCTGTGCTTCCTTCCTTGATATTCTCCCCTTGGACCTACCTAGCAGTCCTCCTCGCTAACTGCTGGGCGCTGGCACACCATGGCCAGACGAGCTCTCTTCCTGATCCAACAATCCCCTTCCACTTGAATCACCCTACCCATTGACCTGGCTAGCAGCCATGACACCCCACCCACATTCATTGCCACTGACTTGTCAGTATACCATGGATGCCGATGAGATCTCTCCCACAAACCGCTGGAGTTCATTGGCCAAGGGTATTGAGACAGAAGGGACTTCTGCGTTTCATCAATCTTGCTTGTCATACTTTCTGTCATTACTCGTCAGTTTGGTGGTTCTTTTTAAGGTCTTAATTTATGAGACAAACAGTTGGGATCTGATTGTTTCGACTTCTGGTCACATGTGTTCTGATTAATGATTATCTTGTAATCGTTTTTCTATTCTAATTGAAATTCATTCCTCCTTTTTTTAATTACAAGCGCTTAACAAACAAATGCATTCTCAATTGCTAACGTTGTTTCTCTATTCAGGTTCAGAGCCCAATCATCTGCAGGAACCCATCAGTCCTCACAGCAGAATTATTCAATCATGTACCAGATGGCAAAGAAAGCTGAGCTGGAGGAGCAAGGACGCAGTGTAGCACGATACATTCGTAAATTATATATCCAGCGGTGCGGTCTCTAATACACTACTTGTTTACCCTTTTGTACATAAATTATATATGCAGTGGTGCGGTTTCTAATACACTACTTGTTTACCCTTTTACACAAAAAAAATTTAATAGCTCTATTGTATAAGACCCCTTTTGCAAGTATTTGCACCACAAAGTTGCTTGTTTATTTATGTTGTATTTTCTGGTTATGTAGTATTCCTTCTCCAACAAATGTGGACTTATTTGCTAATATCACACTAAGTTCTCCCATCTTCTGCGCTGTTTATTCATCCATCATTACTTTCTATGTTGTTTTACAAAGACGACAAGTTGTCTTGTTCTTGTAGGTACAGTTGAAGTTTCTATGAAGTATATCGTTAACCCCATTAATTGCTCTTTTTTCACACCAATACAAACTATGTCGTCATAATTACAAGACATGGTCGATTTTGTTTCTGAAAAATACTAAGTAGATGCTTCCCTTTTCAATTTTCGATACCATTTCTACAAAGTTATTGATTCTTTCAGATGCAAGAAGTTGAATATTGAGTTTGAGGAGGACGAGGAGCCTGAGGGAGTGCTACATCCAAGTGACGCCGGTCCTTTTCAACACACTGATAAAGAATATGCCACTCCAAACCCTAATGATGTTGGCCACTTGTCAGAAATACCATCACAACAAGAACAGGCTGAAATGCCACGTCTTCCTTGGTAATTTCCCTATAGTTACATTACAGTCCTTTTGATTTATCTCTTGGAACACAATTTTCTTCTATATTTATGTTGACCCATGGTCTAGATGTATTCTCATGCAAGAACATGTAAAATGTGTTAACATAGTTTTAATTGCATGATCTTTTATATGTATAAAAAAAATTATCCATTCAACTTTCAACTATTTGCTCTGGTAACTTGACTCCAATGGCTTGCAAGAAACTATTGATACTATAAATGTAACCATAAGATGTCTGGTCATGCTCTTCCTTCTCATTCTTGAGTCGAATATATCTTTGGAAATTTGGATTGTTTTTGTTATTCTGATAATCGGACAATTTAATATTTGTAAATGATAGTTATGTTTTTTTATTTACGATTTTAAGTATATATTATAAAATATTGAACTCCTTGTCATCATTATCTAATATTATTATAAATGATTTTTTCTTTGATTTCCAAGCCAAAAAAAATGATTATTTGTTCAGAAATAAGTGTTATGTTTTGTATATATGTTTCTGGTTTGATATTTGTAGCGTGCTAAACTTTATGATTGTTACAATAACAGACTATTTTTGGAATGAAACACAGCTTAAACAAACCAGTGGAATATTGCATGTCTGATGAGTACATCGATCTGCTAGACAAGAAAGCAAAGGCCTTTTTTAGTAGGGTGAGCCCGGTGAAGCAACGTTCTCGGAAAGAAACAATTGCGAATGGACTTCAATATTTGACCGAGGAAGCATTCTTAGCGTTCAGAAACTATATTGCAGAAAAGGATGCTTTTGAGGTTTGCGACCTTGCATAAAACCTACTAGTATATTTCATCTTATTATCATTGTTATCGCTCTTTCTTATTTTAAGATTTTTTTAGGAAGTTGATTACAAGTTTGGTGAAATATTGCACCACTGCTTTAGTGTTATGGAATATAGGAAGGTTTATTGCCACTATAATTTCACTGTTGAGATGAAGAATAAGGATGAGGAATGCTGGACCTCTAGGCTTTATTTTGCTGAAACAAAGCTGATGCATGGCGTCAAGTATTATTTTTGCACTCCACTTGAGGCAACTGATGATGGTATGTGTTCTTGCCTGTTTCTACTTAAACTTTATTGTTCAAACAACACTGTACTCATGGCATGTTCTTTTATAATCTAACACTGTACTCTGTGTCACATCTTTAGCCAAAACTTCAGCAGGGACCGGTCTTCTTTTTATTCCGTTCTTTTTTTTTATCTAAAGCAAAGCATCATCTTATAATTACTCCACTGTTTGGATTAAATTAGTGAAAAATGTGAACCATGAATCTTTCATTTGGGATTATCATTACACATTTATAACACTATTGTGGGTTTCAGTTGCCACTTGATGCTGGTAAAGGAAATATGATTTCCTCGTTTAAGAATAGAAAAATCTTTTAAGATGCACAATACATGTAGGATTTGCTACTGAATGTTTCACTGACATATTGCTCAAATAAATACTTGAGTATGATAATTGCGATGTGAATAAATAGTATTAAGTTGTTTTCTCATGCATGTTGTATATCTGATTTGTATTGATCATATCTACACTAACCTTAGAGCAAGTAATAGAAAGTCCCCACTTGAATATGCGATTCGTCTTTCTGATGATGAAGAAGATAGTCGGAAATAACTAGTAAGACTTGTGTACTGAAGTACTGAATACATCTAAATGGTTTGTGCAAGCCAAATCCATACATGATTAACATAGCAGAAATTGTAAATACAATGAAGTTTACCTCACTATTGGAAACCGTGCCTCGAAAACATAAAACTAGGTGTACGTTGTGAGTACTTGATTTGGAGATGTAGGCAGGCCCTATAGTGTAAGCTATTAGGATGATCAGGATATAATTTTCCATATCATCACTTTTATGTCCTCACAAAAATTGGTACTCTTGTTGGTTGTATTTGAAAGAAAAGGCATGTCTGTTAGCAGTATTAGTTGCATTTAGTCTAGTTATACATGGTTTTCACATTGGTTTTGGATCTTGATGAGGAGTTGAGTCCCTATTTTCCTCTTAACTAAATATATTGAACCTTAGTTTCGTTAGTTTTTACCAGTAGTAGTATTATTGTTATCCACTGCGTGATACACGGTTCACATCAAATCAAATTGCTCTCTTCTTTTCCGACCACTGTTATTATTGATGTTTTCTGTTCCTGAAGGTTGTTGCAATGCATGCAAAAACCAAGGTGTTAATGAGCTCAAGCACCCATCTGAAGGAGGCTACGAGAAAGGTCAAAGTAGCACTCGGTGCCAGTACTTTGATGGAGATTCTGATGAGGAATGCTGAAGAAACCAGTGCTTGTGTTTCCCCACTGAGCTAACCAACAGCTTGTCCAATAGTATGTTAGTGCTGATGTTAACTTAATAGTCACTGCTGTAATGTTCCAAGTAGTAGGCTGTTTACCTTCTAGGCCAGTAATTATATATGTTTATGAAGTACTGTTTGTCTAGTTGAAGGTGTTGCGCCAAGTGAGATCCACATAGGCAAATTAGGATTAATGCTGTGGATGGCGTTGGCTCAAAGTTGGTCTAATTAGCTCCAAAATCTGATATATGTTATGACAGTTTATGGGTGTGTTTAGTTCCTGAAAAAAGTTGGAAGTTTGAAGAAAGTTGGGAGTTTAGAAAAAAAATTAAAAGTTTTAAGTTTTTGATGTAATATGATGTGATAGAAAGTTGGGAATAGGGGGGAAACTAAACACGGCCTATATAAGGTTATTGCTGACTGCATCTTTCACTGTAAACAATAACAGCATTCTTCAGTATGGTCATTTCGCTAGTAACCTTCGTGGATCAAATTGCCCTATTATTAATTGTTATTGTGATGTTGCGGTCTTTTTCTATGATGTGATTCCAGCATCCTGAAATCTGAACCTTCGGGAACCCCATATCGAAGCAGCTGGATGATTGTACCATTCTTTTTAAAATGTTGAACACTTGCAGAGAACTCATATGTTGCAAGGGATTTCAGATAATGCTCTCAGACCCACGAATCACAACAGTTTAATATAACCACATAATAAGGATCAGTAGCTAAACGAACCAAAATATAATGGTCAGCTATACACCATATGTTTTGTTGCAATAAAATTTGACATTGCTTGTGCATGTCATGCTTGTGAGCTTGTTTTACAAGCTCAAAAAAAAGGGGAAGAATTATGATTACCATGCCAGTCAGTCATCCTAGTAGGCTGCTGCTGTTTTGGATCTTCCACTAACCCTTCTGCTTCAAGACGAACCAAGGCGTACATGGCCTTAAATTTGGATGTCAGACACCAGTCTTCATGCCTTGGCAGTCATCAACCTCATAATTCTATACTGGGTCACACATCAAAACCACTGGTTGTGATTTGCCTTCAAAACCACACGAGCATTACTATACGTACAAGCCCAGTGGTCGTCTTGTGAAAACTCCTCAAGGACCTCCTCTACTGCTCTACATCTGGTGATCAAAGTAAATGATGCATTGATGAACCCCTGCATCCAGATAAAAGGAGCAGCTCTCAGGAAGCAGTATTTTCATTCGACCTGGAAGAAAGCAAAAAATATAAGTATGTTTCCTGGAGCACAGATATCACAAGTATTCTGTTCAATACATAAGGTCAACACTGCAAAAAAAAAATCAGATAATTCTTGGATTCTTTTCTCTCAGCTCATGACATGACTGATAACTAATGGCCAGATGTGACTGCCAGCAAAACATGGAGGAACCTGGTCTGAAAATACTAGGATAGAAAAAAAAACACTTGTTTAACCAATGGCCTTTACTAACTGGCAGTTCACGTTTACACTGCATTTTTTTTTTAAAAAAAATCAAAATTAGTTCTGATCTGGGAGATAAGCTATTTAAATGAGAAAGACTTAATTAATCCTACATACATGACTTATTACATGTTTCGTCGGTCTGGTTCTTTGACATAGGCATACAAGTAACATTCGGAAAAAAGATGTACTTTTTTCTAGCTTATTAAATGATTGATACAATTTATTTGTTGTAGTATGACTACCTGTGAAAGAAACACCAAGTTAATTTATCCCTTTTACCTCCTCTCCAGCAAGCCGGCTACTTGTCCTTTTCTTCAGTTGATGCTTTCCTAAGACTCAATATTACTCCACCACTTAGACACGTGGTAACAATAGCAAGCGAAGCTTCAGTTGGTATATGATAACCTGCCACAGATCAACATTGTCATCTGGTGTTGCTAATGGAGAAACCAAAACATAGCTTGAACCGCAATGTATATAAGAAAGTATTGACAATTGCGTGCACTAATGTGGTTTCTAGTTGCTCACCAAAAAAGTCAAAGACCATCTTTGTCCCTATGAAGCCCAAAACTATACCAATTGCAGGCTGCAAAAAAAAAAAAGCCAATAGCAATAAGAGGAACAAGAAGTAGATAATTGAGAAATATATGGATATATGCTAATGTCCATGGGGTTCAGTAACACCTGCTAGTAATCACTGCTATACAACGAATATCAATAGTGATGAATGCCAAGTTGTTTATTAAGTATAACTATGAAATAGCTAAAGGAATTGATAAGTATTAGGTACACCACAGTATTCATAAATAGGTAAATAACTCTACTATATTTAAAAGAGCAAGTGGATTTGTACCTGCAAATAGTCCAATTCAGACATGCTTTCAGAAATGAGTACGTAGAGTGACCTCAAACCTATAGAGTAATTTTTCAAGGTAAGCACTTAACAATGTGTGAAGAGTGCATAAAATGTGTGACATATAAAATATATAGCATCAAAACTAGCTGATATCTAATGTCTTCTTTCATGCTTCATTCAACTTTCAGTATGTAACTATGATGTATGTTATTATCAATTTATCATTTACCCAATTACATCATTAGAAGTTACTCAATTACCAAATCAATCACTTGTCTGCAAACTGAGGTATAAACATCAAAGATTGCTAGAAACCTAGAGTTGGCGTTATCGAGAGGACATAATAGGGTCAT
Source organism: Oryza sativa Japonica Group (assembly GCF_034140825.1). Lineage (NCBI taxonomy): Eukaryota > Viridiplantae > Streptophyta > Magnoliopsida > Poales > Poaceae > Oryza > Oryza sativa. The sequence continues at coordinate 1,141,531 of NC_089039.1, forward strand.
GTGTGCCACATTAGACCATCGTCTGTAATATCCAGATATATAACTAGTATATTTAAATTTTATATGAAACAATCAAGCTGAATGCAGCCCAAATACCTACAGCAAGAAACAGTACTTTTATGGAACAGATAACTGCAAAATTGTGAAAACTAACTCTGAGCATCAACTGGCTGAATGAATGCAGGCTGCAGGTGCTAACAAAAGTAAAGGCTGCAGAAATATTCATTGATAAATAGCAAGCTCACGGGAAGTTCCTAGCTAGTGGTAAAAGTTCTCTTGTAAAATTTCTTACATTGGTAAGTGCTGATATGTGCTATGAATAAAAAGAAAGGATTGTTGTAAGATGTGTTCATAAACACAAAAGAAAGAAGGATTACCAGAAATAGCAAAAATATTTGATGATAACACTATAAGTGGATCCCTTGTGACACCAAAAACTGCTGGTATTGAGTCAATCTATAAATCAGAAATGTCAATCCCCATTCATGTGATCATAAAATAGAAAATGAAACTTTGCACAGGAAAAAGATTGCAAAGGAACCTACAGCGAAAGCAATATCACTTAGTTCGATCACTGCCACAGTCAACAGCAAAGGTGTGGCCTGCAGATATTAACAACAAAAGAAAATGTATCTTCAGGAAAAGGTAGCTCTTGATGTCAGATTATTGTATTGAATGGTCAACCCAATTTCATCTATATTGTAGTTAGAATCTTTTCTGCACAAGCAGAAGTTGTAAGGGTACTGACAAATAGATATACTTCAGATTCTTTAATATGTAGACAGGTCAGTTTTCTAATACTAAGAAGGCAATCATGTCTAGTACTAACAAGCGTGTACAAGCTGCTGTGAACTTGTGATAATGATCCAGCTTATACTGGACAACAGTCGGACACTTACTTTCCATAAACCTTCTTGAGTTGTGAAAAACCGATCACCATCGTAGTAATCTGACAAAAGAAACATAAGAGTGAGTTTAACCGCAACTGCAAGCGAGTGTATATTAACTTCTACTCATAAGAAGTTCACTTGTGAAGGAAGTGGAAAAAATTTCAGTGAGTATCTGGTCAGTATGGCTATGATCTGGAGCTCACAGTGGAGATTGGTTTCGTTCCAAATAATATAAATGTAATGTCATAAGAGAAACTGAAAATCATCGAATGAAGTTAATTACCAGTGACAGGAATGAATCTTTGGCATGTTTTCACTATGAAATTGTCAGATAGATCAGATTCTTCATCTTCTTCAGCAAATAACTGCCATCATGTTAAGAATGAATATTAGCATCCGTAAACATCACTTATATTTAATGCACTTGAAGTTACTCGAAAGAAGCTTTGCCTAACATGTTGAGGTGCCATTCATTACAATTAAGCAAAACATAATATTTTTGAAGTGTGACAACTTAGTGCTCACTAAATGATGGAAGGACTAGGTTGAACTATAACAAGATAGCTGGAACAAACAAGAATCCCCAAAAGATGCAAGTCATCATGCTGTTAGCCATTGACTGATGGAAGGTATATGCCAAATACTTTTTTAATAATGTAATACATGCACCTGGAGTCCAGGATTGGTTGAGTATTAGAGTATATTGTTGTTAGAGACAGTGATGGGACTGAAATTTCACAGGAAATAAAACAGGTAGATTTTTGTAAAATGACAGTGAGAACTTGTCATTCTCATAAAAGGAAGTATTGGGTGAGCAATAATAGCATCATATATGTCCATTTCAAACATGGTAAAGTAACTTAGTACACCAAAAGGAGAATAGAAGAAAAGAAGCATTGATCGATCCACCTTATATGAAGTGAATAGCAGGATCAAAGCCAATAATAGGTTCACTGCTTCAAACCTCTACAGGAAAAGAGAAGTTAAGAAGAATTACTGCAAGATCATAGAACTAAGAAGATAAGTGATGTTAACATGTGAGAAAAAAACAACCTGAATCGTAGCTGCTCCTAGGGTGATCATCACCGTGCGGAAGATCACTGCTCCAGCAATACCATAAGAGAGCACCCGGTTCTTGTTTTGAATACCACAAAAATGTGAGAAGAAAAGGATGAAATAGACATGGGCATTATATACCAAACTAACTACTAAATCATACCTGGTATTCCTGTGGCACTTTAAAATACTTGAAGACCAGAACAAAAACAAAGAGATTGTCTACTGACAAACTCTGTTCCAATAAATATCTGTTATACAACAGAAACATATCAAATTGTTACACATAAAATTTAAAAGACAGGAGATGAGGACAAAAAGAAGAAGCATAGTTAAATTCAGAAATAATCATTTAACTATTTGTAAATAAGCAAGTAAGAGACGTTCAAAATCGCAACTGGGCAAACTAACTTGCACAAACCAATGAATGAGCCCATACATTTTTAATTTTCACCAACTCTTTTCCTAGATGGCTTTGCTAACATAATAGTGCCGGCGGGAATCCTACAATTGTTCTGGTGGATGGGTAAATGCTGACAGTTCCATAAAACATTTTTCAGTATAAAAATTCAGTTGTGACGCATAACACATACCCAGCAAAATATTCAGATGCCTTCCCAACCCCATCCCTCAGGGCGATGCTAACGCCGAAGAAAACCGCAGCAAGGACCTGCAAAAGGTCAATTTACTGAATCAAGCGCAGCACTGAAAATCAACTGATGAAGCGTTATATCGTCAAACACTAACCACCAAAGTAACTCTTCTAATGGCTGATCCTTTCTTTGTGATTCCGGTTTCTGATGCAGGTTTCGTGCTCTCCTTGTCGGTAGTGCGAACGGGGGGAGTGGAACTTGGTGCCTCAATTTCTGCTCACAGTTATACATAAGGGGAACCAGAAAACTTAATTTCACCACAGATAAATATATGCTCGGTGAGGTATAAACAAAATCGTTGCGCGTTTTATGATTAGAAATCATCTAATCACACCTTTGACTCTCTATGAGTCGTCGAACAATTCCAAGCTCAAGGTTTCAACTAGAAGGTTAATTGGTACTATACTTAATTAGCACGGATACATGGAGCTAGCTAGTCAGGTAGGAGAGGCTGGAGAGTGGGAGACGGTGAGGACGACGCAACTCACCGGAGCTGAGGGAGAGGCCATCCTCCTGATCAGCACCCCTGGCTCTCCTCCGCCTCCTCCCACCTTCGCCGGTGCGACGCGACGCCGCGGCCACCGTGACCGCGGGATAACGCCCCGGCGACGGGGGGAGCGCCACGTGTCCCCGGCCTATCATCCATGGGGCAGATAGCTTCTCGAAGGAACGGGTGGTCCCGGCGGTGGCGCTGGCCACGGCGGTGGAGGCGGAGGCCATCGCCGGCGACGAGGTCGGGGAGAGGCGGGCGGGGGAGGCGTCGTACGGTGCTCAGCCACACGACACGAGTGGGGTGGAAGGGGAAGGAGAGAGTGGGGGCTCACGTGCGGGTTTAGACCCGAATCCGATTTCCGCATTATGAAAACCAAACCCGTCAAGTGTTAATGTAAAAATTTGATAAGATTATCTGGTAGATTCGGTTAAGTAAAAAGCACAATCAACTGATTGAGGCCAAGTTTAGAAAGGAATCATGAAGACCATGTCATGGCGGCTTAATTCTATATATTAATTAGGCAGAGCTCATTTAGTTTCTTTTTAATTTTAAAAAAGTGTGTTTAGTTTTCAATAAGGACTTTATGTTTTTCTTTTATCTTTATAAAATTGTATGTCATGTCCTATAGGGACTTATGTCGGTCTATGGGTATAAATATGTACATATGCGGTTATTTTAATCTATCTCTCGATCAATACAACTTCGATGCGTCGCCACCCTTTTTACTTTACTTTTCGACGAGTTCTTGTTTCAAGTTGGGCTGCATCGGCTTCAATCTCCGGCGAGAGATAAAGGCTTGTTATGGCGGCTTGCATTGTTGGGATTAGTGCTTCCATCGCTTCCACACTCTAATCTTGTCCATGTAAGACGTCGAGTTATCATATACATTATATAATATAGATTCGCAGTGTCTTCTACTTGCATCGACCGATCTCTATCTAGGGTTTTGTCAATATTAGCTAGATTTCTTTGCTGGCTTAGATTATATAATGTATCTACCACCCTGAAAATCAATCAAATGCTTGATTGTCTAGATATTATGTTTCTTTTTATACTTAGTATTACATCAGTTAAGTTTGATCTACTAAGTCGTGCTTGGAACCATAATCTCCAGCAAGCTTCTTGATTGCCAACAAGGGTTTCATCGGGGTTTCAGCCAATGAGTTATCTGGACATTGCATTGGCTTATAAGGATTACATACAAGTTGGATTGAGCTGATCGCAATAAAGGTTTCACTGTTTATCTAATCGTTTGGATTTAATGACATCGGACCTCCAGCCGATATATGCTTTAACCATCGCATTAGCACGCACTCTATCGTATCATTCATCGGGGTTTCGATTGAATTATATTGTTATTTTATTACATTGTCATCGTTGATTGTCTTTATGTCATTTCTTATATCAAGTGTCAAACTCTATATTGGACACATAGCTGATTGATCAAAACTCTATCAACATCCACTAGTATCGGCATCGGCTAATATCGCTCTATCGACTTTTGAGCCGATCGACCCTTTTATTTATATATCTTGTCAGTTGTAGGATCAAACTAACTGGCACGCCCGCATCTCATCAATATTTTGAACCTGCACTAGAGCTAAGCAGATCTCCTAGGCCGTTGTGTTTATCGACTTAGTTCGCGCCAACACAGATCTGGCACCATCGGCCAAGAGTGGATTTTTCGTCATCAGACTCATATACTCGTTTACTACTACTGATGAGTCTAAGGAGAATCTCCTGTTATAAAGCAACATGTACTAGCGGCCTGTTTGAGGGAGTTTCTGGCAACTGCAACTTCTTTTAGAATCTTAAGTTGCTAGAAGCTCCCTAAACAGTCTAGATTTTTCTAGCTTCTCTAATGTGCAACTAAGTTGATCAATGCTACTATTGCAATTATCTTTGATCTGCAAACCACAAGAAAGCTACACTGTTAAAAAAAAACAAGAGTAAATTTCACAAAACTACATGTTTTGTGGTCCAAGTTACAGAAAACCACACACATTTTGACACTTGGCACTTAAGTACATATATTTTGGTAGTGTATTTTTACAAAACTACACTATCAATGAATGGATTCACCTATAAGATGACGTGGTTGTTCCACCTAGGATGAGAACGTGGCATCCTATTAATTTCGTGCAATGACTGATAATAGGATGCCACATCCTCGTCCTAAGTGGAACAGCCATGTCATATCACGGGTGAATACATTCATTGATAGTGTGGATTTGTGAAACTATACTACCAAAATATATGTACTTAAACGTCAAGTGTCAAAGTGTGTATAGTTTTCTATAACTTGGACCACAAAACGTGTAGTTTTATGAAATTTACTCAAAAAACAAATACCCTTTTTCTTATGTATAGTTGTTTTACTTTCAGTATTACAAAATGATCATGTAACATTCCTCTTGTGCTTATTATGTGTAATATCTTTTCTAGGTGGGATGTGGTTGATAGCTGAACCAATTCTAGCAATGTTTCACATCTTGTTGAAGAACTGCATGTAGGATAGCTTGCTTTGGATGGAGAAATCTACTGGAAGGATGGTCATCGTCTTTTGTACATGCAAAGCCATCAGAAGTAGCTATTTTGTGTTTGCAGGTGGCACTCTAGACTAGATTGGGTGTTTGTGGTGTGGGCATCTGACCTATATTTCTTCGATTGTAAACAGATATATTTTGTGAAGGATAAAGTCATCAACAATAAATTAATTTTTCTCTTTCATAAATAGATGTGTTTGTTTCATGATCATTAATTTAATTGGTGCACTTGGCAATGGTACATTCGATGCAATATATTATATGGTCTTTTAAAAAAAGCTAATGTAGTTCTTAGTATCTAACTATATGCCGGTAGTGTTATAAGAAGGCAGACAATCTGCCATGACTAATATTTTATGCCATGAATAGTTTGTCTGCCAGTAATTATTTGTCTGTTGGGAAAACTAAAGAATTGCCGGCACTCTTCTGCCAGTAAAAAGGATATCTGTCGGTAAAAACTTTTGCCGACTGCTGAACCCCTAGCAGACGCTCATGGCAAAATGACTATCGGTAAAACTCTTTCCTGACAGACAATGTGCCATTAATAGATGTTTATACCGACAGATTGAGTGCTTCTATATCTATGTTGCGGTGTAGTGGATGTAAAAGACAAGGAATTGGAGCGCACGTTGGTTCCCATAACCTAATAAGTTTATCATGCATACAATTTGAAATCTTGTACCACTACCATACTTGTGATCTATCATGTGGGCGAGGATATTTTCTGATGGCCCCGCAGTTGTCCTACAGTAAAACTAATTTTTGTGACGGTCCTACTTAACGAAAAATTGACATTAACCTACATGAAAGAACCGTTAGAAATTGATTTTCTGTAGGGAACCCATAGGAAAATTGAATTTCTTGATTTTTCTATCGGCAATTCCTGTCGGTTCACTCATAGAAAAATAATTTCTGATGGTAAATCCTATTTTTCTACAGGCTAGTCTGGTAGTGTACAATATAAATTGTACTTTGAATAGATGATAACTTAAAAAAGTAATAAACATAAGCAAGTCGTGTTATGTAGAGATGAAATTGAAGTCCATATATACATGCATGGTAATTCTTCCAGCAAAATCAATTGAGCATGCAACATATATAAATATGTGTACATATGTTTGGGGATTTTTGGATGTAAATATGGATTGTATATTCTGTTAATTATATAAATTATCTTGGAGGCGAATTACAGGTGGAAATGTATCAACACTGACGTTTCTTGGAGAACCATGTAGTGTAGAGTGTAAGTTTGTAACCATATAAAGAGAGATATCAAGAGGATGAGCGAGCGTGAGTAGCTTACTTGTTGCCGTCAGTTGCCGCCGCCACCAAGCAGATGAGGAGGAGCAGCGGCAACACTGGGTGGCAAAACCTTCCTCCACCGCTGGCCATGTGGAACAAGCGGCCGCTGGGCAGTTCGGTTGATCGGAGTACGTCACGTAACTAAACAATACCACAGTTGTATGCAGGACGTACTGCCTACTCAGAGCTAATCAGCTTTTGCTTTTGAAATTGTTATGATGATGATCAGCTTAGTGAATACTAGCTCCTTAGGCATGACAAATGTGTATGCATGGATATAATTATATATGCAGCTAGCTAGGATATATATGATGACTTGATTAGCTTTTCACCAGCTGCGGCTGAGAACTACAAGTTCCCCTAAATAGGGTCTAGATCTTTTATCTTCTCGTCTAATAGCGGATCACCAGGTCCATTTTCTTCTTCTTCTTCTTTTTTATCGGAGCCGTTTCCTTCTCTTTCATAATAATAAAGGCGTGAGCAGAGGTGGACTTAGGATTTTGAAGTTGTGTATTCAAAAGTAAGAAAAAGATTAAATGCCAAAAGTTTGATGTTTGGCATATATAATATCACATAGCACTAAAGGTACAATATATAGCATATGTTTAATGTTTAATATGGCACTTTTGTTGTTTCCTTATACACATACGTAATATATATTGCATATACATACTTTTTATAAAAAAAATGAAAAATGTGTATTCATGTGAATAACTATGAATAATGCTAGGCCTGTCTTTGGCACTAGCAGGAGAAGATGTAGGAACCCCTTTCTAACCTTTTGCTCTCAAGAATATCACATAAAAGTAGAGTTTAGATCTCCACCAATGGAGGACAACAAATGTATAGACACTGCATATTTATGACATAGTATTTTACATGAAACTTTTTTTTTCTAATAGGCCTTGTGAGAATTGGTATTTTGTTTCAGTTTCCTGTGTGAAGATGCAACTCCATTCCGAGCAGGTCATTTTCTGTCATTTTCATGTAGAACGTGTTTCTACTGTAGCAAAACAACAATTAGTTTATGGCTGAACATTGTGTGAGTGTGAGGGGAGCTCCTTTTGTGAGGCGTCGCCCTCAGCCACACCACATGGGGGCATTTGCCCCTCCACCCACACACTACAATCTTCACACTCCTTCACCTCTTCGCAGGCCCTATCCCTCCCAGCGGATGTGAGACGTCGCCCTCAGCTACACCAAATGCAATCTTCACACTCCTTCATCTCTTCACAGACCATATTACTCCTAACGGAACAAGTGATTTGATAGCGCCGCCTATGACATATACTCATACACCATAATTTTCTCCACGCAATACGTCAACAGTGACACGATGCGAGGGTGCCGGAGCACACCCAAGCTCAGCTTCGAACTGCACACACGCTCTTGCAGTCGCCTTCGACGGGGAGCACGCCCTTGTAGACCTTGCCGCACCCGTCCTTGACTACCAAGTTGGCGTCGCTGAACCCCCGGTGGCTCTTTCCACGATCTCGAAAGAGATTTGTAGAACTGGACTAGCCGGAGGGTTCTAGGGCACCTGAATCATCTCCACCTTGACCACCTCCCTTGTCGTAGGCTTGTGCCACCGGCGGTAAATCAGAACACCTATGACTACAATCCCCATGGTGCCGATTATTGCCACAACAGCAGGTAGTGGCTAGAACCACACCGGCAGGTGGCGTTGTCGTCCTTGTCTGTCACTTTGCAGTGCTACTATTTGGACCGACCGGTGTTATTGTGGCTGGAGGTGTTCGTGTTGTTCAACTCCTTGTTACCTTGCACTTTTACCACTGCGACAGTGTACCCCTCTTTTGTCACATGATGTCTCATCCCAACGATTTTCACAGGGATCGTTCACTTGCCATTTAACTACAAACCTCTATGGTAACCCCACGGAGCCTGTAGCTAGCAACTACAGTGTAACCCAGTCACCAATACTCGGTAGGCGGTAGGCAGCTATTGGTTAATAGAGCATTATCGATGTCAGTAAATCTAGACGGGAAGGACGACACAAGCCCCTGAAGCAGGTTCTCCGAAAGCGTAACCTTGGTAAGCTTCCCAAGGTTTAGCAATGACGTAGGCACAAGCCCAGTGAACCTATTGCATTGATGGCATCACAATTAACGAGGCAATTGAGCTAGCTCCTAAAAATATGTTGGACCAAGATGCATACGTAACCCAAGTATATATAAGCGTACCTGCATATATACATACGCATGTACCTATTGTTGTTAAGATATAGTTCCTCCAGCTCCGCCGTCAAATTTAATAAGTCGAGAAGACGACCATTGAAATTTTTGCCATCAAGTCTTAAAGTTTGAACATTTCCTAGGTTGGCGGCAAACTCTATAATGCTAGAGAGGGTTTGGTTATGGAGGCAAAGTACTACATGAAGGGGTAACCCCTAATGACAACGGAACAATCCCTGTAAGCTTATTATTTGTCTGGGACATATGTCAGCTGAGCAAATGTTGCTAGGAATTGGGGAATGCGCCCGGTGAGAATGCATAAATCAACGCTGAAGTTTATCAGAGGAGGTTCCACAAGCTGAAGTGAGTCTAGAAAGGACCAGGATGAAAATGGATTGTTGCCTAGACTGACGTATGACATTGTACCGAGACAAGTGAAGAAATCGGCTGGAACAAGCCCAGGCCCTACAAAGGTGTTCCCTTCTATGCGTAGAGACTGAAGTTGATCGAGCTTTGCCAGAGAAGGCAATGGTCCAGTCAATCCACTGTACACTATTTGCAATTTAACTAACATGGTCAACTCGCCAATGGTTGCTGGAAATGTACCATTTAGTTTCGTCCCGGAGATGTTGATCCCTACAACGCGAGACGCTCCTTGGAGCTCTTTTACATGTCACGCCGTGCCACCTGCCTCCGCACGGGTCGGATGACCTCTTGCCCTAGAGCAACGGTGAGTTATTGGCGACGAAGGCCATTGACACAACCTTCACCACCTCTTCGTCATTGCTAGGACCGGTCTTGACATTTCAGGGGCCGATAGAAATTAGGGTCTGATATTTTTCTGAGTGTATCTAAATAGCTCAGCAACTCAGATTGTTTTTTTTCTTTTCCTAGATAAATTTTATTATGTATAGACTAGGTTATGTGATCTGACACTCGACTCTCTCTTTCTAATATAAACTCTTCAAAGTATCCTACAAGATACCCTTGTATATATTAAAGATATTTTAGATCCAATGCGTGATTTACTTATACATTGCACACGTTGTATGCATGCATTTACTTCCTGTGAGAAGTAGAGAACTGAGAATTGGTTCATTTAGTCGGGACATACTTTTTTTAGGAGTGCTACAAATAGGACATTTGATATTTTTCAAAACATCGGACGGTGTTGCACTGTATTGTTGCAAAATGTTTCACATGTTGCACTCCTCAATGAGAAATGATTCAGTGAAAAAGTTTCAGATATTTCATCAATCTAGGAAGGTGTTGCATTGTATTATTGTAAAATGTTTCACATGTTGCACTGCTCGATGAAAAATGTTTCACTGAAAAAGTTTTAGATGTTTCATCAATCAAGGAAAATTGTTTCATCGCTTCAACGGAAGTGTTTCAACCAAATGCAATCGAAACATATTGATTGTAACATGAAGATTCAATATATGCAACATCAAATCAAAACAAATTGAAACACCTTAATACAATAGAATGCAACAAGCTAAAATAGTAGGATGCAACATCCCTAAAACTCCAACAAAACAAACCCACCTCCATCTTCTTCAACTCCAGTCGCCGGCTCCTGAGAAAACCCACCTCCGTCTTCTTCTTCTTCAACTCCGGTTCCGACCCCCGAGGAAACCCACCTCCATTTTCTTCTTCAACTCCGGGATACCGTCCCCCGACACCTCCGTCTTCTTCTTCAACTCCGGGCACTGCCCTCGGACAAGTAACGACACGAGGTAGGTGACCTCGACTAGGACCAATCGCTTTAGCATTAGAACCCCGCCGGCGTTGCTGCATCGCCTCCATCGCCGTGTGGCTCCTAGCAAGCTCTAGTGCCTCCCCCTACCCCGTGTCGTCTTGCCCCCGTCGCTACCACTGTGTGGCCACCAATGATTCGTGTGGTGGAGATAGCCAACAATGCTGGTGAAGCAGCAAGAGAAGAAAGAGAGAGAAGAATGAACATGTGGTAGAGAATGTTTGGATAAAGCCGACGTTCGATATTTTACAGTGTCCGGACATCCGTCCGAAAGCATTTTCGACTTTTTTTTGTTTTTGCTACACATCACTCGTGTGAAAAAAAATTTGTTTACACTCAAATTTTCGTCCTTCAGATAGACTTCAAGATGTGTGCTCTATTTTATTTTACATATCTTCCCAATCTTGTTTTTCATTTTTTTGGGCTGCTATATAACGGAATCCCGTTTTCGAACAAGATGATCCCGAGTAGGTATCAGGTGTGATACCTATCAGGTATCAGACGATTCTACACAACAGGATGATCTCGAGTAGGTATCAGGTGTGATACCTATCAGGTATCAAACGATTCTACACACGTTTCAGGTGATACCTGCAAGTATCATATGTGATACTTATCAGGTATCATGCGATTTTCTACCACGTATCGCGTGATACTCGCGAGGTATCATGTGAAACCTGTCAGGTATCAGATGATTTCAACCACGTATCGCGTGATACTCACGAGGTATCATGCGATACCTATCATGTATCAGACGATTTCTACCACGTATCATGTGATACTCGCGAGGTATCAGACGATTTCTACCATGTATCACGTGATACTTGCGAGGTATCGGATGATACCTACCAGGTATCAGGTGATTCCTACTAGATATGGCTGGGCATCCCGTTGGGGGAGGAGCACCTCGACACGCGCGGTCGCCCCCTGCAGCCGTCCCTTGTAGACGAGGACGGCGATGGCGGTGGCAGAGGACGGGCGCGGCGACGGCGGCAGTAGCGGGGGACGGGCGCTGCGGCGGTTGGGGATGGGCGCGGCGGCGGCGGCGGAGGCAACGGTGGACAGGCGCGACAACGGCGGGGGACAGCGACGGCGGCCAGTGAGTATATGGATAAGAATCGCGTTGTGGAGAGGAGCTATCCCGTTGGGGGACGGTATCCCGTCACCTAGCATTCCCCTTTTTTTTCTCAAACACACCACACTAATGAGGGCACACGTAGGGATGGCAACGGGTCGGGTCGGGCACGGGTAGAGCGATTCCATGCCTGACCCGAGACCCATGTGCCCATGCCCGACCCATGCCCGAAAGGGCTATCAGGCAAAATCCTATGCCCGTGCCCATGCCCGTCGGGCACTGCATACCCGATGGGTACCCATCGGCCCTGCCTGTGCCGTGCGCCACCACCGCCGTCGTGCGACGCCGTCTGTGCCGTGCACCGCCACCGCCGTCGTGTAACGCCGCCTAAGCCGTGCGCCGCCTACTCCTATGCGCCGCCGCCAGCCGCGCCGCTGCCGCTAGCCCGCGTTGCTGCCGCCGCCGGCAGCGCAGCCGCCACCGACGCCAATAGCCCACGTCGCCGCCGCCGTCGGCCGTGCAGCCGCCAATAGCTCGCACCGCCACCGCCGCCAGCTGCTGTGGGGATTGGGTAGGAGAAGGAGTGGGGAATTAGGTTAGGGTTTCTATTAGTTGAGTATATATATATATGTATCTGGTTAGTGGGCCAAATGGGCCAAGAGGAAAGGGTATGAGGCATAAGAGATGGGCCAAAATTAGCAAATACATATGTATCGAGTAGGGCATGGATTATCCGCGGGCAAAAAATAATACCCGGCCGCTGCTCGCTATGTTCTCGGGTCTCGGGCGGGCATGCCCACGGGCAAAATATTACACCCATGCCCATGCCCATCGGGCCAGGTATCCGCGGATACCCGGACCCGTGGGTAAAATTGCCATCCCCGGGCACACGTGAAGGAACTGTGGTAGGGGAGAATGAGGGCACACATGCGGGTTTAAGGTGGTACCCGAACCCGGCACCCGCATTCTCAAACCCGAACCCGCTAAGACTTGCCTACTCCACTACCGCTTCTACTGCTTGGTTCGAGTCGAGGGTTTCTCCTTCTCCCAGTGCGCCGCCGTCGCCAACATCTGGAGCCTCGCGGAGCCGCTGATTCAGCGAATTCCTCTGCAATTAGAGGTAATCCTCTGCTTATTCACGCCGCGTGTAGCGCGGATTTCGGTGATTTTGGTTGATTTGGTTGTGATTTTGCTCGTTATGTGTGTTTTGTGACGCGAATTTTGGGGGATTGGTTTGGTCAGAGATGGGGAGCGTGGAGCTCGGAGCGGAGGAAAGGGAGGTCGCCGGCGGGGAGGGGGGGAGCAAGGGGGCGGCGCCTCCTGCTAGGGATATTAGGCGGTACAAGTGCGATTTCTGCAGTGTCGTCCGTTCCAAGAAGGGGTTGATCCGTGCCCACGTCCTCGAACACCATAAGGTCGCTCATGGCGTCTCTCGCTTCATAGTTCAGAACCTCAGATGCGTCTAGTGGTCATATTCTCCGTGCTTTGGCTGCTCGCCACGGTGGTTGGTTACTTGGATGGATGAATGATTGACTGTTTGGTTTTGTCGGTGCTGCTATTTGTGTTTTTAGGATGAAGTGGATGATTTGGATGATTACTTGGGACGTGGTGGCGGCGAGACGTGCAAAGAGATGGACCATGATTGCAAGGTGTGCGGTGCTAGTTTTAAGAAGCCGGCCCATTTGAGGCAACACATGCAGAGCCATTCACTTGAGGTATCTGAATTTCGATACATGTTCACTGAAATGATCAAGTTCTTTGGCGCATGTGATAGATGCTATGTGTTTCTCTGTTCAGAGTATTACTTGCAATAGCTGTGATAGATGCTCTGTCCTATGTAGGGACTAGGGATGGTGATAGTTATGCTGTGTTGACAGCAAATTTCCCTGGACAGTTAATAGTTGTCGTTTCACTCCTTTTTTGGTTGGGTAGGTTTGTTGATCTATGCTGATTTTTGCAGACTATTTCACTATTTTGTTACATATGGATGTGTGAAGCATTGGATCCCAGAGAACTCCAAAATGCGAGAAGGCCTTGAGTGGACTAGTACCAGGATGGGGAGACCCTTCTGGGAAGCTCCTTCAAGAATGCCTCTTTCACGCTCTTCTTCAGGTGATTTCTTCTGTTGCAAAAAACTGCTTGCTCTATGCTACTGCTGTTATTGTTACGTGCGCTGCATTCTTAGTTTTTCCAAGCTATTGAAGGATCTTTTCTTACGCGCAAGTCTACTGTTGAAGAACTGCATGCGTAGCGCTGTTGGTTGTATCTAATGCAAGCACCACTTGATGGTCTTTTGATCAAACAGTTAACCAAGTAGGTAGAGCATGTACACTGAAGAGATAGCTATGCTTGTGATGGAATAACCAGCTCCTCGTATTCCCCTTTAGTGTAAAAGACGTGTATCTGTCCTGTTCAGTGAATATTCTACACAACAACCAAAACAATTACTCATTTGAAAGTTAATTCAAGTATATAGGTATAGGTGCCATTTGGCTCTCTGTTTCGTTGGATTAGTGCATGGCCTATTGTGGTTTCTGATATATTTTGATTTTGGCAGACTATATATGACTGCGTGAAGCATTGGATCCCAAAGAACTCCAAAATGCGTGAAGGCTTTGAATGGACTAGTATCAGGATGGGGAGACTCTCCTGAGAAGCTCCATCAAGAATGCCTCGTTCACACACTTTTTCAGGTTTGCTTGTTCATTTCAAATTGCTCATTCTAAGACTTGATTTTGTTCCAACTGTTGTTATTACTTACAGTGATATGTACGTACTGAGATATTGTTATTCTCAAGCTACTTAAGGATCCTGTCTTAGATGCAATTACTCAGTCAAGATACACATGTATATTTGTCACTGGTATTTGACTATTCATGCAGCTGTCTCATTTGCAGCATAGTAGTGTGATTATCGGAACAGTTTTAGCATATTGCACTGAATGGATATGTGTGTACATTGACCTACTTATTTTATGTCAAGTAAATCATAAAGTTCTGCTTTCAGTATAACATTTAAGGTATATGCTTTTGCAGAGGCCCTTTTCCTGCCATGTAGATGGTTGCCCCTTCAGCTATAGCAGGAAGGACCATTTGAACCGGCATCTACTTACACATCAAGGAAAGCTATTTGCATGCCCCATGGAAGGATGCAACCGTAAGTTCACTATAAAGGGTAATATCCAAAGGCATGTTCAGGAAATGCATAAAGATGGCTCTCCTTGTGAAAGCAAGAAAGAGTTCATCTGTCCTGAGGAAAACTGTGGGAAGACTTTTAAATATGCTTCTAAGTTACAGAAGCATGAGGAATCACATGGTGAGATACTTGTGTGCCATATTTTTCTTACTGTCTTTAAATAGCTCAGCAACCCTCCTAGATCAATTTTATCATATATAGACTGGTTATGTCATCTGACACTCTGACTTTTTCTATTTCTGAGCTAGAATACTGATATAAACTCTTCAAAGTATCCTGCAAGATACTCCTGTTTCTTTTAAAGATCATTTATCTCTTCAGATCAAATGCATGATTTACTTATACTGTGCATGCGCTGTATGCCTGCTTTTACTTCCTGTGAGAAGTTGAGAAGTGAGAATTGGTTAATTGTGCCGTGACATACCTTGTTTTACTTGTGCAGTCAAGTTGGATTATAGTGAAGTTATCTGCTGTGAACCAGGCTGCATGAAGGCATTTACCAACTTGGAATGCCTCAAGGCCCATAACAAATCTTGTCATCGACATGTTGTCTGTGATGTCTGTGGAACCAAACAGCTGAAGAAGAACTTCAAACGTCATCAGAGAATGCATGAAGGTTCCTGTGTTACTGAGAGGGTTCGATGCCACCTCAAGGACTGCAAGTTGTCATTTTCAAAGGTAGGATTTCAATCTTTCAGGGTTGATTCTGTTTCACAGAATTTTTTTATTTCTTTCCAATAAATTGCAAATCGTTCCATCCTTTTCAATTTTTTTTTTTTGGGGGGGGGGGGGGGACTTTGAACTGCAGAAATCCAATCTGGACAAGCATGTGAAAGCAGTCCATGAGCAGAAGCGACCCTTTGTATGTGGATTCTCTGGGTGTGGCAAGAGTTTTTCGTACAAGCATGTAAGGGACAACCATGAGAAATCTAGTGCTCATGTGTACGTTCAGGTAACACAAACAACAATTCTGCTATGAAATAGCTGACCGATGGTATCTTCTTCTTGTTAAACCCTTAAGATGATTATAATTTTCCCATCATTATGTGCAGGCTAATTTCGAAGAAATTGACGGGGAACGACCACGTCAAGCAGGTGGGAGGAAGAGGAAAGCCATACCTGTGGAGAGTTTGATGCGGAAGAGGGTAGCTGCTCCTGATGATGATGCCCCAGCTTGTGATGATGGAACTGAGTATTTGAGATGGCTTCTCTCAGGCTGATTCGTCGTGAACCAGAATACAGAAATGTGAGATCTTTGGATATCAAGGGTGTTGATATGGTTTGAGATACTAGTAGCAACGTTCTTTTCCTTTGTGCATGTATAGGTAAAACATGGAAGTAATTTTGATAAGACCTCTATGTACTGTCTCAGACATCAAGTTACCAGAAGTCCAGAATGCAGAAACGCCAGATCTTTATATGCTCAAGGGTGTTTATGTGCTAGTTAGGTAGCAACGTTCTCTCTTTTTGTATGTATAGGAAAAGTGAAAGGAATTTTAGTAGACCCTAATGTCTTGTGACAGGCATGGTAATTTATCAAGGTTGGTTTGTTCTACAGTGTAAATACGTGCTCGTCGTTCCGACTCATCTACCTGAAGATTGCATTGGTAAAGCCGCTATATTCAGTAAGGCTTGCTCACCATGCAATTCTGCTGGATATAGTTTCTTAACTGAATGAAGCCTGAAGGCATCAACCTCCTATGCTTCAACCCCCTTGGGGTTCCTGAAGTTTGTTATTTCGCCGTCAGTGTTGGCGTGCTGCTAATGCTAAGTAATCCTTGTCTTCTTTGCAACATAATCTTTCGGTGCTATTAAAGTGAACCACCAAAGTTCAATGTCATATTTCAAAATTCATGATCTTTCGATTGTACAAAACTAACTTTTGAAAAAAGAAAAAAAAATCAGCAAACTCTACACATCACTGGCATTTCAAGCATTCAAGCTACCAGTAACAGTGTTAGCTTCACTGCAACACAAGCTCATGAACACATCAGTAATTCCAAGCAACTTCAAACACCGTTAATCTCCACTCTCACATGCATCAGTGCAATTAAAACCCACGATCAACCAGTGCCAAAACGATGGTGAGCGTGAGATTGGAGCAATGGCGATGCGGCATCACTCGCGAATTCGCAATTGTTTGCAAAACATCAACATGTAATATTGGAAGATGATACATCATATTCAAGCAACGCAATGCGTTTTTATGGGCTACCAATGTTTCTGCAACACAAATTTGCAGGAGAAAAAAAAATGAGAAGAGAGATGCGGTGATCACTTGTCCGCCGGTGGCGTTGGAGCCGGCTCGTCGGCGGGCGGCGGCTGCGCCATGGCCTCCTGGCGAGCGCGGAGCGCGGCGAGGACGGAGACGGCGGGCATCTGGAGGCAGCCGACGAGGTACTGGTAGGACTGGACCCTGGTGGGCATGGACTCGAGCTGCGCGAAGTCGTCGGGGCTGTAGAGGCGGCCCTCGAAGACGGCGCCAGTGAAGTCGTTGAGCTGCAGCTTCCACTCCTTCTGGAAGTCGCGGTACGGCCGCAGCGCCGGCGGGATCTCGTCGGAGCGGACGAACAGCCACGCGTTCATCCCCCGCGCGAACGGCCGCACCGCCTCCCACCGCGTCCCGGCCACCGCCGCCGCCACGTCCGAGTTCTTCGCCACAACCAGCCTCGCCGTCGGCGGCAGGCTGGCGCGGATGCTCCGCAGCTGCGACACCGTGAACCCGTGGCACCAGATGCCCGCCACCAGCTGGCACTCCACCAGCTCCCGCCGCAGCAGCTCCTGCCGGGCCAGCTCCGCCGCCGCGCGGATCGACGGCAGCGTGGACCCCACGGCGCGCACGGACGTCATCCCCGACGGCGGCGGCGGCGAGGGTTTCCCTTGTGCGGCAACGCGGAGACGAGGAGCTTTTCTTTGCTTTGCCTTGGAGGAGTAGGGTTGAAGAAGACTGGTCAGCCCATTGGGCCGTCTCATCCATGGACTATGGCCCAACCCATCTAGGTGTCACCTTAGTGGGCCGAAATATTACTAGTAGCTTTCAAGTTGGATGGGCCTGAAATGAGATCCATATAAACGAGGGGAATAAGTTCACTTTGTGATCCTCAAACGTGATCGAAATCTAATCTGTGACCCTAAACCATAAAACCGGATATCTCGATCCCTCAACTCTTAAAACCGGTGCAATTTGACTCCCTCAGCGGTTTTGGAGGGTGGTTTTGCTGACATGGCGTCTACGTGGCAATGTTGACTCAGTCTTCGGTCCACGTGGAGTTAACGTGGCGCTTATGTATACTAGAATTAAAAAAATATGTGCGGGACCATTTGTCACTCACACAAAAAAAAATGTGGGACCACTGACATGTGGGGCCATGGGCCCTCTTTCCTTATTCCTCTTCCTCCTCCCTTCTCTCTCTCTTTTTCTCTCTCTCCCATTTCTCTTCGTCTTCGTCTGCAGGCAGCGGCGGGCCCGAGCGGCCGCGGCGAGCGGGAGGGGAGGCGGCGACCCAGCGGCGGCGGCGGCGTGCCACCATTTGCAGCAAGACCCAAGGAAGGGAGCGGGAGGGAGTTGGAGATGACGACGAGGAGGAGGAGCGCTTGAGCCACCAAGAACTCCATCCCAATCCCTCTCCCTCTCTCATCCTTACACTTTCCCTCTCACCACCTTCCTGCGAACCAAGTAGTGGCAAAGCAGAGTAGTAGTAGTAGTAGCAGCAGACACTGTAGTCACACTCAAAGCGCAACCGTTACAGCAGCAGTAGCAGAGCAACGGATTCAAGTTCGTGGTTGAGGTGACTAGACGCTGGAGGAGTTTCTTGCTTGCTGGGTCAAAGCAAAAACAAGAAGGCTAGGAATGCCATTAATGACGGTAGGATTCTTTTGAGGATAAGCGGCATCGGCCTGGCATGCGGCGGCGGTATGAATCCGCTCGACGAGAGCGCGCAGGTGGAGCGTGTCGTGGTGGGCGAGGAGCTCAATGGCGTTGTACTCCGGGATGGCACATCACCCGGTGAGCGGCGTCTCCTCCTGCCGCCGTCGGGTCACCGCCTCCGCTCCCGCTCGCCGCCGCGGCCACTCGGACCCTCGAGCACCCACCACCTCCTGCAGACGAAGAAGAAGAGAAATAGGAGAGAGAGAAGGGACAGGAAGGGAGGAGGAAGAGGAAGAAGGAAAGATGACTGACATATGGGCCCCACATGTCAATGGCTATACATTTATTATTTTGGTATGAATGACAAGTGGGTTCTGCATATATATTTTCAATTCTAGTATGCATAAGCGCCACGTCAGCTCCATGTGGACCGAAGACTGAGTCAACATCGCCACGTAGGCGCCACGTCAGCGAAACCGTCCTCCAAAACAGCCGAGGGAGTCAAATTGCACCGGTTTTAAGAGTTTAGAGGTCGAGATATCCGGTTTTGTGGTTTAGGGTCACGAATTAGATTTCGATCACTTTTAAGGGTCACAAAGTGAACTTATTCCTAAATAAGGCCGAATAGGCCCAAACCAGCAGCTTAACACTGTGTAATGGGCTGAATTGAGCTTTGTTGGGCCGTTCTGTGTATTGTTGTGCAACTAGAGCTCAGGGTCATCATTAAGTAAAAAGTCCAATTTGACTCTCTCAAAATTCGATCTATATTGGAGGGAGTCAGTAGACTTTTTTATCATTAATAACAGGCCCCGGGATTATTGCTGATGGCAAGAAAAGGCCCAAGAATTTTCTAACACTTGACTGACTGGCTGATTTTACCATCTACCGATTCAGAACACATAAATTTTATAGGATTTTTACACGAGCGATGTCCTTACTAAAGGAAGACTTAAAATACGAGATATTTTCATATTTGTATAACTTCTTGTAGATTTTATTTAAGCCCGGCTATCCTAGACAACCTCCCAGGCACACCGTCAAATACTCCCTTCAAATTTTCGTTGTTGATATAGTTGAATTTCTTCAGGATTGGAATTATTTCTAGCTCCATCGCTGCCTACGACTTTTATTGATCATTGAAAGAATTTGAATCTTTGATCGTTGAACGGAGAGTTTAAACCATCTTATATTATTACATAAGAAAAGAAATTTAAAACATGTGAGCAAGCTAATTAAGCTAGCTACACGTGTGAACTCAATGATATGATCAGCTGGCACGAGTGATGGTGATGGATGAAGCAATCAGCAGTGCTAGCTAGCTTGCTGGTGTTGCGTCGCCATCAATGTGCTCCATCCAATTTCGTCATCGTCCTAATTAGGACACTAACAATGATAGTACTGTCTTACTCCTCTTCATTTCCTTTTTTATTTGTCAATCAAGATATATACTGATACGGGTTTTAATGTGTAGGTTTTTCGGCAGTTACTTTGTCAACATTGGTGTATTAAAGCTGTTAAATTTATAACCACATCAAAGTAACTATCTTAATATACTGGTATCATTTTCGTGTATTAAATTTTAGTGTTTCTAATATATTTGTGAATTAAAATCTTAAAATTTAATTGCAAGGACGTCTATTTTACAACAACGCAGTAGCTTGCTCTATTTCCTTTTATAAAATATATTAGTAGTATTAACTATACTGATATCATTTTCATGTACTAAAATTTAATGCTTCTCATATATTAGTGAATTAAAATATTATAAAATTAATTCCCACGTATTTTAACTAAACGAAAATGACAGCTAGCTGGTTTCGGACAAACGCTCTGTTTTTACTATAATTTACAGTGGATGGAGCTGTGGTGTTTGATATCATCTCATTGTTTAATTATTACTTGGTTTAGATTAAGTCTACCAATATACTACTAGTAAAATTTTCATAATTAATATGTGGTACGGATTCCTTGTGCTTGTCGAGGCTCTTGTATTATATTATCATTAAGCAAAAAAAAGGAGAAATTTTATTGGAGCTGGCAATAGGTACTGTACACACATCCAGACCCTTCATGATTTGTTGTACTAAATAGATAACAAATTGTAACCAGCTAGTAGAAAAATAAGCTTGGATCTGACAAATCTAATCAAATTAAAAGTAATTAACATGCAGCTGTTTCCTTCAACTCGATGGTCATCTGGCTCTTTTAAATATATGTTGAATTTTGCTTGCCCATGTTATCTTAGCAGACAGGGCAGGCCCCACTTGTTAACTTAAAATAATTACTGAAACCAATTGGTACTAAAAGTGAATAATCTGGCAGGGAATAAAAAAATCAAGATTAGGCTAAACCAAAATATATAATCAAAGTGATCAAGACAAGTGTGTCATGATGATTAAGCTACACACAAAATAAATAATGCCTTTTTTTTAATAAAGGACATACTAAAAGCAGTACATGTGTTCATAGTATAACTACACGTCTTGATAGTATAAAAGATTATCCCCAATAAACAAAAAGCAGAGTACAAACAATAAGACCACTTTTATAAAGAACTCGTTCGATTACAACTAATACAAGGAATCAATCTCCAGCATTAACAATGTGATTAGTCCCAATATAGTACTAGTACGATGACCCATTGTTAATCTATTTTTTTCTTGTCCATTTTTTATATTAGTCTCCTCTGATCCATGTCATGCAAACTTAGATTATTACTATCCGGCAGGGAATTAACGTAAGCAGTGACGTATATAGGCGCTTCGAAATAAAAATAGCAATATATTTGCTCTCGAGGAATCATGCCAAAAGGAGAGAGAGACCCACCACATGGTAGAAGAAAAAAAAAAGGACGGCCTCAATCCTTAAAAAATCCAAATTGAAGTATTATTTATACTTTGTTTTCTTATCGCCATCATGCATAAGGATGATTCCTCTTATGAGACCGTTACGAACCAATTGAGATCCGCCGCAGTTGCTATTGTGATTTGTTAATTAATAATAGCAACTGCACGTAATCTGGATCGTCCATTTCTCAATCTACGTGTCTACCAATAGCATCACTATCGTTGTGTGTGTATTTTTTTACGATTGCATGAAATACATATATGTACATATATTACTACGCACGCCATTACAAACTGAAGTACTCACAAATACACCCCTAAAGAGATGGAAACTTTATTTTTATCCTGAGAAGCTAATATTATGAATCATCATTGACATGGGTACCTTAACAACATATACACTTCACCAATGAGGCCCACCTCCTGGTGATATAATTGCCTATATATTGTGTCCATATCAGATCTACCTTTATTTTCTTAATTCCATATCTACACCAATAATATGGGGTCAAATCTAATATTTTAATGGGAAGAAAAGAAGATATTGTTTTAGGTACATGAAGGGATTAATTATCAGAATGCTTGCAGTACTAATTAAAATGCTTGGGGGTTGTGGTGTCTTGGTTTTTGCTTAAGGGTGGTTGTCCTTTCAGTGTTGTTAGTTATCTTTTTCATGGTACGTACCTGACCTGATGGTCGTTTGTCGGTGATCTAATGGAGCTGTTTGTTTGAATATTTTGAGGTATCATGCATGCAATACTTTCAAGAAAGGAATAATAATTAATAATAATAATCTCATCTGGGGAGGCATCATCAACACAACTACTATAATGTTACACGTCGACACCTGTACGACAGCTTCTCATTGCCATTCAGAAAAGTACTCTCTGTATTCTTCTATTACTATGTTGCCCAGAGGTGTTAGCTACCATGATATTCCATATGAAAAAAAAATGATATCTAGTATTCTTTTCTTGATGTTCACATATAATTGGATCGATCCACTAGCTATGTAGGAGTACTACTGATGTACACCTAGCTAACTTTGGTCAAATCATGCTCAGTTTTTAAATTTAAAATATCACTATGTATGGTATAAAAATTAAGCAATATTAACTACTTTTCCTTTTGAGAAAATAGAAAAAAATGAAGTAAGTCTGCTTCTGCTGAGACCAAAATAACTAAGCTATCATATATATTCTTGGCATTTTCAGATCTCATGTTGGTTCCCTGCTATAGTAAAATATATGTGAACCACCATCGTTCTCCTGATCGAAGCAACAAACAATTGCCAACTTGTGCTGCAGTTTGTGCCTTGTAAACAAATTCAGAGGCATTTACATGGAAGCAAGTAATTAAAGAACAATTAAAGGAAGGGAGCAATGGGATTGGAGGATACCAGTAGATCTAGCTAGTACCAATATAACGATGCATGTTCATCATAACCAAGAGTTTTGCTAGCATTGGTCGTTTGGTACATCTCTTTTGATTTTTATAAGGTATGATCTTAAAAACTGAACCTTCAAGTTGATTTCAAAATATGCTGTTAATGACTATAATAGGAAGAGTGCGTCAGAGCACTTTATAATATGAACATAAGTGCAGTTATTTTTTAAAAAAAATGTCAGTTTATATTATGAACGAAGAAAAAAAATTATAAGCATATATATATATATATATATATATATATATATATATATATATATATATATATATATATATATATATATATATATATATATATATATATATATATATATATATATATATATATATATATATATATATATATATATATATTTATTTATTTATTTATTTATTTATTTATTTTATCCGCAGTTTAAAAACCAAGGCTGAAAAATATACAACGATAAAAAAAATCAACTAAAATTCAAAATTTGGTTGGCTAACAATCAAATAATTATGAGAGGCTATATTATTACGGGTTACTGGTTATCACTGGTCGAGATTGCAAAGTTTGATGTTTGAACGTTGAAATGTTGAGATGCTTACCATGCATGGATGAGCTTGCCACCATCTCTCATATTCACATCAATAACATTATGCCAATATGATGGAAGGAATATAGAATCAATTGCTCACACGTTTCTTGGTACAGTCATTCACAATCCAAGAGAGAATCTATCTCAACACATAAGATATCCACTATTTAACACCAAGTGCACTACTAGCGTCTGACCTGTTTACCATCATGGGATCATTTACTATTTTGGAAATTGCTATGCATACAACCTAACTATGCGGCTCACGTATGATTGAATTTGACCAATGGTTATAAACGGCTGCAGTGCATATGAACATGCTCTCCTTTGATTCATCTATGGTTGCATGTCTCTAGTTGTACATGAGTTGTACAATTAGATTATACTTATAGCAGTACTCTACTTCTTTTGAGGATTTTTTATAGTTGTGGATGCATTTTATACTTCATGCCAATATGTTTATAGTCATGTGCCGGAGAACTAATGGCGGGCAAGGCACCACTAATATAATGCTTGCCTTAAAACCTATCTACTTATAATTTTAATTATTTTTCATTGTATCGATCGCATGTCTTCCATTTACATACCTTTCAAAGACATTTTCTCCGTTTCAAATTAAGTATAAGAATTTTTAAGATTTAAAATTTGTATCATATTATAAGTATTTTCTAGGGTAAATCTATATATTTTCAGCCAATCATGAGAGAAGTATAAACAATTAAAAATTTAAAATTTAATCAACTAAGGTGACTGTCTCAAACAAAAACTTTTTTTTCCAGAACCATACATTTTGTTAAAAGATCAAATACAGGGCCGTCCCGTTAAATTCGGGGGCCCTGTGCAAAGTTGAAGGATAAAAACTTAATTGATAATATAATATGAAAATAATTTATACTCCGTAATATATTTCATAGAAATCTAGAATGGCCTAAAATGATAATCTAAAATTAGGGATTACCGGATTAGAAATTACTAGAAAGAATTATGTCAGGGGCGTGGCAGGCGTCAGGCGGTATGACCGCACGAGAGAAAAAGGTGAGGCATCGTTTACTCCTCTCGTTAGTTACGATTGGCGATTGGCGAGGTCCACAGTGGGAGGCGATTAAAGATTGCGAACCGCCGCAACTGTGTGAACCGGCAAAGGCGTAATCGAAGCCAAAACGACAAGAAAAATAACAGATTTTCAGGACTAGTTAGGCTACCAATTTACTTACTGAGTTGAATATATAGTGTTGAAGTTTTGGACCTAGGGGACCCCTGAAAATTGGGGGCCCTGTGCGGGCGCACTGGCCGCACGTCCCTAGGATGGCCCTGATCAAATATACTTATATTTTAAGACAAAAATATTAAACAATCAAAAAAAACTTATATTATGTTTTACTAGTGTAGAGATACTAGCTAGTAGCAGTCGGAATTCATGGAAAATAGTTTACATATGTCCCTTCACGTGACGGATTCTTTTCATGTGGCACCAACTTTTTGCCGTCGGGTGACCCGATGCCGACAGCTGCCTGCCGTCCGTCTGGTAATTTCACCGTCAAATTCGACGAACAAAACATTGAAAAAGCTTCACAAGTCGCAGCCAGCAGCAGCATCGCATCGACGTAACACCAGACGAGGTCGCACCCATGCACCAGTTATTATTATTCCCCCAATATACTCCGTCCATTCTAGAATATAATAATCACTTATTCATCTACGTTCTTTTCTCAATCAATCGTAATCTTCCATAATTTAAATTTTATATTTGCATCTTCCTCTCAATCAATCACAATATTTTCACATTTAATTTTACCTATTTTGATACATGTGTTCAACTCTAAAAGTGAGTAGTATCTCTCTCCATAAACTATCCTTCATGTTAAAATCTGTCAAAATTTCGCCACTGTATTTCCTTTTCACTGTCCTCTTGTCCTTTGTAGATTTTTTCTACCCGGTCTCTGTACCAAATCTGCCTGAATTTTTCAGTGTTCTTTTCACAAATTTAACTCTACTAGCCATCAGAGAGTGAAAGTTCCTGCAGACAAATCTAATCTACTCCAGTACAGGAAAGAGAAAAAACTGTGTGGTTCCAAATGTACTGTAAGGGACATGCATATATTCTTACAAGTACCAAATGCTTCCCTGTCCATTATGGCCAAATCTTGGCACAGTGCAGAACGAACAAACGAACAGTGTTTGCTAGGGATGGCAATCGCGTGTGACGGGCACGGGTAGTGCCTACCCATACCCATGCCCGTGAGATTATTTGTGCCCGTGGGTATACCCATTACTACATGACGGGTAAGGATGGTTGCCCATGCCCATTGCCCGCGGACGTGCCCGTTTACCCGCCACAACAAAAGCAGTGGAACAAAAAGTCTACAAGCTACTAACTTCGAATCGAACTTAAAACATCAAATATTCTCCACCTCGGTGTCGTGTCTCTCCTCTGGCGGCGATAGAGTAAGAGGAGAGAAATAATAAGGGAAATAAAAGGGAAATCGTAGAAAACAAAGAACGTGGCTTATGTATTCTAGTGGATTTTACTCCTAGCCTACATGTAAGTTAGATTTCGCGGGTAAACGGGCAAAGCGGGCATGGGTAGTGATTACCCATACCCATGCCCATTTACCCATCGGGCATAGCTTTTGAACCAATAAGATACCCATGGGTATAAAATGGAGAACAAACCCAACCCTAATAGGGTTTTTACCCGCGGGTAAACGGGCAAACGGGCACAATTGCCATCCCTAGTGTTTGCTCTGGAAGCAACTTGGTAGCTGGCACCAAACTAAGAAAGGACAACAACACCAAGTGACAGCCAAGAAAGTAACTTGAATAATTCTCCTATTATGCAAACCTTTAATTTTTTTCCCTATCCACAATAAACTACTAGGTAAAGGTGCTCGTTTTTTATCGTAAATGAAGATTAAGGGGGGACATTAAAAACATTAGCGCATAATTAATTGAGTATTAATTTATTATAAATTTTAAAAATAGATTTATCTGACATTTTGAATCAATTTCTATTTAGAAATTTTTTTTGCACTGAATGTACCTTTTAGCAGTTTGAAAAAACATGCTAACGAAAACCGAGGTAAAAAATCGTATCTATATCTTAATCAGAAAAGAACGAGTTCTAAGTAAAGTCAGAGTTGATGCCTGTACTGTTTAGTAATCTCAGTAACTGATATAACAAATTCTCTACAACAAGGTGTGTGGATCAATACATCTCAGGTTAGTATGATCTGTTCTCTGAGATCAGGGGGCAAAGAGACTAGGAGCATTTGGAACATTTTTTGGGCGTTTTATGTGTGGATGCAAATACAGTCATGAATCCCAATTAACTAATCACTACAAGAAACCACCCGGCCGGCCCGCCGGCGCAAAGACGAAAACGTTGAAACGCCGGCGACGGCCAAGAAAAAAAAAAATTTGCCGGCTTCCCGGCAAAATTTACAGTGGTGGTGATGGCTTCTTTCCTTTTTATCAATGGTGGTGGTGATGGCGGCTTGACGACGAAGACGACGGCGCCGTCGGGTCGAACCGGAGGGTGGCAGTGTGTTGGGCAGCAGCTGCTGTCGTGGCGGCTTTGGAGAATCCTGATGATGCTGCAGCGGAGGACGACGACGGCGACGACGAGGAGGAGGAGAAGAAGGGCAATGGCAGCGTGTGAGGAGGAGCAGGGTGATGATGGCTCACCTGCTTCCATGCCCAGCTTGGAACAGCTACCCCCTCTGATGGCTTCCTCTTCTGATCCGATGATCTGGATGCATCCTGCATCATCAAACAGTGAAAAATTGTACTTAGCTTAGCTTGCTGAATTTCTTATCCATCCATCAAGATACAGGTGTACAAATTGCCAAGAACTATTATATTGTATTTTTGTTTGGATAAAATATGATTATCGGATTGGATTTGCGACGATTCAATTGGACAGAAATCTCAGCTACAGACGTCGAGATCACCTTTCCGTCCAAGGAAAATAAGAGAAGGACGTAACTGAAGCTATCCTTGAAGTCTCAGAGGTAAATTTGAACAAAACTCCCAGGTCCAAATGTCTAACGGCAAACCAGTCTAACCTCTTTTAATAACCAATTGATGTAGTATACTAATCATTCTGAATAATAACAAGATGGCAGAGTATCATTTTTCTTTCCCAATGGGGAATTTTGAACAACAGCCGACACTAATTTTATAAGATATTAGCACGTTGAGAGGAACAGTTGGACTGACGATTTATAAAAAGCCTAACGCGAAATCGTCAACTCTCTAGGAAGTTCCTTTTGAAGAAAAAATCAAACATATTTATAATGCATATAGACTAGTACTGCTACCCTAATTAGGCCTTTTCTGAAAAT
Organism: Oryza sativa Japonica Group; assembly: GCF_034140825.1. Classification (NCBI taxonomy): domain Eukaryota; kingdom Viridiplantae; phylum Streptophyta; class Magnoliopsida; order Poales; family Poaceae; genus Oryza; species Oryza sativa. The sequence goes on from NC_089039.1 coordinate 1,169,752, forward strand.
TCAAGAACCTACATATGAAACTTGTGCCAGGCATTAATACTACTGAAGTCGACAGGCCGGAAGGAAATGAAGCACATTGATGTAAGACTTGAGCTAAACTGATAGCCACACAAGAAATGCAAGTGGATGAAGCTAAATACAGTGTTGAAAGCTACAAAATTTTCACCTCATTATTTGGGAATAGGGGATGAGGTTGGGCAGTCCAGATTGGCGGATGCTCGGTCAGAAGAGGGAACCGATGAGGGCGGCTAGCAAGTTCAGAGGGAGCTGCATCATTCTGCACAGCAAAGCACAAGTTTTTCAGTTGAAATATCAACTAAGCAGTGATCCTGAATATCATTTACAGTTTTCATGAAAGAGATGCTCCTACAACGTAATCAGGAAGAAAAAGAGAAACTTGTTACTATTTGATGAAATTTGGGGCCAATTTGTACGTATGGTGGGTCCGACAATAGAGAAATCAAATTTAGACGGTAGCAATAGAAATGGGGTCTATGAAGTACACTAGGTAGAAGACTACATATGCAATTTGCACATCATACTTTAGTCGCTACCACGGTGAAAGCGAATCTTGATTATTTATGCTTTTGTGTTTCTTTCGCATTACTGCAACTTGCTTGACATGCAAACAAATCATCCATCGGAAGAATTTTGACTGAATTGCAACTTGCCTTTGCTCTCTTGAATTCAGAACCTTCAAATGATCCATGGTGGATTTGCAGGCCAAGGGAGCCGCTATCCCTCTTGGGGCTCTGCTGTGAGGCTGCAGGCTGAGATATTCTCAGGTTCAGATCCACATCGGCTCCTAAAAATAATAAGAAATCACAATTGAACCCGGATTTAATTAAATCTGTTCAGAGCTGAGTTCATCAGCTAGTTAATCAGTTACAGAAAAAAAATTTAATCAAATCAGATTCAGCACGCATGTTACCTTGAGCAGCAGCATCAGTAGGCAGCTCACCATCATATGTGCTGGGCTCGAAGTTGGTGACGGCTTCTCTGCCATTGCATTTGATCGCAGCCTTATCATAAGCCCTGATGTTTAAAACGAGAAGAGAAAAAAGAAGAGAAAAAAAAAGAGAGGAGATTCGAGTCGGTACAAGGTCCATCGAAAATCAACAACACGAGAAAGTAAAATTTTAAAAAAGAAAAGACTTTTTTTTGGTTTGAATCAATTGTACAAGAGAAGAGAATCCAAGCTGATGATAACCTTGCAGCCTCTACTTCGCTGTCGAATAGCCCAAGATATATGTACCTGCAGCCAAGCATGGCGTTCCCACCGGTGAGGAATTCCCTATCCACTGCCTAATTTCTAGCTTAACTCTTATCTGTTCTATGCATCTAATCACACCCTATCTCTACTTACTATCATCCCTACTCAAAATGGATGATCACAATCACAATAAATCAAGAACATGTTGAAATGAAAAGATGAGGAAGAAGAAGATGGAGAGAGAGAGAGCTATATATATATATGGTGTTCTTACTTCTTGCCAAGGAATTGGCCCATGCGAGCCTCCCAGCGGCCGCACTTGTGGAGGGTGACACCCCTGTACTTTGAGCTGCCGCGGGAGAAGCCGGTGCTCTGTCGCCGGAGAACGTGCACGAACTCCTCCTTGGACAAGCTCTTCATCTGCCTCATGTCCTCCTCGTAGTCGCTCAGGTTGAAGTTGATGTCAGCCTCTACTCCCCTGAACTTGATCGCCGCCCTGTCGTACGCCCTGCATCCATCCATCATCATTCAATTCTCTCAATCTCCTTCACAAACACAGAGCTCATGTTCTGATGAATGATGTGATGTGTTCTTTACCTTGCAGCTGCGTGAGCAGTGTCGAATCCACCTGTGATTGTTTGGGAGAAGATGAAGGTGTTTGTTAGATTGTTCATGGCGATGTCGCGTTGGATTGAGAGGAGGAAGATGATGTGTTCGATGAAATTACCTAGGTAGACTTGCTTGCCGCAATCCCAGATGTGGGATTCCCAGCGGCCGGTGCGGCGGTAGAAGGTGACGCCGCGGTATTGCGAGCTGCGAGAGCGCGGCCCGCGGCGGCTTTTCTTGGCCGCCTGAGGCTGCGGCTGCGGCGGCGGCGGCGGTGGCGCCGGGGGAGGCGCGTGGGCGAGGATTCTGATGTCTGGGTGTGGGCGCGGTGGGTCGGGGCGGAGGAAGCCGAGCTCCGCCCAATGCTGCGGCGAGGGAGCGGCGGAAGGGAATAGCTCCCGGGTGACGAGCAGCTGCTGGTGTTGGTGGTGCGGCGGCGGCGAGGGGGTGGCCTCCTCCTCCTCGTCGTCGTCGGCGTCGTTCTCGCCCGACGCCGACGCCGAGCTCCTCAGGATGCTGAACTCGAGCACCGCCGCGGGAGGCGGCGGCGGCGACGGCGGCGTCGAGCTCGACCCCTCTTCCGCCGGCGCGATGGCCGCGCCAGACGCCTCCCCGTTGAGCACCGACGACTCCGACGTGCCGGAGTCGCTCCTCGCCGCCGTCTCATGCTTCTCCACCACCCCTTCCGCCACGTTGTTCAGATCCAACTCCATCACAAAGCAGGCAAGCAATCGATCGAACACCTTCCGATCGATCGACCACTCACCCAACCAAACCCAAAACCAAAACAAAAAACCAAAAATCTCCGCCGAGTTCACAAGCTAGAGCAAACCGCAACCAATCTCAACGACGGATTGAGCAGCTGGCTCCCGCTCGGGCTGGGAATTGGCGCGGCGTGGAGTCTATTTCAAGAAGAAGAACCAGAGGAGGAAGAGGTAGAAGCAGGAGAGGGCCGACTCGTTCTGGCGGTACATTTAGCCGATCACCTCAGTCCCAGTCCTTGACGAACATCCCTACCCTACCCACTCCCCCCCGTCGCCGGAGACGAATCCACGACGATGCTTACCACCGTACGTACGTCGCCGCGCTCACGAATCAACGAAAAATGAAGGGAACAGAACAACAATTCACCACCACACCACACCACGGGGAAGAAGAAGAAGAAGAAGCAGAGGTGGGTGAGGTGAGGTGGTGGTGGTGGTCTCCGGCGCCGGCGAGCGGTGGCGAGGAGGAGAAAAAGGAGGGAGGGGGGGATATATAGATAGAAGGCGGGAAGTAGCCGGTGGGCAGCCGGTTATCCTTAAAATCCTTCCCGATTTGGGCGCCCCGTTTTTCTTCTTTTCTTTTTTCTTTTTTTTTCCCTTCTCTTCTCTCATTTGCTCAGGTCCTCGTTTGGCCAAAAGGGCTTATTAGGAAATAAAAATATATTTATAGGTGAAACTTTTATAAATATGCTTTTGGTGACTTAAAAGTTAATATTGAAAAAGAAACTACATTAAAAATATCTTAAAATTAAGCTGGAAAATTTAAAATTTGACTTTTTCTTTGATTGATTAGGCCATTTGATGGTAGCCTCATTTGGTGTGTGCGTGCGCCTGCCATTGGTTGCTTGCTCTGGGCTCAAAATATCTTTCCTGACAGAGGGCCCAAGGCCAAGGGTAGGAGTAGCTTGGAAATATGAAGCTACGTGGCTGCCTCCATCGTATGTAAGGTAAGGTATGGTACTCTTGCGGTCTCATCTTTTCAATTATGCTTGTACTTATCAGTTAAAATATAAATTTTAAATTTTAAATTTGGAGATGATTTTAGGGTTTTTACATTGAAGTTTATTTTTTAGCTATTTGCTTTTAGATCGTTAAGAACATGTATATACAAATTTTATTTACAAATTAATTTTTGCTTGCAAATATATCGTTTGGCTTTGGCTTATTCCCCAAATAAACGAAACGTGGGCGTTGATTCTTTCGATCAATTACTCCTCCTTTAGACTTACTACACATGATTTTTTTTCCTTAGGATATTTATGTTCAAAGGTTGATAACATGAATTTAATTAAAAGCATCCTTTTACTTAAACACATGAATTTCACATCCTTTACTTATACACATGAATTTCATTGGTGCGATACATCGTGGAAAAACGGACTTGTCGGTTGACCAAAAGTTTATTATAAGCCGTAATGGCTTATTACTGACCAAAACATAATTTGTGCATAAAATATTTATATATATGATCCTAAAAAATTAAAAGTCAATGCTAAAGAAGAAGCTATATTAAAAATATCTTAAAGTCAACTTCAAAATTTAAACTTTAAAATTCGAATTTTGGCTTTAACTTATTCTTTTTAGGGCAATAGATGGGGCTCAAAAGAGTCTATTGTTCTAATTGGTTGGGCTCGGGATGATAAGCTGTAGAAATATCAATTAAAAATACTAACTTATGGTGTAAAATCTTGTGGTCGAATATAGACTGTGATGAACAAAACATCAAAATCAACTTTAAATTTTAGTTTTACAATTTAAATTTTGTCCGCAGCCGATAGGCCACCAAGCAGACGATATAAGAGCGTATATTACTTTCCATTTCAAAACGGCACATGAATTTTGTAGGGTTTTCCTAGATATTAATTCAGTTCACAAATCGCTAAAAAAATTCTACATTCGAGAGGACCTTAATGGGGTCAGTTACTTTCATTTATAGCACTTGGAAAAAATGTAATTTATTATAGTAACATAGCAAGGACAAGATAGAAAACAGAATGAAAAATGCATATAGTACGATGTATATTTCGCTATATCATAGTCGTTAAGGAGGATTTACTCCCTCCATTCCAAAATATTTGACGCCGTTGACTTTTTTAAAAATGTTTGACCGTCCATCTTATTAAAAAAATTTAAGTAATTATTATTTTTTTTCCTATCATTTGATTTATTGTTAAACATACTTTTATGTATACATATAGTTTTACACATTTCACAAAAAACTTTGAATAAGACGAACAGTCAAACATATTTAAAAAAATCAACGGTGTCAAACATTTAGGGAACGAGGGAGTATATTTCAAGGGGATATCCAAGGCTTTATCACCACTATTGTACAATCCTGGATGAATTTACTTGACAAGGGTTTCAGAGTGTAGTAAGTACTCGTGTGTCCTCTTAGATGACATACTGATACTAAATGACCAAAATAAAATCTTTCTTTTGACATAATGATGGTCATACCATCGAGTTTTGATGAGTGGGCACGCATGCTGACATTTAAATTATTGTTGACCCTTTTTGTTACCACATTATGAATCTACCCTCTGGTTTTTGTCGCCCTCTTCTCCCCAGTCTTGTTTAATATCCTTATAGAAAACACATCAAAACGGCCATCAACATTATAAAAAAGAATCTACAATTAGATTGAGTACAATACTCTACACAACACTACACACGGTTAAATAGATGGAGACTGATGGTAATTAATCATGGTCTTAATGAATTCCTATTTAAAATGCACTCACTTGTGTAATACTCATTAGTACCAGGATTTAAAACTATTGAGTATTATGCGTCTACGAGGCCCGCAGAGATATGCGACTACGAGGCCCCAACTCTATCACTATATATAGCCGGTGCTTCCTCACTAGCAAAGCAAAATTACAGCCACTCTATGTTAGATTTTGTCAATAAAATAATCACCATTGAAAGTGCAGTCTGGTGTGTACTAATTTTTTTTTGAACAACACGTATAAGATAGTGAGAGACGTTTCTTTTGATATAGCAAAATTAAGAAAATATAATTCTATAGTCCTAAGAGACTATAGTGACAGCCACACCACAGATCTATCCCGCTGCGGAAAAACAAACAAGCACTCAATACCCGGTGTGAACTAATTTGCTGGCCCAAAATTTTTTTTAATATAATAGTATCAGGCAACCAGTTTTGTAAATGAGGGTATACTAAATAGACTTGTCGAACAGTTTAGATGCATTAGATGAACTAAATTGTTCATCTAGTTAAGAATAGGAAGGAGGAGATGATAACTCCTGTTAATTAGGAACAGGATGAGTAGGTTAGCTTGTGTACACAGAAAAATTTAAGTCATCCGTACGCACACGCATAGAAATATATGCAAATTTAACACAGAGAGCAGCAGCGGAGAAAAATAGAGCCCAATTGCGTGGATGGCGATTAAATTAGCCAGAGGGGTGACGTGGACCTCTCCTAGCTACATACTAAACGCATACTATGGCCCTGTTTGGGGGAGCTTGTCCTAGCTACAGCTTTTTCCAAAAGCTACTTCTGCTATAAGCTGCCCCAAACAGTCCACAGCTTCTGAGAATCTGTAGTTATAGATTCTGAAAAATTAACTAAAAAGCCAGAAGCTGAATGAACTAAGAAGCCAGAAGCTGGAGAAGCTAGGTTTCGGAGCTTATCCAGATTCTCAGAAGTTGGCTACCAAACAGCTGCTTCTCATAATCTAAAACTCCCCAAACAGGCCCTATATTAGCTACTCCCTCCGTCCCACAGTACAAGGGATTTTGAGTTTTTACTTGTAACGTTTGACCACTTGTCTTATTCAATTTTTTTTTACAAATATAAAAAATGAAAAGTTATGCTTAAAGTACTGTGGATAATAAATTAAGTCACAAATAAAATAAATAATAATTTCAAAAATATTTGAATAAAACGAGTGGTTAAACGTTGCAAGAAAAACTTAAAATCCCTTATATTATGGGACGGAGGAAGTACAAGTACGACTATATATCACCAAATTAAATCAAATAATTTTGTTTTCCTAGTAAGTGCGTTTTTGTTTTAGTATAATGGACCACGAGGAGCACGCGCGTGGCCTAATTGCACGGACCACTTGCTGTTCCACCGTTCGATCCATCGATATCTGTACGCATCAAGATGCATATGCAGATAAGTTATCTTTGTTTTTTTTTCCTCTCGGGTTCTCGATTACACGAAAGACGCAAACATGTTAACAGTGCACAAATATGCTTCCTTTTATGTTACAAGAGCCAATAAATTACAATTTTTAATTCACACTTATAGTTAGATAGAAGTCGACTATAAGTTGTGGACCCCCGTTGGTGTAGAAGCTGGATTTTATAAATTTTCATTATCTAAAAAAAATTTAAAATTCATAACATATTATTGAATTTCTATTACAATTAAGAATATAAGAATATATATGCCCCGTGTTCATAATTATATACTACTATAACACTAGGATTTAGTTCCTATCGGTGAAATCTCAACTTTTTCGTCACACAAAAGCGCCATACATACTTAGCACATCTCAAATTATTAACAAACATATATATGGAGATCAGTACTAAATTAATTACTGGCAGAGATTAGTTTATTAACTTATTTTGTTGCCAACTTGACGCCATACAAGCATAAATTATGTGCACATGTACGTAGTACACTGTTTAAATAATTGGACAGCTAGCTAGCTCACCCATCGATCTAATTAACCATCCATATAGCTAATAATTAAGCAAGTGATCGATCCAACGTAGTACGCGTCGGAGTTATCTAGGCTGACGGCCTAGGTTTCCTGTGCCGCCCTCGATTGATCGATCGATCGATCAATTCATTCAACCCAACAACTTGATCACCATCTTTCATAAAAAACAATGGAATTTTTATCCAAGTAGTAGCAAAGGAGGACTACTCATGAGCACTATTGTAAGTTCATACTAATTAATTAATCTCTTGTTCTAATTTTATTTTCTTCTCTCTCGATCGATCTCCCTTGGTTGATATATATGCCACGGTTGCATTCAACACATTCAATGAATTTATTATTTGCCTATTGTATATTATGCCATTTGGGGGTGATCAACACATGCTGACTTTACTTGATGAGCCATTTTGGTCGCATTGGTGCGTACTCCCTCCGTATTTTAATGTATGACGCCGTTGACTTCTTAACCAACGTTTGACCATTCGTTTTATTTAAAATTTAATATGAAAATATTTATATCATACTTAAAGAACATTTGATGATTAATCAAGTCACAATAAAATAAATGATAATTACATAAAGTTTTTAATAAAACGAATGGTCAAACGTTGGATAAAAAGTCAACGGCGTCATACATTAAAATATGAAAGTAATATATACATAAAGGTAATATATACATAAAGAGCATTATGACATACAACCACTTGCTCTAGCCAACAAAAAAAAAAGGGTTACATGCCACCACTTGCAACTATATTGGCAAGGTGTACGTTGCTTATGAGTTATGGCATACATTATTACTATTTCTTCCAAGATATTACTACTGATCACTGGATCTAGCTATGACAAGCATACTAATTAAATTAACTCATCAATATTATACATGCCTCGCATGAAAAAAAAAACATATACACGGACAATTTAACTTGGTCTCCTACGGCATGAAATGCTTTTAGTCCTTGAGAAAGTATTCTGATATATCTCGATCTTGTTATATAGTTTATATATATTACCTGTTGGATCTCAACATTTGGGTACTAGGATGTAGCTAGCTGGAAGGGTCAATTATCACTGGTATCAATTAACAACCTTAAAAAAATCAAAGCTCTCATTGCATAAGCACAAAATGCAGAACACCACTATATATAGCAAGATTACTCTCGAATATCCTATTGAATGAACAAGCTATACTATCAACTCTCAAATCATATTGTTTCCCATGCATATATCTTGGAATTATCTCACGCACATAATTTATTTTTTTGCTACAAATTCTATACAAAATATTACATATAAGCCAAGTTGCATGTATGTATACATATACTCCGCCTATTCATTAAAAATACACGCATGATTCGTACGTACACACATAAATAAGTACTACCTCCGTTTTTTAATAAATGACGCCGTTGACTTTTTATCACATGTTTGATCATTCGTCTTATTCAAAAAATTTACGTAATTATATTTTTTTATTGTGAGTTATTTTATCACTCAAAGTACTTTAAGCATAATTTATATCTATACATTTATATAAAAATTTTTGAATAAGACGAATTGTCAAACATATGTTTAAAAGTCAACAGCGTCATCTATTTAAAAAACGGAGGGAGTAAGTAATTGATAGGCCATGCTATTCTAGAAGTAATATGATGTACATATACGCCAAAAAGATGCCACACTTAATTAGGTTTTAGGACACGTGAGGCTGCACGCCTGCACATGGTTCAATTAATCAATCTAATGTGAAAAACATTAGCAACAATTAACTGCTCAAGCTTCATACTGTATATAGCTAGCATTGCTTTCGATCGAACACACTTGTTATAGCAAAGCTAATTAAGTAGCTTAGGTATAGAGATGGGCACGAATCACTTTCGGAGTAACTGTTATACCCACTCTAGTTTAATTATTACAAAATTAATTAAAATGCAATTTTTCTGGCGCACATAAATATTTAGTTTATTTAGTTAAACTATAGGCTGAGTGCATCGACATATATATGTATGCACTATGCTAGGGGCGAATCACTTCATTATTGGGACAGAAAATACTGTTGGTTGGACGCATAATAACTACATGCCTTTGGATGACAATCATATACTCCCTCCGTCCTATAATATAAGAGATTTTGAGTTTCTGCTTGTACTGTTTAACCACTCGTCTTATTAAAAAAAATTGTGCAATATAAAAAACGAAAAGTTGTGCTTAAAGTACTTTGGATAATAAAGTAAGTCAAAAAAAAATAATTCTAAATTTTTTTGAATAAGACAAGTGGTCAAACAGTGCAAGCAAAAACTTAAAATCCCTTGTATTATGAAACGGAGGGAGTATCAACGAGGTACGGAAGGAGATAATGTGTAAATTAATTGTTTATGAACAGGGGCGGATCTAGGAAAAAATAGTAGGTGGGGCTGAACAGACTCTACCCTAGACCTCTTTAGCGGACTTATATTCTCGTGGTTGCGTGGAGGATTACTGGCATCTGTGTTGTTTAAACTAGAATAATACATAAGCATTATTCCTTTTGGCATGTTGACAAACTAAAAATGTAGAAACAATTATAAATTTTAATCACTACCTCACTTGAGACACAAATTTAGACTGTCTATTAGTATTAGAGGTAAATAGGTTACCAATTTGGCAATTTCAACTTCAAATATTCAATCACTGGCTGCTGGCTGCTGCTGCTGCAAGCTGCGTCCAGCGGACCAGCGTCCTTGCGCCCTCGCGGCCTCGCTGGCTCGCGGGTCACCACCTCCCCGTCGGCGCGAGCGCGCAGCGGCACTGGAGCTGGACCGTCACCTAGCCGCCTCCTGTCGGCGCGTCGGCGCAGGACCGCCGCCTGGCGGCTGGCGCCCTGGCCCGTCTTGCCACCTCCCCGGCGGGCGCGCCGGCGCTGGACCGCCGCCTGGCCGCGGGCCGCCTCCCTTCCCGGCTTCCCGCCCTCCGGGCCCCTCGTCCGCTCATGGCTCGCTAGCCGCCGCCGCCGCCTGCTTGCCGCTCGCCGCACGCCCACGGGGCCACGGGCCACGCTGCCTCCTAGCTCCCGCCCTCGTCAGCCGGTGTCGCCACCGGGCGTCGGGCGCCTCGCCACCACGGCCGCCTCCCGTCGCCGGTCGCCCATCGGCCCGCGTCCATGGCCGGTCAAACGCTACTACACTAGTGTTAGGGATTTGGTAGACAGGGAGAGAGAACGGCGGCTGGGCGGCTGGGGAATTCAGAGAAGGGAGAGGGAGAGGAAACCCTGGCCGTGTGCCGCGCTTGAGCTACAGGTTGGAGGAGTGGGCCGGGCCAAAATTGGAAGATTAAGCTCATGGGCTGCTCTTCATAGCCGGCCCAAGTCGCCAAAACATCGTCTTCAACCTCCAGCTTCTCCTCCAGCCGATCTCAACTCCCACAAACGGCGCATCCATGGAAGAAATTTTTAGTGGGGGCTTAGGGGGGTCTCCATGGTCCCAAGGATGGTAGTGGGGTCTCAAGACCCCCCCGCCCCCACGGTAAATCCGCCCCTGTTTATGAATGATTAATATAGGGCCAAGAGAAAGCAACTGCTAAGAAGTGATGTATCAAACCTATCGTTATTACATCAATTTGAAACTCGTGTTTTTTTATTGGCATTGAGAAATAAGATCATTGGATTTTTCTTGCAAAGTAGTTATTTATTGTAATATATAAACTTGTTATAACATAGTATTAAAAATCTAGCCAAATTAATAGTTGTATTAGAGACATGAATATATAGTAACCGAAATCAATCTCCGCTCACAAATTACCTCCGCGATTTTTATGGGATGTATTTAATATATTTGGGAAACATATTCAAATTAAACTTTTACCATTGATTGCTAATATATATAGTTTGAATAGATTAAAATCAACAACTTATTAAAGTACTTTGAAATATGGATATGCTAATTAAAGTTATACACCAAATATATTTGCAATTTGACTAATTGTTATCCAAAACTATTAAGTTTGATTTATATATATTTTAAATATGTCATCCGAATTTCAGCATGTAATATATTTAGATTAGTTCCCTAGTAGGATTTCTAATCTTTGCTATTAGGACTCTTGGTCTTTTATTCTATTTATATATCTTTTGTAGGCCGCACGAGAAGAGTGTGACGTCTTATTTTGTTGTGTTTAGTGGCGAAGCTAGAAAGACTTATGAGTCCAGAGAAACTAACCTATGCCTAATGATCATTATCAGTCGACACCTGTTGTTTCTTCCAATAAGGGTTTTTCACATTAAAAAAATTGCTTTTTTGCATCAAATTTGTTTATGTTTGACCAAATTTATAGAAAAAATTATCGACATACAAATTAGTTTCATTGAATATAACATTGTATATATTTTGGTAATATGTTTGTTTTATATGGGAAATGTTGCTATAACTTTCTATAAATTTGATCAAACTTAATGAAATTTTACTAGCAAAAGAGTCAAAACAATTATAATATGAGACGAGGGAGTATAAATTATAAAATCAACAAAAAAAATGCTACAATTGCATTCCTTTTGAGATTATTTCGGATTCACAAACCCCTATTAACGATGGTAAGTCAAACATAATACTATTTACCATCTTGTACTTCTCAATTCAGTAATAATATTAGTCCATAGTGTTTGCATGTTATACTTTGTAGATTAAACATTCACAAAAGATTGTCCCTTTTATCAGTTCTTTTAGAGAGATAAAAGGGGGAGAAAATCGTCCCTATCAGAGCTGACAAAGGCATTACATTATCCTGTCGCATGCATCCTAATTTGTCTCATCTTTTCTGCAAGGTGATGATGCTTAGCTGGGAATAGCAGTATGAGTCACTAGCAGAAACCTGTTCACAAAATACACGTATGCTAATGGCTTAATTGCAGTGATGCAGACATCGCAATCTGCGAGAAAAACACTTCTTATTAATTAATTTCAAATCATATAATAGTATGCATTTGTGTTTGCGTGAACATGCAACCACTTGGAATTAAAAAAAAAAGGGTCGACCAATTCTTAGTTGGATTTGAACAGGGCAGAAATTGGTATACAGAGTTGCCGTTTTCGGCACACAGTAACCGTGCACGGATAGTGATGCACTATCCTACCCCCAAACGGAAGGTCAATGCACGCCAATTATGGAAAACGCACGAGGTTTCGTCATTTGAGTTTGTACAAAATTTGACCAAATTTGGTTCCTTTCAGTACCAAAAAAAAAAGGGAAGAATTTTTTAATTAATTTTGATCATTGATCGGCTGCCTGAAAGTAGGATCATCGATCAGGGGCCTCCCTGCTGTTTTAATATCTCAAAAGTAGTGTAGGATCATCGTTTCAATGGATAAAATCAGCGATCGAATTAGTTTCATATATAGCTAGAACGAACTTGTTTTGAGAACTAGCTAGAAACTATAAGAAACATAAGAGAACAGTTACCAGCCATTGCATACATCGAGATCCAACATTAATCAGTTAAAAAATGTTTATGATACCATTCAGTTACAACTTCATGGCATCTCTACTTAAGCATGTGTTTGGTTTCGGGACTAGATAGGATGAGATGAAACATCCCCTGATTTTAGAGTTAGGATGATTTCACTCACATGTTTGGTTTGTAGGATCGGACGATTCCAATTTTTTGTTTGGTTATTAAAAGGATAAGGGAGAGATGGGATGGATGGTGTTTGCAACCACCGTCAACAACCGGGCAGGCTTGCGAGCACGCAAGCCGGTGTAATTCGCAAGCATGCAAAGAAGCGGTATGCAAAATAGGCCGGTGGGCGGACAAGCAAGCCAACAACTAGCAAAAGAAAGAGCGGTGAGGGCGGGCTTGCAAGATGGATGACGGCGGGCGGAGGTGTGTGACGATGGCCTAGTGAACGGAGGAGCTTGCATTTACGGGCGAAGGAGCAGCGTAGGCAGGCGAGCAAGCCGGTGGGTCGAGGAGCATGACCAGCAGGTAACGGTGTGAGCAAGCAGGCGACCGAGCGCGCAAGCATGCGGGGTGAAGCGACGCGACTCACGCCGTGCGCCCAACCCAGGTGGGTCGAACTCATTTGTTTGTTTTTGCCGGATGATTTGGACCCGGATCGAAGGTGAATATTCTAAGGGAACTAACCCATCTCACCCATCCCTAAACCAATCATTATGAAAAAGGGGTTCGACCCAATCCGACCTAACCTATTCCTCCAACCAAACGCATACTAAAACACTGGGTTAGCTAGTTATAGTTGAATTGACATCTAAAGTGAAACTAACATTGGATAAACAAAAGGAATCGTATATAGCACAAGCTACTTAATCTAGGCCGCACATCAACATTGCTGTCACCGGTGATTCTCTGTGATACGTCTTGTACATATAGACAAGACTATTGGAGAGAATAAGATACTGTAATCCGCGTGTGTGCAAGTGATTGGTTGCTACCAGGCCAATGTCTTGCCAGCAACACGTACAACTCAGCTCGTGTTGCTTGGCCGGTTGCATTTTCATCGATAGTACATATACGATTGGTGTCGCCCAACAAGAGATCAACCAATCCCATCGGGAATTTATTAAATGAAAATGAAAATTGAAACAGAAATATATTATCCACCTATAATATGTCTCTCGCGATTATTGTGTATTTTATTATCATTTGTAAACTAGTTTACCAAACTAGGGACGTCTAAAAACATTTACAACATTTACAGTACTAAACAAGATTACTATATATATATTTCTTCCGTTCTACTAAAATATAAGGATTGCTATAGGTTCTTTGGCAGATACTAAGGTTATGTCAAAAGATTCCTTTTTAGTCATTTTAGTTGTCAATTTTTGAATTTTGGATTGCTTGAATTCCCTTTCGAGGCATCTGGTTGGCTTTGGATTAGTGGAATGAGAACCATGGATATCGCGTAGAAGTACTATATTGCGGTGCAAAATTAGAATTCAATATTTTTCTATATTTTGAAACTGATGGAGTATAACACAACTTAATTATTACTAATCATATTGTGATAGACCAAATCACTCCTTGTTGAATCATTCTTATATCTCTCTTTAGTGGAGACAAACTTCTTTTATTTTTTCCTGATAGATGCATACTACAGGAAAGGAAGTGTGGACTGTATAGCAATGGAGACAAGGAACTGTTGGGGGATTGATGAGGCAAAGTTATCCTATCTTTTTTGTTGCATTGACAGCAAGTAAAGTGAGAAAAGATGCAAAAACAAAAGGAGAAGATGCAAAACTAGGGTTGGCCCATCAGTTCCATCCAATGGAGAACCTACGCACAGCACAGCCACTATTTTTATGTTGCGATGCGCGAAATTATTGAGGGCCCCAGATTTCCATTTCGGGGTGGTTGGCCCCACCCACGAAATATTCCATGTAATGTTTCAATTTCCCACTTTAGTAAGAAAACTAAAGAAGAGTCATTATGTACGGCACTTGTACTAGCTAACTCCAGTACTGCCTGACTAGCAGTCTTAGTAGAAGAAAATAATAACAAATGCGCTTCGAAAAGCAAATCCAAATTCACAGCAGCATCTCATAAACTCTTAAATCATTGTACAGGCAAAAAAATATGAATATCTCTATATATTGCTACCACAGGTTAGTGAATGCTATCTTTTGAGCAAATGTGAGTTGTTTTAAGACACTGACCTGCTGGTGAAAGGAATGGAGGCAAAGATACCATGTCTTAGGATATGCTCAGGTGTCCATCACTCCATCTTCTTCTTGCTGCTGAACCAGAGACATACACAATGGAGCTCAATTCTATACATTTTTTTCCCCATAAAGAGAGAGAGAGAGAGAGAAAGCATTTTATTACTTTAGCTTTGGTGTGGAGCATACAAAAGGGTTCTATCTAGCTAGGGAATAAATAGTACAAATGAGTAAGAAAATAAAAGCAACAGCGAAAATGAGATGCAACAACTAGGAATACAATACATGCCCTCTTCCTACTGGTGGACGGTTGGGACCGCCAGTACGGGTGGAATGCTCATAGTCACCTGCCAATTCAGGCATCTTCTTAGGCAGAGACAGTTGTACTACTATAATACATACAAGCAGTTAAAAAAAAAGTGTGGCATGCATGTGAGGTATCAGTTTCTGTCCACTTTTACCCAACCACGATGCCAGAAATCAATTAGCAGATGTAGTACCAAACAGTACCGATATACTTTCTCCTTTCTAAAATAAGAACACTCTTCTAATTTAAATTTGAACTACAAGAGTGCACTTAGGCTGAGTTCGGCAGCTGCAGTTACCAAAGGTGTGTTTAGTTCACGCCAAAATTAGAAATTTGGTTGAAATTGGAACGATGTGACAGGAAAGTTGAAAGTTTGTGTGTATAAGAAAGTTTTGATGTGATGGAAAAGTTGGAAGTTTGAAGAAAAAGTTTGGAACTAGACAAGGTCCAACTCAAGTTACTTGTTTTCTGCGTGCACGCTTCCCAAAGTGTTAAACAGATATATTTTATAAAAATTTTCTATAAGAAAGTTAATTTTAAAAATCACATTAATCCATTCTTAAAGAATAGCTAATACTCAATTAATCATGCGTTAATAAGTCACTCTATTTTGTGTGCGCGAGAGATTAGCTCCCAACATCATCTAAAGAACACAGCCTTAGAGAAGGAGTGAGTATAATTACCCTCTTAAGTTTTTTCCTCTTATTATTTTCAGGTGGTAAACAAACCATATGATATATTTCTTGCAAAAAAAATCCATATTATATATAATAGTACCCAGTTCCAGAAAGAGAATAAACATGGCAGAAATGTGAGGAGAAAAGAGAGGGCCAAATCCAGCTACTGAGAAAATATTGGAACAGTATCTCTTTTTCCTCTCCAACGAACAAACCAATATCGTCCGTGTGTGTGTCAAATCTCTTAAATAAAATCATGTGCTTTCTTCCCTCTACCCTCTACCCTCTGAGTCCTAAAAAAAAACCAATCTAAATAAGGATGAAATATAATCTAGAATAACGAATCACGGGTTTTAACCTTTATATCCAGATTCATTGTTCTAAATTATATTTCATTATTATCTTAGGTTAGCTTTTTTTTTTTTACGGTGGGAGTACCTCCCATATGTGGTATCTTGCCATTTTTCTATTCCATATCGGTCCCCAGCTGCTGCAGGTCACCTCAAGAAATTAACCCCTCTAAGGGTGACGTGTCCCCACCAGCAGCCAATCACAAGTCGACAGGCAAACCTCCAGGCACGGTGCCAGACAGTGATAGGTTTGATCAGGACAGAGTGCTCTAACAAGTAATCAACGCCTCCTAAACCCAACGAAGAACTAATTAATCCCATCAGATATAGTACTACTAGTACTGGTATTTCTCCTACAACTTTGTTGAAAGAGAGAAGAAAATAAAGAGGAAACCTACTTCATCCGTTACATATTAAATTCATTTTTAGTTTTCTCTATTTATCTCAAAATAAATTCGTTTTCAGAATAATCGTCACTTCGGAGCTTGTGAGAATAAAAAATAATTATATTAAATGTTTATAAAATGATGAATAGTTATATTGAAATTTGATAAGAAGTAATTTAATATTTTTTAACTTTGTATTGGTATATGCATGTGATGAATGAAAAATGAACTTATTCAGAAATGGGGAGACAGTACTAAGATATCACAATCACAGAGCGACCTGCATCATATGGAGTCTTTTGCTGGCCTGCCCCTGGAGGGTTCCAAGAGGCGAAAATGAGAGGTAGATTTAGATGCCGGGGGAGTGAAGCCCACATGACAGGCTCAAATCTGGCATGTGGTCATAGTGTACGACAGGTGGGGCCGAGCCGGTGTGTCCTCTCATATACACATTTGGTTTATCCTCCCCCTCTCTCTCTCTAAAAAAGAACCCGATCTGACAAATTAATCTAGATAAATACTTCCTCCATTCTAAAAATACTTAATTTATACGGGAATCTAATCCTTTCTAGTACAACTAATCTAGACAATATAAAAGATCACATCGTTTTATTGGTTAAGTTTTCTGAAAGGGAAATAGTTTTTTTTTTTTTGACAGAGTGAGTGTACTGGAGTACTTACCGCCACTGCTAAACACGCTACACCAACACATGGGGGAGGGGGCAACTAGATCTTCTGTAAAAGGATCCACTTGTACGGTCATTATTAAAGCATTAGCATCAGTGTTGGCAGCAAAAAGGGACCAACCGAGGTTTCAATTTTACCTCCTTTACGTGGCACTATGTTAGAATGCTTAAGATTCTGTCACCTGGATCTTGAAAGATTTGATGATTGTCATATTAGCGTACGTATTCATTCTCTCCGATGAGTTGCTCTTCTTCGCCACCGATGGCCCTAGCAAAAAGGTGAAGAGGTTGGCCGAGGCATTAATAGCAATCAACTCGGCGAGAGATGCCGTGGGGTCACAGATAAGAGAGGGAAAGGATGAACGCTTGAACAGTAAGAATGAAGAGGTGGTTGTCGGCAAATTTAGTCCCCCCATCGTTCAATAATACAAAGTATTTGAATTTTGTCCAGGAATATAAGTATTTTTACCCATCAGTAAATCTTTCATTTAAATTTCTTTCAATCTTACCTCTAACTATTCTCTCACCCCCATTCATCTCTCATTTAATTAGAGAAAAACAACAGTGAGTTATAAGCAAGTTATATACTTATATGGAAGAAAAAGACAATAAAAAGTAAGAGGTGATGCTCTCATGTAAGAACAGTTCTACAAATGCTCCAATAAATATTCATTAAATTCATAGCAAGAGAAATAAAGAGTAAATAGTAAGCATTTCTATTAAACTTACTCTTAGAAGCACTAAAGTTTGCTTTTTCTAACCTTAACCTCTACCCCCCTCTCCCCCCCTCCCCCCAAAAAAAAAAAGCCAACCACTACTATTACAAGAATCTAGACAGCTCCAGAGTTGTTTTTTTACGGAGGGAGTACATACCAATCTATAAATACTTATATTGTTGTATGAAAAAGAGTGCAGTATCATGATCAACCGAGGGAAAACAGGGAGACATAGCACAAGAAATGTTCTCCATCAAAGTCTAAATCTGAGCGCACGTTTTCTCTTCCATCCATCAAAGCCTTATAAATTAAATCTGAGTTAGTTACCTCTAGATTAATTCCCCCAGGGTGGCAGGTACTGTGGTCGCCGTCACAGCTAGCAAGATAAGGCTGGCTGGCTGGCGACCCAACACCGTGCATGTAGAGGACCACGCCGTACCCCCTCGTCGCGTTTTATGGCCACGCGCCGACGGGCGGCGCCGGACGCCGGCCGGCCGGAATACGTCCGATCGATCCCCTCCTGCAAATGGAAACATGTGAACTCGCCCAAGTCCCAATCATGCGTATGCAAATGGAAATATCTTTTACAATTATCCACCTTAATTAGGTAGCTAGACAAACCTTCATATATATTTCTCACGTGCTTGATTTGCAAGTACTTACTCATAAATGGGTATACCCGTATATGTCCGTTCTTTTCTGATTGATACAGATTTTTTTAGAGGAGAATTGATACAGATTTTAACTCCGCCAAACGATATATTTCGTGCGAAGACTTTCTATATCTAGCCTTCCATCCCCTCATGCAAATAAATGGAAACATATGAACTCTCCCAATCATAAATGTGTAAGAAATATCTTTACAATAATCCATCTTAATTAGGTAGCTAGACAAACCTTTATATATATATTTCTCATGTGCTTAATTTGCAAGTACTTATATATGTACGTACAGTACGTCGTATTCTACGTGACACGGACGTGCAAACTACCAACCGTAAACCGATCCAACAACAATTTGTTAAATTTCAGGATGACAAAATCTACAGTCAAAAGATGGTTGCAATTAATCATACAATGGCTAGATATATGTGATGATCATGGATATATGTGATGATCATGGGACCCCTGTTCGATCGATCGAATCCAATTGGTTTAATTTGCAACTTATCTCTCTGCCTATGCCGGTACACAATGTACAGTGCTATACAGTGTATAGTGCCTTCTCGAGCTGGACCTGGACTGTACCCTTTACTACTCCCTCCATACTAAAATAAAAGTATTTTTAGCATAGTATTAAGTCAAATATTTATAACTTTACCTATTAGTAGTAAAAAAATAAAAAAGATCAATCATATAAAATTAATGTTACTAGATTTATCATTAAATAAATTATCATAGTATATAACTCTTTTTATTTAAAATATCTTTTATAAATATCGTTGGTCAAAATAGAATCTCGAAAACCGTGTTGAAGTACAAAAGTGATTTTAGGATGGAGGGAGTACTAGGGTACCAAAAGTACTACTTTATCCTAACACTGTAGCCTCTTTACGACGATTAAAGAAGAGATTTTCTTTCCCGGAAAGAAAGGAGTTAGCTAGCATGCACGCACGCGGCATGATCATCACATGGTCTCTTTATTTTCTTTGATGAAAATAGTCAGAAGAGATCTGCCTCATTTCGTTGATAAATAAGAGAGTACGAACACACTAACTGTTTATATATACAAGATGTATTTGTAAATACGGAGTAGCTGTATATATATGTGTGTGTACGATATTTTCATTTCTTTAGAAGGCCGGCTTGGTTGAGTTAATACATATAGATGGTACCGGAAAAAGGAACGGATCGAAGAGATCAAAATGATACCATCAATGAGCGATCCGGTCCTCCGTGTCTAGATAACAAAAGAAAAGGATACGTGTTTAGTTTATTTCGTGGCTGTTATTTTCCGTCTACGTGTCCTCAGAATTATAATTAATTAATAGTAGTTAATATCTATTGAACAGTGTACATAGTGGACCTATATGTTGTGATAGCTGTTGATTGCCAGTTCAATGGATGATATATCGATGGATACCTAGAGATTTAGTAGGTTGAAGTTCAACCAAGTAAAGATTATTGGCAGGCCTGATTCAAAACAGTAAGCTATCTCGTGTATACATGGCCATCATATATTGATATTTCACATATTCAAGTCAAAACATTTTTGGGGATCGATGAATAATTTACTCGCATATATACTATTATATGTTATATATTTTGAAGAGGATGTGCACCTGCCAAATACTCTCTCCGTTCACAGCGTTCCTAGGCTATGCACAATCAAATATCAAGATCTTAAATAACTGAAAAATGATTAAAAAAACAAATATAAAGATTTGCTATGCAGATTTGCAGGAAGATACGTTTTCATATCTATATTTTCAATACTAGTAGTTGCGGATATTTATAGTTATCCAAGAACCAATGATCGAATGATGAGCTAAACGAGGTTTTATATTAATTAGCTCCATCCAACAAAATCACACTAGTGCTACCAGATACTTCAATGCCTAATTGCCTACCGACAAAAAGGACCACAGGGACTTGCTCAAAAGAGGAAGCGGAGCAATAATTATTAAAAACAATGGTTTCGTCCACCCAAAGTTTTCGAGAAGCCCACGGAAAATGCGTCAATCATTGGCCAACCAATCTATCTATTGCCGCCTGACAACAAAAACAAGGCGTGCTTCACGCGTACCAAAGCCAGATGAAGAAGCGCACACAGAGACTCACAGACTACCTGACATAATTTTCATAACTCGTAACGACAACAGCTTCAATTCAATTCAATTCACAGGATATTTTTTTCCCCAATGAACAAAAGAAAAGGAAAAAAGAAAACAGAAAATAAAATTCGTGTGGTGCAGACAGAATACCGTCTCCAGATTCACATTTTCTTTCAAACTACTCGCTGCTATAGCTAATGTGGTCGAGGTTGACGTAGACACAGAACAAATATAAAACTCGGCACAGCATATAGTGCGCATGGCATTTTGAGAGATCGTGTGGATGGCAGCTACAGGAGGCCAAGGAGGATAGGCATGAATCTCTCAACGACGGAAAAAGGCGATAGAAGAAGATAGCAGAAGCAAGCTGACAGGAACCATACAAATACACAGCTCCAAAAACGACCACAGGTCACACAGGACACAACAGCAGCTGCAGGCAAAGATAAAAAACCATCCTGCCATGTGGGGCCCACCAAGGAAAAAGAAACATACAATAGTAGCAAAGGATCCAATGGGACTCCAAGAAAACCACCTTGAACAGCATGGTAAAAGTAAATAAAATTATAAAAAAGGGAAAACAAAAGGAATTGGGAAGACTAGCTAGCTAGCTAGGCTTGCCAGATGTGGTAAACCTTAAACCTACCCGTTTACATGACCTCGTATGAGGCCCTCATCGGAGCCTCCCTTCCGTGTTGGGAAAGGGTGGAGGTGGGCGGCGACCGGCTACCGCCGGTGAACCACACCGGGGGGTACTGGAAATGGTCCGTTTCGCTTTCGGGGACCTTGGGCCCAATAGGAGTGAAGAGGGGGCCGCAGCCGTGGGGCCCACCCGTACTTGGGGTTTTTTTTAATGTATACACCCGTCCCAGTCACGGACAACTAGTATGAGTAAGGATATGTGTGAGTGAGTGCCTCGTCCCGATCCGAAACGTGAGGACCTTCCTCGTCCACACGCTTCGTGTGCTCAGGGTCAATTATCTTCCTAGGGTGTGTTTAGGGCTGTGTTTAGTTTAGACTAAAGTTTAAAAGTTTAATTAAAATTGGTACGATGTGATAGTAAAGTTGTGTGTGTATGAAAGGTTTAATGTGATGGAAAATTGGAAGTTTGGAAAAAAAACTTTGGAACTAAACAGGGGCAGTTCACACCAAAATTGGAAGTTTTGTTAAAATTAAAACGATGTGACGGAAAAGTTAGAAGTTTATGTGTAAAAAAAAAAGTTTTGATGTGATGAAAAAGTTAAAGGTTTAAATAAAAAGTTTGGAACTAAACAATGGCTTAGTATCGTTTCACCACCTCTCCTCTTGTTTAAATCTCACAATAATTGGTGTCTAAAAGAAAGGGGAAATTCCAGTAAACAAACTGAATTGGAAAAAAGAAAGCAGCACAAAATCTTTTTATATCTTCACATGCTAGTATCGCTTCAGCACCTCTCGTTGTTTATTAAATCCCACAACAATTGGTTCTACTAAAAGAAAAGGAATTCCAGTTAACAAACTGAATTGAAAAGGAATGCAGTACCAACGAAACGCGGGATTTTAAGAAGCACATGTAAAAACAAAACATGGAAAAAAATACGAAAATGATCGTTTTGTTAGAAAAAAAAAACTTCGAATTTTAACGAGACAGAGAAAATTTCTTATGAAGTTGAACCAAACGTTAAATTTACTTCAAATCTTGTATGGATTGAGTTATTCTATAGGAATTGAATAGGATTCTAATGTGTCTGATCCTTTGTTCTAAAGTGCCATCCTATAAAATTGCTACTGTCTCCGTCTCAGAATATAAGAATATAGAACTGGATAGGAAGTCCATCTAAGATACATACTACGAAACGTTTCATCCAATATTAAATTCTTATATTTTGGGACTGAGTGAGTATGTTTTTCATTCTAACCAAAGGGGCCTAAATAAAACTTGGTAAAAGCAGGGAACATTACCATCAAGTATACCATTGAATTTGTGACTGAATATATAGACGCTGTCGGTAGAGAGAAACTAAAGGACAAATCTAGAGAATCACGAAAAGATGTAAGCATGGGAGCACTAGAAATATCGATGTTGTTATAAAATATAGCAGCGACGAGGTCCAGTCCAATCCCATGGTTCTAAAATCAGGCCCTGTTTGTTCCCCAAAATTTTTTCCAAAAAAATCACATCGAATCTTTGGACACATATATGAAGCATCAAATATAGATAAAAAGAAAAACTAATTACACAGTTTGCATGTAAATCGCGAGACGAATCTTTTGAGTCTTATTAGACCATAATTAGCCATAAGTGCTACAGTAAACCACATGTGCTAATGATGAATTAATTAGGCTCAAAAGATTCATCTCACGGTTTACAGGCGAGTTGTGAAATTAGTTTTTTTATTCGTGTCCAAAAACCCCTTCTGACATCCGGTCAAACGTCCGATGTGAAATCCAAAATTTTTTATTTCAACAACTAAACATGCCCTCTATTGAAGATAAACAGGTGTAGCTCACGCTGGAATCTTAAGTCCCTCTCAACTAACATGTTACTATTGGCAGTCACCTAGTAGTAGTGGCCTCAAAGGCACCAAGAATCTTGCAGATAAATAGTCTTCGTCGCATCCATTATTGATTAGTATATATAGTATATTATATATATGTAACTTCTCTCTCCCACATACCGGACTTTCTATTTGCGAGGCCTGAGTTTGTAGTATTATAAAGCAACAAATACCATCTAACTAACGCAAGGGATCTATATATACATTAAACATATCACATGTGCACATAAAGGTTGCAGAATACTGTTGTTTAGTTGGTATATATTTTGCAAAGCATTGGTATTTAAAATAGCAAGAATGGGTCTTACGTTGCTGCAGCAGTACTGGCAAATACCGTGGTCAAATTGGCTGTTGGGCCTCCTTGCACAACTAGGGGTGAGGTGGTGGGTTAGCATCTCTGATGGTACAAGGATTGCAATACACGCCAATCTTCTAGGAAATCGAGGATAATTTTTTGCCTGCAAGTTGGACATCAACAAATATATATATATATATATATATATATATATATATATATGTTAGTACAAGACTACAAGTTGCCAACACACAGAAAAATATTGTTAAGTATAAGATACCCAGCTTGCTAGCCAAAGCCACATTTGCACAATACTACCTCCATCCCAAAATGTTTGACGCCGTTGACTTTTTTAAAAATGTTTGACCATTCGTCTTATTAAAAAAATTTAAGTAATTGTTAATTCTTTTTCTATCATTTGATTTATTGTTAAATATACTTTTATGTATACATATAGTTTTGCACATATCACAAAAGTTTTTTAATAAAACGAACGGTCAAACATGTTTAAAAAAGTCAACAGTGTCAAACATTTAGGGAATGAGGGAGTACAATATAATCATAGGGTTGGCAACATGAGACAAATATCAAGTTTCCTTTTTTAAAAGGAAAAATATTATCAAATTATAGCCTCATGGGCAATATAGAAAAGCAAACGGCCTGGATCCAAGGTTCCTCCACTTGACTTGCTACTATTGAGAGCAAGTTGTGTGTTGGTGGTACTACTACCATTACACTGCTTACTCTCTTTTTTTATTATTGAAAAACCTAGGAGGTTGCATTCCTGTGCACCATTTATTTCCTCGTCTCTGACTCTGAGTTATAAGTCGATAAGAGGAAAACTTTGACCTGGCCTGGCTCTTAACGATTGCCAGGAGACAGCACTGACTGCATCTATCCAGGGGCCCACCGCCAGTAGCTAATTTTCCTCGAGTATAACAGTATCCCTTTAGGATCAACAAGTCCAAAAGGGTCGTCATTATCTGACTTGGCTAATCATGCAAGGAGATGCTACGATTCTAGACCTGTTTTCAAACGTTATGCAGGAACAAAATTGAAAGAACATCAATACAAGTTGCTCGAATTCCGGGAAGAGTCAAGAAGAAAGCTCTAGGATTCACTGTTCCTAGCAAGGACGGTAATTTGACCACTGTTCAGTTTACGGCACATAACAACTGCCGTCAACTAAAAACCTTGAATAGTAGTATTGTAAAAGCCAAGAGAACATTGTACTTGCACGAGTTGCAAGTTGGAACATGAGTCTTTTCTAAGTTCAAAATGGAGCTTAAGGTCATAGATTGCGGCGGTCTAGCTAGCATCATCATGCAATTGAAAAAAAAAATGCAAAAAGTTCATTGAGAAACTGTAGCTTTCAACTACGTGGTTTACACGGGTGGGTTGGACTACACGAGCTCTAGTGGAGAAGACATGATGGCTATATAGACAGGGTAGACATACATGAGACCTGGTTTTTATCCTTAGACGTACGTCCTGGTGAAAGGACACGTCACACAACCATATACGAAGAAACTCTAGGAATCTATCGCTAATGAAAGTTCAAAGTGTTCTTTATAAACCCAGATAAAAAGGTGTGCTCTATCCAATCTACCTAGCTCACATCTGAAGTAACCAGAATCAGAAAGTCCATGTAAAGAAAGTAGAGGTGTAAACGATTAGTATCGTCCGGACAGAAGGCAACGTATCCAAAACACACTGAACATATAACATATAGCGCATGAACTACTCCAGAACTAGAGACAAGACCGTCTGGAACATCTGAAATATGTTTTATCAATGGTTTCCTATGAGCATCACTCTTTTTGGACGCCAACAGGAGTAGATCCAATTACTGGTAACCAAGAATGGTAGTGCCGACACAGTGTGATGCAAAGAGAAAAGGACCACCACTAGGATGCCCCCTCTTTTCATCCACCGGCCCCTATCAGACTAGATTGGAAGCCCATCAGATCAATGGGAAAGAAACACTTTATAAATGGCCTCCCACAATAAATATATATCAGATATCGTCCCTAGCTGACTACACTATACAATAAAGAAATGTCAAAATGATTTGTTCTTGCTCAGCCAATATGAAAAATATCATAGTTTTATTCTATCGATGCTATGGTTGGTTTGTTGGGTCACTCTGTCGTGTATGTCCACTATAAAACGATTAGTTGTTCAATTTAGGTGTCTTGTGTCAAAGAGTTCAGGGATAAAATCAGTTCAGCAAGGAATTATAAAGACTACTGCCATGTAACAGAATATATAAAAGTGTGAAAAAGAAGTGGCAGCGGCTATAAATTACAAGTATCTATCTGTATACCCAGGCAATTGCCAAAAACAGTAGGTGTAGCATGAATACAGACTCTGGTAGTTAAAGAAGATAACTTAAACTTTGGCCAACTTTTTTTTGTGCATCATATGGGCAATTTCTTAGGCAATCAGGTTACTGGGTTGCAACTTGCAGTGCGGTTGCTTTAGGATGGCGGTCCCCAGTCACACAAATACTTCTCTGTTCAGAGCTTTCAAAGGGACCGCTCGGATAAGGTAAGGGAAGCAGCTGGGGGATGCAACTGATGAATCAGGGAGGTGTACTTGTAACACCTACTCTTATGGAAAAAGGAGTAACTCTATGCATGGTCCTAGCTCCTATGCAACAACCCAATCTAATTGGTTGGCATCTCGCTCTCGAACAAACGTTGCTAGCTTAGGCTCTCATGCCACCTTCCAAACCTTGGACCAGGCAACTAATGGCCAATGCAAGACAGCCAAACTACTGGACACCCATGTTTGACTCCTAGGTTAGAAACTTAGTAACACTTTCTCTCTTTATTCTTTTGTACTAGGCCTCACCATGTTTATGTCTGAGACGGGAACCAATCCCGTTGTGCCAACCGAAAGGCAACTTAATTTAGCTGAGTCAGCAGTGAACAACTTAACAGAAGTGGAGAAGGGGGTCCACGGCCAGTTAATTGAAAAAAGTGCTAAACTAAAGGCGAGTTATAGAGGGAAAAATACTGCATGATGAGACATGACTCATGAGGACATGTTCAAATACCGAACTCTACAGCCAGGCCAGGTGCTTTGTACTACTATTAGACAAAGCACCATTAGAAGAACCCGCATCCTGGGGAGCAAAGCTGTCCCTGGACAGAATCCAGTCTTCATGCATTCTTATATTCTTAAATAATTATGTTCCGATGCACAATTAAAGTCAATGTCCTCAAATGGCAGCAGCCATAGCAATTATTCAAATACCGAATCACCAAATGAGGAAATCCACCAGCATATATGTTGAATACTTTCTGCTTTTTGGGTGCATTTGGCAAATAAGTTGTCAGGTCATCCGATATTCTGGCAGGTGCATATTATTTCTGTTAGTGCTTTAGATGGCCTATTAGTAATCATTTCATGCCCAAATTTGATGCTTCTAGATGCATGCCCCTTTAGGCCAACCATGATAAACAAACTGCTCAGTAAACTAGTCTTACTAGCGATCCAAGATGCAACCCATCAAAATCGCACAAAAGGAAGCATTAGACTTTTAGTTTAATTGCCCAGCAATCAAGACCCAGTAAAGTGATTCTTCATGTCTACCAACAAGACAGTCCGGTTGCTTCACCTCAGTTGGCTCCCCTTTTTTCTGAACGAAACAGTAGGTTCCCCTAGAACCTGGTTCCGTTTCTTTAAGCTCACAAAAGCAAAAACCGTTGCTTAGTATACACTAATTCTTCAGTATATGCTATGCATATAATAGCAGCATGATGAGGATAGAAATTTTCAAGATAAATGGTTTTATTTCTCTAGGATGGAGTGATTAGGGGGACAACTCTGCCCAGGGGGGGCAAATGGATGAGCAGCTCAACTCCTAGATTTGATAAACAACGCCCTCAGGAGGATTAAACAAGCCATGGTTTAGTCATAGTTGAGGATTTTAAAGAGGGAAAGGAGAACCCACAAGGTAGCAACTGTGGGCTGTGGCTTCTTTTATTCTGTGGGTGGAGGTGGAAAGAGGACCTGATCTGGCACACGCACCATACGAGGTAATGTAGGTATATAAAATGGTATAGCAAGACGTGGAAGATTGGTATCCGTTCTTAGAAAGTCCACAACTCCAGACTAAACGGGTCAGACCCTTTTTTCCCACTAACTAATAATTCAAGGTTCCGCAAAAAATATTAAATGTCCAAATCAAGGATTTTATAATACTGTGTACGTTGCCTAGTAAGCGATCATCAGACAGCAGAGTCAAGCATATGGAAACGCAGAAACAGAAACAAATTTACTTTTTATGTAAATAAACAAGGTAACACGTAAATTCAAGGAATAATTTCCTGTACCTCAATTCGACACCACATTATCAGATGTCATCAAGGATGGAATCCTGCAAATTTCAGCCATTTCAGGAGGTGACTTGTAGATATTTAGGCTGTAGTATGTAACTCCAATATCAGAATTGTGCCAATTAACTGATGATCAACATAATGGTATTTTTGCCATTTTTCTTCAGCTACTGACAACAAAATGGTATTTTACCTTCTTGCAAAAAGAAATGGTATTTTACCTGTGAAGTTTGAGACGCAATCAGAATATCTGAGTTTCATTGTAATAAGGGAGAACAGCAATACACAGCATATGGGCTGGGCCATAG
The DNA here is from genome assembly GCF_034140825.1 of Oryza sativa Japonica Group. Taxonomy (NCBI): domain Eukaryota; kingdom Viridiplantae; phylum Streptophyta; class Magnoliopsida; order Poales; family Poaceae; genus Oryza; species Oryza sativa. The sequence goes on from NC_089039.1 coordinate 1,198,070, forward strand.
ATGGGCCAATTGGGTCAGAGCTATCTATAATACCTATTACCCTAACATTACTAATATTAATCCAGAAAAAGGCTTAGTTTTAACTTATCTTGTAATGCCCATATGAATTTGCATAAACAACCTTCTCATACCAAAAATATTATCTGTTTCCAAAGCATTTTTTAGTTTAACGGTTTTGTTGGGAAATTACCATATTTTGTTAGAAAAGTATTTGCCTGTTGCAAGTAATTTTTGTTCATAGTTAACCATTTTTTACCTGCATGAGCTTGATCATCAGCCATTTGTGCCATCCCTGGGGACTGAAGAAATATCTTCAGTTCTTATATTGCAACCTGCAGAATCCAGAAGATAATTGATAAATTTGTTATAGAAGTCTTCACTTAAAAAAATTACAAGGGAGCCATAAAAGAACAAAAGTCGAATAAAGTGTGGTTTATATACATAATAAAAGTATACAGCGCCGGCGGAACCCTCCCACTAATGCAGCAACAAAGAAACTATATTACCCACAATGACCTTATTTGACATATCCATCAATATGGATCAAGCTTGTAAATCATTGTAATACAGCTCATTGCAAATAAAGAGCCACATAACCAGTGAAGTTAATGATGTTAACCATAATAATTACGTAAAGATGGATTGGTAACTGTCTATTACAGTCGGAATGCAATTCAGTAGCAAAAATTAAAGATTATGCTATTACACTCTTTCCTAGATTACTTACAATTTAAGCTACTCTCTAAATAAATATACATGGTATGCAACATAACTTCTGAAGTTGATGCAGAGTGCGCTGAGATTAAATTGGTTTTCCTTAACTGTAGATGTGGTAGCATTCAAATGGTCATTGAGCCAGGACATTTTCTCCTGAAACAAGTTCATTGTTAGGATTAACAAAAGGAACATTGCAGGCATAAACTCTTTATGCGCAAATAATATAAAATACAAATTGCAATTCATATTCATACCTTGACAACGGATTGAGGTTATTTCAGGAGATGGCACATCAATGCCCTCATCACTAAGTAATATTATTCCTGATGACTCCACAGTAAAGGGAAAAGCTACCGCTGGAGTCATAGGGGATTTAGCTACCTTGATGTACCTGTGACCTATACAAGTGCAGCTTGTATAACTCATACAAAACTACCACGGCAGGTAAATATAAAACAGATATTTGATTTGTTAAACATATAATGAAAGAACTAGTAATACTGATGCTATACCACTGCATTCAATGCAGAAAGCTATACCAAATCCTTACGTACAGGTCTTACACAGAGCAAGTTCAAAAGACAATAAACATTGTTGTGGTTCCTCAAGTTTAATTATGCCACTTAAAGTGTATATCAAAAGTGGTATACGATAATAAAATAAAGGTGTAAGGAGATAAATAATGCGTGTACATAGATGAAATTGAAATCAAATGTAGTTGAGACTTTCCTATTGCATTGTCATGCAGCATATCAGATGGTGGGTGAAAATGGCGTTAATAATATTTATAGGTGTCTGTTTCATTGTGAAATATAAAAATAATTAGACAGACCTGAGTGAGCCTCAAAGACTAGACGTATAGTTACAGCATGAGCCCACTGGATTCCTAGAGCAGCAACAAGATGAGATTCAAAGCCTTCAGCATTATTACTATCGTATTTCTTCTCAACTGCAATAGAGTAATAGAAATGTTACTCAATCTCAACAAAGTGTCCAAAAGATAATTTGTTTTCTTGGATGCCCAAACCTTCAAATGAATAACGATAGCCATCATCATTACTTTGGCTGCGTACTTGGTTTGTAACAACAACAGGAATCTGTGAGAACTCTGCTATAGATCTGCATGTTGAGAAAAAAAAAAAGGAAGGTAGCCAAATGTAAACTAAACCAATGTAGTTCAATATTATGAAATAATAGTAGAATGCTATGAAATACTAGGGTCTAGGTCACTAACTTAAGAAATGAAAGGGCCCATCTTAGAGGGTGTTGTCTGAGACCTGTTGCGCTTTTCTCAATCTCACTGTCACATAAGCAAATAAGATGAAACAGGGATTCAAAATATTAGATAGTTTATTCTTAAAGAAAAAGATAAAGATGAGATCTTCATAATTCTCATAACATAAGTAATGGACAGTATTAACAGTAGACAAATCCCACATGTAATTAGTTCGTATGGAAACATGGAACCTATTTGTGCTAGACATCGTTACAGACTACACATCATAGTAACTGTATTAGGCCAAAGCCCTCTATAGAGCTACCAGTGCAAGGGTACAGCAAGATATTTAAAACAATGGTGTTGCTAATTGAAACCAACACATAACATCGTGCACCCACTGCTACCACACTTGGGATTCCACCTCCCCCAACAAGTTATCCCTTTTCAGGATTCAGCCTCAATATTATTTAAGGTGCAAAGTTTCATAGAAATTATCTTAGCAAGTTGAAGAACCAATATTTTATATAATGGAAACCATCCTTTATATATCTGAAACTTATACACATTATATAGAAAATACTGCAATACATTAAAGTTTACCTCTCATAGCTCATTGTATAGATGTATTTAAAGGCCCACTAAAATCCATACATTTCAGAATATCTTAGAAGTTTAATTTTTCAAATCTGCTAAAAAATAAATATGGGAGTAACATTTATCATACATGTAGCCACATATTAAGGATCTGACAATCCAAAATTCACATTATGATATTTATTAATCAAAATAACTTTCTAAATAAGTAAAACAAGAATATGCTTAGAACGTGATTATTACTCATCATGATGACTATCATTGTTTGAAAGTAAGGCAGTATGAAAGACAAAACAATATGTACTATCATGCATTTCTTACGATGACATAAGAGCAGCCATGCTATCAACAACAAGTAGCTTCACATCATGCTGAAGAAGAGTCACCTTCATCTGTTCCAAACTGTAGAAAGATTGGAAAGAAACAAAAAGGAAGGGAGTGTTTCATGCATATTCTGCTGAATTTTTGCACATGGAAGCAATGGGGAATAGTTCTAATCATTGACTAGCAACCACATTGTTGGGTAGAATAAAGGTATTTTGAAAATGTGCTACCGGAAGTCTAAAGATTTGTAAATTGACCCTTCAACCCTCAAATAGCCCTCCTAGAGGCACAGTAATTCCCTGTCAACTTCCTATGCTGATTGAGTAATTCCCTGTCAATTGGCATATAAGGAATTCTCTCTTACAAATATGTATGTACCTCTTGGTAAATTCAGATAATGATGTTGGGCGCAGGACTAGGATCCTCCCAGCCATCTGTACAAAAAATACAAGATAACAGCCCATGAAGTCCAATACTATGAGAACAAAAGTACAACACCGCAGTGAATTTTCAAAGTGTCGATGTATATGTACAAGGTGAAGCATAAGAACCTTTTGGGCCAAGCCTTCTTGACGAAATATTTGAGGAAAGCTTTTCTCACCAATCTCGATCATCCTAGATACATCATGCAAACATTTTACAGATAGTTCTCAATTGGTGTGCTTGGGAGAACGTAATAGTAAGCAGAAACTTCAGTTACCTCCGTGAAGAGAATTTGGATTCAGTATCAATATACAAAACTCGACCATTTAAGCCTCCATAGCATTCTGGTAATGTTGCTAGCAAAGCAAGCTTCAGACAGAACTGCAAAGTTTGTGACTCTTTATAAAATTTTACTGAATGTATAATAAATTACTCAATGTAATACTCTCTCCATCCAAAAGTCTAAGGCATATTTCTTTTGTCACCAAGACCAAGGAGAAATTAACTCATTCCCCATGTACCAAAACCAGGGAATTATTTACATGCATGCAACCAATGAGTATTAAAATGGTTACTTGGGTTCCGATCAACAATTTAATTTAGCATATGGAGACTACAAATATGACCGTCTCATTTGGGAAAACCAAAAAATGAAATATGCTCAAGACTTTTGGATGGAGGGAGTATAAGAGAAGCACTTGATATTCTCTACACGGAGAAGACTATTAAACAAGTGCCATTTGAAGATCCATTAATTGGCTCAGTGAATGCCTTTGCACTAGACAGAATCAACAAAAGCATGCATTATTATGAAAATGGAAATTTTCCACTAACCAACCAGCCCCGAATAAATAGGTTCGACCATGACCGCTGCTGGCTGGAATAATAAAAGAGGATAATACTTAGGAGTAGTAACAAGGGTTTCTTTAATCGATAAGATAGCACACGAATAATGTCAAAGGGGATTCAAGTGCTAGGCTCAGTTCCTATCTTTGATCAATGAAATAAGAATGCAGTAACCAGCACACAGCAATGCCATAAATCGTAATGCCGCAGCACCCTGTTACATCCATTCACAAGATCCATTTGCTTTTGGTTCCCTATCGACACCAAGCGATCCCAGAAGTCAAGCAGACACAATAATTGGTTCGTATCCATCACAGACACACAAATCCCACAAAGCATCATTGCATAATGCTGAGCTGCTCACCTGGGTCTTGCCAATCCCCGAGGGCCCAACGACCTCAGTGAGCTTCCCTGCGGGGATTCCTCCATGCAATGCCTCATCCAATCCGCGGAGCGTGGTGGCCAGCCGCCCATCTCCTCTTGCCCTGAAGGCCTCGAGGAGCGCAAGCGCCTGCAGATCAACAAGCACAGTAACAAACCCCGATCATAAACGCAAATGCACTGTCCCAATCATACACGGATCAACCAAACGAGAGTAACTCGAATCGAATCCAAACCCCTCGAAACCGGGGGACGGCGAAGTGGGGGGGGGGGGAGGGTACCGTTTGGTACGGAGGGCAGGCGATCTCGCTGACGTGGGCGACGGCGGCGCGGGCGGTGTGGATGCCGGCGTCGAGGACGCCCATGAGCTCCACCTCCGGCAGCGACAGCACGTCCTGGGTAGAATGGGGTTTAGCGGCGGCGGTTGGTGTTGGAGCAGGGGGAGGGGTTTTGGAGGGCGGCGGCGGGGGCTGACCTTGGCGGTGGTGAGGCGGCGCGCGGCGAGGATGTGGGCGAGGTGGGGAGGTAGCCGCATCTCCGAGACCAGCTTGTTCGCCATGGCGATCACCGCCGATGGGTTGTGTGGGGGGAGAGAGAGATCGGGGGATTGGATGGGAGACGGGTTTTGTTGGGGGGGGGATGGATTTCGAATATCTTTTGTTTCCGCGCTCTTTGGAATTGTTTCGGTAGTTTTTATATGTTTTTAGTCAATGACATGTAGTACCCACGTGAGTCAATGACATGTGGATCAGGATGACATATCTTAAATTTTGTAAAATTATAATGGCATGGTTCTAATTTTTCCTTTTTATATAGGGGCAACGATTTAGTACGGTCTGGTTTGGTTTGATGCCCAAATCAGTTATAGTACCAAAATAAATTGGCATTGTTAAAGTTTGTACGAAAGAGACAATAAAAACTCGAGTGTTTTTTTACATCAAACAACTCGCCAAAGTTTTGACGATACCGTAATGTTGCCACTACCATAAATTTGGTAGGGCTAGACATGGTAATAAACATAACCACCCCTATTTAATAGGAGTAAATTATGATTTTAACATTGATCGTTCCTAAATCCAAACGACACCATAAATTTTATAGCACAAAAGCTATAAGATTTGTCGTCACCATGGAGCACTTTATGAATCATGCCAAGCATGAAAATCCGACGAAATTGTATTGCCTCATACTCTGTGACGCATGACGCATTCGGTGTACCACCACTCCCAATACCTCCTCCCATCCATTACATAGGGCCAACACCCCTCCACCCAAATTATGGTAAAATTGTCTTCCTCCTCCTTTAGACTCCAACAGAGTTGGAATCACCTCCGTCCTTCTTTTGTTGGCATCGCCTCATTCCTTCCTTCCCCTAATATGCTACTCCATCTACCGCCCCTTCCTCTGCTTCGGTGAGACGCCATCAAGCTCGAAACATTGACTTCCTCTTATTCCTTCTTCATCCTTATTTCTCAAGGTCGAGGACGCCCATGAGCTCCACCTTCATCAGCGATAGCACATCCTAGGTAGAGCGGGGTTTACAGGTGGCGACAGTTTGTGTTGGAGCAAGAGGAGGGGTTTTCAAGCGATGGGGCTGACATTGTGGCAGTGAGGCAACGTACAGCGAGGAGGTGGGCGAGTTGGGGGTAGCTGCATCTCAGAGACCAGTATATTCACCATGGTGATCACCGATGGGTGGGAGAGATATGGGGATTGGATAGGAGATGATTTTAGGGGGACGAATTCGAATATCTTGTTTTATTTTGTTTCCATGCTATGTGGTATTGTTTTGGTAGTTTATTGAATTAGGTGCACCGGTTTAATATAAAGCCTTATTTGGTTCGATGCCTGAACTATTTATATCAAAATAAATAGCATTTTTGTAGTTTGTTGAGTTAGGCGCAACGGTTTAATATAAAACCTTGTCTGGTTCGATGCCTAAACTAGTTATATCAAAATAAATAACATTTAGTTTGCGATTAACAAATTGACATTGTACAGAATTTGGCAAAAAGGACATAAAGACTATATCGTTTCTAAAAACTTGACATCAAACAAATTGCCAAAATTACCATGATAAAAAGATGTTGTCAGTACCATAATAATTTGGGCATAACATAGACATAAAAAAATAACCGACGTCCCATTTAATAAGTGTAAATTATGATTTTGACACCTATCCTTCCAGAGCCAAGACCACGCTATAAATTTTATAGCACAAAGGTAATAATAACATTTGTCATCACTACAAGTTATCATATTGTATCATGCGATCATGCCAGACATTGTGATATCTCATCCCTTCTTTCTATATAGTTAAGACCCAAAGCTACGTTGTGGTTAAGCCACGTCATCATCAGTTGTGAATCGTTGGATTAATACATTAGATTGTTTCTCAGCCGTTGGATAGAAATGCGGCATACTCAAATGAAACAGAGCCCAACCAGGGTAAGGCCCACCTAAATCGCAGGATGACTTTTAGGGTTTATTTGGATCGGTGGGGTTCCCCGGCTCAGAGGGGCGGCGGCGTCTGCTGTGTCGCCCTTTCCATCGCGCGCTTGTGGTAGGGACAGCGCTCGGTGGTGGGAGAGTTATCGCGCCAGATGAACGAGCGTCGCCTGATCTGGAAGACGGCTCAACTCCCCGCGAGACTGATCTGGAAGCTGCGGTCGTTTCTCCTCCCCGCACCGCGAATGCTTCTCCTCCCCCATCCACCGCGCGCACCAGCAGTGGGTCCGCCAGCCGCGGCGCCGCTTCTCCTCCCCCACACAAGCGACGAGGTCACCAAACGCCTCAACCCCCTCAGCTCTGGTCATGGCGTGCACTGATCCAATGATTCAATAAATACCCTAAACCCACTCGGTCGCGATGTGCATCAGATCAAAAGCCTCCACCCGTAGCAACATGAGCGAGCCACCGCCAGCATCAGTGCATCAGCAGAAGGGGATCGCCGGCAGTAGGCCAAGCGACGGAAACGAGCCATACCACCCGTACCAGTTCAAGGGAAGTTATGGGCGGTTCCCAGTTTCTGTCTATCCCTCTTCTAATGACCTGCATTATTTGGTTTGTTGCATCTCTTCGTGTCTTCTCCATATGTCACAGACATGTTGCTGTTTGTTGTGTTGCTGCCCGCTCTGATTACACAGGTTCATGGATCCATCTGCTAGGGATGAGGTTGTTCCCCTTTCATGTTGAATTGCTGATCCCTATTTTTCCCAGGTCATCCCTAATCCAGCATTTCAGGTAAATATCTCTTTCTAATCAACATTGATTGATGCACATCGTTTCTCACCACTTCAGCTATTATGTTCTTGACAAATTTCAATTAATATCCAAACTTGCCCTCTTTTCTTTCGTACAACAGTATTTGTGCCTGCATTTTACTTACTCCCTACTTCAATTTTTGCACATATTTGATTGCAGGTTTATTTCTGGATTTAAGTACCCTACAATGTTGAATAATAAATAAATTGGCGCAAATTTCTTCTTATGGTGTACACATCACTAAATTTGATTGCAAACAATACATTTTCTGTTATGCTCAATTTTAAAATCATTTTATGTTACCTTGCAACTGTCCATAAACCTTATATTTTATATTGGTTTTAGTATTATGTACAAAACACTAAGTAAACTTACTTACTGATGAATCGTCCCTGCATATAATTCCTAATTTTCTTTCAGTGAGCTGAACAGGTTGGTGAAGTAATTATTTTATATGCAACTACGGACAATTATTTGAGGTGAAACTTTACAATTAAAAATATCATCTCACAGGCAGCAGGTGATATCACACAGGTCACAGGATTTTTGTGATTGGAGATAATTTTCATCATATGCAGCACAATGATCAATGATGTAAGTGAAAGGTATATACTGCCGCGCAGGTCCCTCCTTTTGGTTTTTCTTTATAAATGTTAATTGAGTTCATAATTTAAACTATGATATTATGATCTCAATTTTTTTTTTGAATTTCCTTATCTTCCTTATTATGTATTGAGGAGACTTAAGAATAAGTCACCTATATTGTATAAAAATTTTCAACTATTCATTTCCATTTTCTCATATGATAGGTACTGTCAGTTTAGTTAATCAATATGCCCACCCCTTATTATGTAAACCATCAGTCACACAAGAGATAAAGACTGTTCTTTAGTTGTCACCTGGATTCATCCTGCTCTAGACATTTGTGCAGCTAAAATCCTTCAATTTAGAATCTATTCATGGATGTTTTAAACCCATGCCAATACATAATATCCCGCATCAACGCGCTGGATATCATCTAATATAACATATAACGCATCTCGCATCCGGTGTATCACCACTCCACCATACATCCTCCCAACCATTACACAGGCCCGACGAGTCCCCCAATTGTCCTACACCTATCTTCCTCATCCCTCAACAAAGACATTGACAAACTTGGGACCACCTCCTTTCTTTCCCTGGCATGGTACTCCATCTGCCTCCCTTCCCTTGCTTAGCTTAGTGAGATGCCGTCGAGCTCAGAACATCGGATTCCCCATCCCTAAATATTTAACACCGTTAACTTTTTTAAATATGTTTGACCGTTCGTCTTATTAAAAAAAAGTAATTATTAATTATTTTGCTATCATTTCGTTCATTGTTAAATATACTTTTATGTATACATATAGTTTTACATATTTTACAAAAGTTATTTAAATAATACGGACAATCAAACATATTTTAAAAAGTCAACGACGTTAAATATTTAGTGACGGAGGGAGTAGTACGTAACAAGAGGTTTTGAAGAACTCCAAAGCAAGCCCATGAACCAGCCCAAGAAAAAGGCCCAACAACAACCCAACAGGCAGCTGCAAGCCCGCGACAACCCCCAAAAGGCAAAAAAAAAAAAAGAAGAAAGAAAGACCTCCCAAAATTCAAACCATCCCGCCCATGTAAACAATCACCGCCCTTGACTCAAACGAGGACGCAGTAATCAACACGGCTCGAGCCTAAACCCACGCGTGGGCCCTACCCGTCAGCCTCTCCCCGAAACTGCCGCACGCGTCTCCCAATTCCCAAACTTTCCCTTATTATTCCCAGAAAAAAAACCTCTCACCGCCAACGTCTCTCTCCCCAGCTCGCCGCCGCCGCCTCTCCCCCACCCCGCGGCGATCTAGGGTTTGGACCCCCGCCTCCGCCGCCGCCGTCGCTGTCTCCCGCGCCCGGCCGGACGGCCTCCCCTCCCTCCCTCTCATGGAGGCGCTCTCGCTCATCGACGTGGCCGCGGAGGACGACCTCCTGCTCGACCTCACCTCGCCCCCGCCGCTGCATCCCGATCCGCCCCACGCAGGTGAGAACGAACGAACGAACGAACGCACGCCCGTTGCTGTCTCTTGCGCTTCGTTTTCGATCGAGATTTTTGGGGGGTGGAATCGTGGTGTCTCGGGGTTGATTGGTGCTGTGGGGTTGCTTCGATCTGGGGATCTGACGGTTTCGTGCTGCGATTTTCGTTTTAGGGTGTGATGAGGTGATGGCCGCCGAGGCTTCTCGCCTGGATCCCGCCGGCGATTCTCCGGAGATGAGGCGGGTTGTGGATCCGGATGGCGCTACGGAGGAGGCCCCTGAGCAGTCGGAGTCTCCGAAGCGGAGGAAAGCGAAGGCCGGCGTTAATCTCCGCAAGAGCTTGGCTTGGGACAGCGCCTTCTTCACCAGCGAAGGTTGTGCACTAACCAAATTCCCCACCCATGAATGAAATTGCTGGTGTTCAGTAGTATTTGTTTCTTGTTGTAGACTTATAGTAGACTCCTGCATCTTTTGATGTACATTTCGATTTAGGGATCTCTCCCATTCCTCACTGTCGTGATGATGGAAACAGAAGGGTTACAGAATCTTAGAGGGAAAAACAGCACCAGGCTGCAGTTTACAGGCCCAGCACCAGATGGCATGCCTGTAATCTGTGTTTCTTCACAAGCACTAACAGCAATATTCGGTCACACGCTGCATCATTATAGAAGAACCACTCCTAGTTCCCAATGTTTTGGACAGTGAATTTTTTAAAATGCTCTCGTACTGCTGTTGATCTAGTCCTTGGTTTGTCAGCCTGTCATCCATTTTCCGTTGCAAAGCTACCAATTCCTTTCAGTCTTTGAGCATTCACTTGTTTTGAGGCAGTTTGATAGCAGCTCTGAAGTCCTAACATTTCCCTTTCTGTTTTTTTTCCCTGCCTGTCTGATGTGTTCCCATTCCTTATTACAGTAGGCAAATATCGTAATGTAGATATGTATCAGTTCCTAATGTTTTCTGGTTTGAGCAGGTGTTCTGGATACTGAGGAATTGGCTGTTGTAAACAGCACATTCCGCAAGGCACAGGGTTCCAGGTTGCCTGGAATCGCTGAGGAAATGAGGAGGTCAGGGGAGTCAACAACTTCGACTCTTGAAAGCGAAAGCTGGGTGATGGAAAATCTGGAGACTGAGCTGTTTGACAACGTCCGTGCTTCGATCCAGAGATCGCACGGCAATCCTGGAAAAGCCCCAGGTGTTACTGCTGTTATCTCAAAACCCCCGAAGTCCAAGGCAAATGTTCCTCGTGTTGCAGGTAAGAAGCTTCTTCTGAGTTTTATTATCTGTTGGTTTCATGTTTGTAACTGATGTAGTTATTCTTTTTGCTACTTCCAGCAAGGAAGGGGGTTGATCTGATGCCTCAGAGTAAGGTATATAGCACAATTCATATATGGTTTGATCTAAAATTATAGTCCTTGTCCATCACTGACCAAAATTTTTCGATGCTTGTTCAGATAAGGGCCCCTATTTCCACAAGCCAGGGTGCTGCTGGAGGAAAACAAAGGATCCAAGCTACCTTGAAAGAGCCTACAACTGCAAGAGTGGTATGGTCCATGCTAGCAGATACATTACATTAAATGTGTTGTAGTTTAGTTGTTTACATTCTTCATAGTCCCTTAACATTTAAAAGTTAAGGGGCTATGAATCCTTCTCAATGGTTTGAATCTAGGCAAAATTTGCTACAGGACACTTAAAATTTGTGTAACTTGCTGGTAGACTCACGGCTGAAAGACATCACAAAAAATTTGCTGGAGGACACTTTCGGCTCAATTGTAAAGATAAATTCTTCAAAAAGACGAGAATGCCCCTAGGGTCAAAAGCTTTTGAGCTCAAGCTTGGTACTAGGGGCATTCTCGCCCTTCTTAAGAATTCATCTCTCCAATTGAGTCGAAAGTGTCCTCTACCAAATTACCAATTTTTTAGGGTGTCTTTCAGCCGTGACACGTTTTTGCGATGTCTATCAGTAAATTACACATATTTTGATTGTCCTGTAGCAAAATTTGCCTTGAATCTATTGTATGATGGTTAAGCCAAAGGCAGACACAAACAGATCACAAAGAACTAGAATGTGCTAGTTTAAATGAATAGGAAATTATGTGGTATTCTTATCTTAACAATGAAAATGCTGCTTGTTAGAACAACATGGTCTGCTGAATCGTTTTCTAAGTGTCTAAGTTCTTACTATTATTTATTGAAATCTGAGCGATGGATATACAATTTGTGATGTTTCAGTTTGCGAGATGTAGCTTCACTAGCTTCCCCATTTCCTTATCTTAGTTATGCAATATTCTGGAATTAATTTCATTTCAACTCTCTGCTTGAGAAGCCTATTTCAGGATCTACAGAAGTAAAACCATCTTTGAAACCTCCGAGGGCTCTACCAAGAGTTGCTACAATGAGAGCGCCAACTAATACAGCTGTGGCTTCTGGAATTCCAGACAAAAGGAGCAGCACTGGTGCGTCAACAATATAGATTCTATCTGCTATAATGTTTATAGGTGGCAAGACTAACATGTATTCTCTTGTAGGAGGTGTGGTCAACAGGCAGACAGTTGGTAAATCTGTCAACAATTCAGTTAGCGCACATTCTAGGCCTGGTGGAGTGACAAAATCTACTTCAACTTCAAAATCAGGTGCCTTACCATCATCATTATCATCATCAGCAGCAGCAACAGCAGCTTCAATTGGTAATATGCTAGGTCAAAAACCTAAATCATCAACCCTAAGCAACAAGAGCAGAATTGCTCAAAGGATTCCTGTTCGTTCAACGTCAAGGACTGATGTCAACAAAGCTAACCCAGCAAGAGCATCGAGAAATAATATTCCAACTGGGGGCAAAAGTAATCGTGTATCTCCAAGCATTTCGCCTAGCAGTTCTGTGGACAGCTTGAGTTCTGTGGTTTCTGGGGCTTCAACAGCTTCCACTGTAGGGAAGATGAGCCATACATCTGAGAGCTTCAGTACACGGTCTTCTTCATTATCCCCTTCCCTCAGAAATAGCAATGACCACGCTCCAACAAGAGCAGATGCAGACACCCAGGGAAAAGGTTCCAAACCATCTGGTCTGCGTATGCCTACACCCAAAATTGGTTACTTTGATGCTGTAAGTAAATTTAGTGTTTTCTTTTGTCTGGTCCATTTAGTATTTTCTTCATTGTGATCATGAAAGTATTCTTAATTGATGGCATTACAAATTATAATCTGTGTCGTATGCGTTTGTCTCCAGAAGTCCATCGACCAACAGATTGGTGCACATATGCAAGTGCAGCCCATGAAGATCCAGTGTTCACCTCAGCTATCTTCTGCTCAAATGGGGGACCCAGCATCGTCTATCTTGAGTCAGCCGGAATCGAGACTCGCAGCCTCACCTCATGAGAAAAAAAGCAGTGTCCAGAGCAAGGCATCACCTTTACTCCCCCTTGAAGTTGTACAGATAGAACTTGAGCCTTCCCAGGCGATGGAACATGAAGTGTGCACACCCCAGCCCTGCCCAGTGGTAGCAGCAGCAGCAGCAGCAGCAGCAGACACAGCAAAGGAGAACATTCCGGCTCTGCATCAGAACATCCAGCCAAATGATGGCGCTGGTTCGTTAGCAGTTGATCTGATTTGCCAGAGATTGTCCACCATTTCTCTTGGGGACGCCACCGACCTGGCCTCTTGATCTTGTAGAGGGATTTAGTCGTATGGTATGCTGGTTGTTTCTGATACATCCTTATTATTGGAAGGCAATTGCAGCTGAAGTTCTTTCTCTGGCATGTGTTGTTTTAACTCTTATGTCTTGAGTGTAAAATCCTTTTTCTGTACATCGCATGCCATGATAAGGATTTCGCTCTCGGTTGTAATCAGATTGCAGAACACTTAAGAGAGTTGACACTGCTATGTCAACTACAGGTTTGCAAGTAATCGTATATCAGTCACATTTGTTCATCTCTTTCCCTACAAATTGTTGGTTGAATTGTTCTTGTTCATATAACTCTAGATTGTAGTATCTGAAAGTAGTTAACATAACACTGAAATTGTCATGCAAGCACAAACTTACAATGATTTTTTGCATCTCACTGATTACAGTACACATCATTGTTACTACAAAGCATCAATACATCTGATCTAACAGTGTGTGATGAGCTAGCACGATCACCAATGCCTACACTTTAGGATCCCAGATTGCGCATCTGGACTTCTGGAGCATGTAGAAAAAGATTGCAAATTGTCATCTTCATCATCCCATCAATGATTAAATCAGAACACATCAGGTTGGCAGTGTAAGAGGTGCATATGCATAATGTTATCAGCAGCATTTTATGTCCCTGGAGTGCAGGAGCTACCAAACTGATGAGGTCAAGTGACTCTTTTTTTAATTGGGCTCATCTCACTTGCTCCTCTTCTTGGCCTCCCCGTAAAGAACAACGCCTGCGACTGTTATCCCGTAGCCTAGCATCCCCATGAAGGTTACCGGGTTTCTGAATATCAGGATGGAAACCACAACAGCAACAGCCCCTTTCGCATTTCCAAGAACCTGGTAAGAATCAAGCAACGCGTTGAACATTGTTAGCTGCAAACATATCGACATGTGCCTGAATGTTAGGAAGATTGAAGATCATCAAAGCATCATGCTAACAGTGCAGGTAGGAGGGAAGGTTGGATTACTTGGAGAGTGAGTGGGCTAGTGTGCTTGGTGACTAGGAAGTTTGTGAGGTTCACAAAGTAGGCTAACGAGGAATTGCAAAGCAGTATCCAGATAAAACTCGGATCCTCCCGCGCAAGCGCAGTCACCATAGTGAGCACATTGCGCTCCATGATAAACGTTGCTGGAATCAGCAGAACGACGGCCACCGGAGCCATGTAACCAAGAAGCTCCATGGGATTGAGCTTCTCCCTGCATATCAAATTAGGTGGAAAGGGAATAAAATTAGCTGACCAAATTAGTTAGACCAAAATGTGGGTAGCACAATAATTCATAAAGGATTGCGATGTGATGAATTATTACTCCTCCGATGACAGCAAGATCCCCTGCAGGACAGTCTTGAGCGCCCTCGCGGCGGTTGCGCCGATGCACATGATGAAACCAAACAGATGGAAGCTTGGCTCACCCTGAAATTGTTGAGATTGTTCAAGAATTGGATCGTCTCTGTTCAAGCATTGCAGGTTGGGAGAGCAATCAAGGCAGATCCAGTGAGGAATCGCGGCCGCCTTACCCCGGTGGCGATGACGACGCCGGCGACGACGGGGATGAGGGCGGCGTAGGTGGCGCACGCCTCCCGGCGGGCCGCGACGGCGTAGGCGAGGACGGCGGTGAAGAAGGGCGTGGTGGCGCCGACGGCCTGGTTGAACGACACGGGGAGGTACCGGAGCGAGACGTTCCCGGCGACCACGGAGGCGCAGAACACCGCCCCGAGCAGCGCCACCCTGGCGAGCTGCCCCCTGGAGCGGCGCGGCCGCGCAGCCCGCGGCGCGGCGGCGGACGCGGCGGCGGCGGCGTAGGAGAGGAGGGCGCAGGCGGACATGTGGCAGGCGGTGAGGAAGACCGGGTAGCGGAACCCGTAGGTGGAGAGGAGGAACTTGTTGAGGAGGAGCACCCCGATGTTGGACGCGTACCACGACGCCACCAGCCCCGCCGTGAACAGCCTCCCAGCCGACGCCGCCGGTGAAGACGCAGCCGCGGCGTCGGCGGCGGCGGCGGCGGAGGAGGAGGACATGGGGAGGAGGGTGAGGTTCTCCTGCTGCTGCTGCTGCCCCATCTCGACTCGAGCTCCGATTCGGACTGGCTCTGCCTCGTTAATGGAGAGAGAGAGAGAGAGAGTGAGAGAGGGAGGAAGGACACGTGGCGGGGGATTGGGGTGGATTAGGAGGCTAATTATGAAGCTCTGTGATGTGATCCTCACTGTTTTTTCTTTCTTACTCCCTCACTCCTGCAGTTTCACATTGTTCATCATAAATCATATTCTTTATGATTAGTAATTTTACTATTATTAATGACAAAACATTAATAGTTATTAATGATATAAAATAATGACTCATATTTTCTTTTAAAAAAATAAGACAGACAATTAAAGTTGTACACGGAAACTAATGGCTAAGCTTATTTTGAGATAAAGTGAGAACTATTTTTTTATATTATTTTTAAGTATTTTATTGTTTGGTCTGGAGCGTGACACGAGATGTGGACAAACATGTCAATGTTATGCAAAGTATGCAACCTGTCGGGCTTTGGAAACGTAGATTATTGGACTATCGTTTCTTTATGAGTTTAGGGTGTACAACTAGCTATATTATTTTGCTAATCACAATTTCTATGGTTTTTTTTGAGAAGGGACAATTTCTATGGGTTGGTGTACTGTATTTTAGTGATATTAGCATATACATGTGCCAGTAGCATATACATGATTTTATACGTTCAACTTTATTTATTTTATCTTCTAGTTGGTTTTTTTCTAGAGACACTGATTTTTTTATGAATTGATTTTCTTGTGAAAATGTCCCTTTTATGGTTTCTGAAAGGGTGGTTTTTAACTTTTTTTACTTTGTTTTTTATAGTAGTAAATTGATAATTACTTCTCTCACTCCGTCCTATAAAAAACCAAAATATGATAATGTCAGGGTTATGGATACCACATACCTAATAGTAATTGACTAAATCTCGGCAGGATCCACTACATACCATGTCTTATATGGAAACTGACCTCGAGGGAGTTCTGGATAAGGAAAGACAACCAGAGTTCTACATGAAAACGACAAGGACTACTCAGATTGTATCCATATTGGTTTCCCTAGTTCTACTTGGACAAGAGGACACCTATGAGTATAAATACAGGGCCCCTGGAGAGGAGAGGGGGAACGACCATGGGAAAAGACAATCAACACCCAACGGGATCAACACACGACAGGATCAACACCCAATACAATCAACATAGAAGCCTACATACGCCAAGACACGCCGCCGGATATCGACTTCAAGGATAAGCACGGCTAATACCTTGCGGTGTCTCCGGATACTGTCAGGAGAAACGAAAGCGCTATCTCTGATCTCGCCGGGCACGGATTCGAGGAGGAAGGCTACCCTGTTGTCGACTACGAGTCAGATCGTCAGACTGCCATGTCGACAACAGTTAGATTGGCTACCCAAATATTGTACTGGTGTGATTATCATGAATAAGAGCAATACCGGCTTCGGCCAACAGGATGGCTTCGGCCAATAGGATGTAGGGTTATTACCTGACAACTTAGGGGCCCGAACCTGTATAAAAATCCCTGTCTCCATCTCTTTTACCTCAGTCTTGCGTATAGCCTAGCACCGACGATCCCCATACCATGCAAATATCAGAATTGCGACATCAAACGTCGACAGATAGGATACGATGTTTTCTATAAATAAATCTGAAGAGAGACAAAGGGAGTACGTAACAAAACGTGTACTCGAATAAATTATGAGAGTATTTTATTTTGGGATTAGCTAAAAATACTGTCGAGTGCTTTTTAGGGAAAACTTTCAAATCTAACTATAGTATATAATTTTACTAGAACTATACTATAATAATAATAACTTGTATATATGTATTAAAATAATATATGCAACTTTATATAGAGATATCAATGTAGTTATAGTGTAGTTACACCATAGTTACAATGTAATGTAATTATAGTTTTGTAACTACAATATAACTAGAATGTGACTTTGATGTAATTTGAAAAAATCTGCCATAAACATGTGATGATGGGACTAGCTTGTGAAAAGAGGGTTTAGATTCGATAATAAAATATCTCATTACAAATCTTAGCGCGGAATCGATGGCTAAACACTCATGAAAACTGTCGAAAGTCAGCTAGTAGTTCCGTTTATTTTTCATAGTAGTACTAATACTAATATTAAGGACAAGTAGAACGTCTCACATCAGAGTACTCCAGTGGATAAAGACAGCTATTACCGACGAACAGATGGGAAGTCGGAAGTACCCAAGCAAAACAACTGATGAGGCGAACGTGTATCAACAGGCACGAAATTAAATTGTTTTGGAGTAATTTATGACGGCTTCTTCTCCGTACGGACTTTGGAATCTCCTCTAATGAATCGACTTGACGTGACAGTCGTAGTAGTATTAACAGATGATTCAAGTTGACCCGATTTTGCTTCTTTTTTTTTCCTCCCCTTTTGCTGGCGATCCACCAATAATTAACACAAAGAGCAAATGCCCCACTGGTGGCATGCAACTATGCACGAAACTTGCACGCCTCTGTGAAGTATAAATTTATTATATATAGTTGAAGTATAAATTTATTATATATATAAATTTACTCACTACAATGTGAGAGAAAAACAGGCAATAAGACATCGAATGCTTCCTTTCAACATATGGTTATATACACTGTGAAAGTTGGTAGTAGTTGTTACCCGGTCATAGCTTGCTACACGCAACAAGTAAATAAAAAGAGCAATTTTATGGTACTTGAGGGAGGTACCAAAAATTAAGTATAAAATTTTGTACCTCATAGTATCTAGATACCGAGAGGAACCAAATTTACAATAGAAAAAGTAGTATCTCATGATACATTCTCAAGGACTGTAAAATTGCTTAAATAAAAATGAATTATAGTTCAGTCACAAGCTAACGAGAAAATGGACATTTGGCCATGTTCAAAAACCAGTTTCGCTAGAATGCCATCCTGAAAATGCGTTTCGCTAAAATGCCAATATGTAGCGCGTGATCACAACCACTTTGCCAATTTCCTCCATTTTCACCATTTTCAATTCCATTTTTGCTAGAATGCAGCTTGATGAGACCAAATTGCCCCTCACTAGCTGAAAGGGGATCAAGATCCAGCTCCTCTGTCACCTCCTCCTCCCATGAGCTCCTCGACATGGGCGGCGACCTACTTGCGGCGGAGCTCCTCATCGAGGCGAGAGCGTCGAGACACCATGGAAGCCGTGACCAACTCCACCCCATGGTGTCTAGCCCCTTGAGCAGGCCTTCCACACGACGGTGTCGGGCGCGGCGGCGTCCGGGGCGGCCACTAGCACCTCCGCGTAGCGCGGCCCTGCCCAACACGTGATATATGCCGGCACGCGCACGGTGATCCACTCGGCCACCTCCAGCCCAACGAGAAATCCCGGCACGATTGGCAGCTCTCGTAGGCCGACGATGTCCGGGACGGGGCAGAGCATGCACGCGCCTACCGGACCAACTCCCCAGCGCCTTCACGAGGCTGGTCGTGGTGGGGACGTCGGGGACGAGGACCGACACCCTCCCGGCCACGTCGCCGCAGAGCCTGGAGAGGAATGTGGCGTCGAGGAGGTCTAGCCTCATGACAGCGTGGTGCCGGAGCACCTGCTCCTGCGTGTCGAGGACATGGATGACGTCAGGAGGTTGGACGGCGTGGATCAGGACCTGCTCCTGTGCGTCGAGGATGATGTGGTCGCCACCACCACCTCCGACGACGGGGCCTGGGCGGATGACCTAGAGGAAAGGGCGGAAAATCTCGGTGAGCCGGGGCAATTTGGTCTCATCAAGCCGCATTCCAACGAAATAGAATTGAAAATGGTGAAAATGACAAAGTGGCTATGATCGCCTGCTCCATATTGGCATTTTAGCGAAACGCCTTTTTGGATGGCATTCCAGCGAAACCGCTTTTTTAACGTGGCCAAATGTCCATTTTCTCCAAGCTAGCATAGGTATCTTTTGTGTATGGGCCTACCTTGTTTTTCTCGTCATAGGCTTATACATTGTGGGGCTCAATAACAACTACTACCACCGGATCAATGGTCACATGTTGTTACCCACTTGTTTTTGTTATTCCATTATCTTAAAAAAATTACCTACTTGTAAAATAAAAATTGTGCATGCCCTAAAAATATCCAAATATATCAGGGGAATTCAACTTTTTGTTGAAGCTATAACTAAACTCAGTTGAGAGACACGTCATTTAAATAGCTACGAAGAAATTAAGAAGACATATCAATATGTCATATATCACTTCACAAACAGGGGTGAAGCTAGAGCAAAATGGAGGGTGGTGCCACTTGCTTAATTTACTCCACTTTAGATCGAGTTTAAGCTGATGCGGGTGTCTAAGTTTGCATAAGGGGGTGCATACATGGTGAAAATAGATAAAGTATAGCCCTGGGATCCCCCTAACATATACTAGCTCCGCCCTTGTTCACGAACATATAATTTAAAACTATACTTTTGCATATCATAACAAAAAAACAAATTAAGTATTTTTAATACGGATTGGCTACTCTTCTGTCGATAGATTTTGCTGGGCTCCATCTTTCGTTTTTTGGGCCGTCCATCATGTTTAAGATTCGTGCAATAATTGGGTTGTGGGATGGACTTCTCTGTTTGGGCTACCGATCTTTTTTATCTATTGGGCTGGCCTTTTTATTGATTCCTCGTGGGTCCCATAGCAACTGTTCAATTTTGAAATCCGCGCCTGCTTTTTTCTTTTCTCTTCTGTGGGTCCCACATTTGCTGAATTTTCTCATTTCTTCCGACATAGAGAGAGAGAACGCTTTTAGGAGAGGAGAGCAGAGAGCGACGACGATTTCGTCGTCGTCAACAGAAGGCCATTTCGCCGCGGCAGCGATTCTGGCGGAGCGATGTGAGGGCGATTCGTTGGTGAGTAGCTCGACGTGAGGGTGATTAGTTGGTAGATTCGTCCATTATTCCTCCATTCTCCCCTTCGAGCATCACCTGAATCTGCTCAACTGCATGCGTTGATGAGTTTTTTCGTTTTGGTTTGGGTTTGCTGTTGATGAGTTTTGAGTGGATTTTTTTGCTGTTGATGAGTGGGGTATTGTTGCTGTTTGATGTGTGGGGGATTTTCGCTGTTGATTGGGGGGGAGAGGTGGGTGGGGGGTGGGAAGGGTTGTTGCTGCTGTTGAGGTTTTGAGTGGATTTTTTTCTGTTGATGAGTGGGGCATTGTTACTGTTTGATGTGTGGGGGATTTTTGCTGTTGATTGGGGGGGGGGGGGAGGTGGGTGGAGTGGTGGGAAGGGTTGTTGCTGCTGTTGAGGTTTTGAGTGGATTTTTTTCTGTTGATGAGTGGGGCATTTTTGCTGTTGATTGGGGGGAGAGGTGGGTGGTTGTTGCTGTTGAGGAGGAGTGGATTGTTTTTGCTTTTGATGAGGAGGGGATTTGTTCATGTTTATGAGGAGGGGATTTTTGGGATCTCGTTTTTTTGGATGAGTAGTAGTATTTTGTGTGTGCTTATGTTTTTTGCTTTGGACATTGTGTTATTTGGCTTTCATCAACGATGTGATGTTGTTCATGTGCGATTAGATCATGTTGTTTAATTTTCTCTTAGGTATTTGAAGCTTCGATCTGGTGGATTCAGTTAAGGTTAGTTATTTGTCTGAACTTGATGTGGTGTAGATCTGAAAATGAATGTACTAAATTATGTAGAACACTATGTGTGATCTGAAGTTGTTTTTAACTGGATTTAATAGAGTTTGATTTCTCATGTAGATCTGTTTACCAATGCCCTAGACTGATTTACTTTTGTTTTGGTTTTTTGTTTGGATGCTCAGATCTGTAGTTTTGCAGATATGTAGTTTGAATCTAAGAATGATTTGTGTGATCCTAAGTGAGTGTGGTTATATGATTTGTGTTCATTGGAAGCACCATAAGACATAGCTGTACCGAATTTTTAATTCACCTTGGATGAAGTGTCTGTGTGTGCACTGATGAAAGTTCATCCTCAGTTTCCTCCGTGACATCAGTTGTCACTTAAATTGATGATTTAATGTGTGTCTGTTTTGGATTGGAACCTTTTGTCATCTCAAGTGGAGCTGGCATTATATCTCTGCTGAACATGCTTAATGAAATGATGGGTTGATATGTGGTTGCACCTCTTTTTATTAGTTAACTATAAACTATAAGCTCACATTCATGCATGTACCATGATTCAGGAAATGACAGACAAATGATAATTAAATGAAATGATTTAATCTGTAGTAGTTTTATTTTGAAGTTAATTTAAGTTTTTTCATTACTTCAATCTGTTCTAACTGTATTTCCTCTATTCTATTTAGGTTTTATTTGTAATATTTGATCCAATAGTACTATACCTATTTCATTTCCCGTGTTTGTTGAGTCCTTACAGTGTTTTTTTTTGGGGGGGGGGGGGCTGTGTGAGTGTGACAGTTTATCCAGCTATATAAGGTTCATGTAATGCATTTGGTGCTATCCTCCAGCAATGCACTTAATAACATAGTTTCATCTTTTTCAGTAACTGAAAACATTATTCTATATACGGACTTTTTTTTTCTGTGGATTAATGTTTGAACAATTATGTTACATAGGTTACTTTTG
Organism: Oryza sativa Japonica Group; assembly: GCF_034140825.1. NCBI lineage: Eukaryota > Viridiplantae > Streptophyta > Magnoliopsida > Poales > Poaceae > Oryza > Oryza sativa. The sequence goes on from NC_089039.1 coordinate 1,220,187, forward strand.
TCCAAGTACTTTTGCAGTCTTCTTGTTATATGTAATTTGATTACTTTAGCATTATTTAAAATATTTGCTCCTGCTTTTGTTTGCTATTCCCATTGTGTAATCACATTTCTTTTTTTTAATAGATGGTTCACGCAAAGGATAGTGATGAAATTTTTGTTGATTCTACTTCTTCTTATTCTCAAAGTTCTGAAAATGATGATGTTATTTCTGATAGTGAAGTGAGTATTTCTGTCTTAATTTTTTTTCCTTTTTTTTTGTACAATGAAGCAAGAGACTTATATGTGTTTTTTATTGTGTTTTCTAATTACATGATTAATCTTCACTATTTTTTTGTAGGACTCTAAAACTAGTTGTGATGAGATATCAAAAGAGGAGCTATTGCGATCTTTGAAGCTGAAGTTGAATAAAAAGAAAGTATCTGTTGACTGCAATTTGAAGGTTACTTTTTTTTTGTTATGTTCAGTTTTAATTATTATTTTTACAGCTTTCCCATTTTTTGTATTCACTTGGTAAATACATTTCCAGTTTTTTTTTTAAAAAATTCCCTATTCTTGCGCAGAGAAAAAGATCTGAAACAACAGAAGTTGATTTCAAAAATCAGTTGGATTCAGCATTACTTGAAATTTTTAGAGACAATGTTTTGATTGGTATGAAACGAAAACTCTACTGCCATAAAAGCAAGGTAAATGTAATATATCGAGGCAAGAAATTGAAGATGTGCACTGCCCGTCCATAAATTGTTCTTTTATGCAATTTTTTTTTATTTTTCCAATTTTCTTTTTTTGCAGAAAAAATCTGTCATGACTGATGCAACAGAAGAAACTAAATTGACAAGATTCTCTGTGAAGTACTTTTCTGAAGTTCTGGAAAAGTTGTCTAAACGTCATAGAGATATCATTTCCAAATCTTGTTTCAAAACCCTTTTGTTGTTTGAGAAATGTTCTGTGCCATATAGACTTGCTTTATGGATTGCCCAAAAAGTTGATGTCAATTCTTGTGACATCATTGTTCGAGACAAAGTAATTCCACTTTCAAAAGAATCTGTTCATATAGTTTTAGGTCTTCCTGTTGGAGGTTTACCTATCAGTTCCAATTCTGAAATTGGCAAGCAGAAAATTCTTGACACTTTTGGTCTCTCTTCTTTGCCTACTGTCAAATTTTTTGGAGATAAGCTGATAAGGAACGAATCAATGTCTGATGATCAAGTGTTGATATCCTTCATGATGGTTTCTTTGAATTGTTTTCTTTGCCCAAACTCATCCATTCAACCTAGCACAAAATATCTCAGTGCTTTTGCGGATCTTACTTCTATTGATAAATTGGATTGGAGCAATCTTGTTTTTGAATGGTTGATGAAACATCTTAGCAAGCTTGAGAAGTCCAAAAGTTTTGGTGGTTGTCTGTACTACCTTGTGGTTAGTATTATTACTCTATCTTTTTTTCAATTGCTTTGCTTTTTTGTAACCACTTAACTTTATATTTTTGCTTTTTCTTATTAATAGGTCAATTACTTGGATTTTCTTAACTTTGGTATGCGAAAAGTGTTGCAAGATACTCCAAGAATCAAAGTATGGAAAGGAACAATGATCAAAAAATTTTCAAAGTTTGATAAAATAAGCAAAGGAGTCTATGGCAAAAGACCGATAAAAGATTTTTCTGAGAGCTGTTACAAAATGGTAATTTTATACCTACTTTTTTAGTTATGAACTTGCTTTCTTTTAAATTGTTTACTCTTTAGTTCTATCATTTTTTTGTAGATTGAAACTGGTACTGCCAAAGCAACTTTTCTTCAAAGGCTTGATTCTGCAATTGGTGTTGACTTACCTCAAGAAATCAAAAAAGACATAAATGAGTTGCTTCTGCACCATTTGGGTCCTGATGAAAATTGCATCGATGATAGAGTGAAGAATCTTCTGATTGATATATTTGATCTTTTATCTAATGCTAGCAAGCCAAGTGTTCCTGATAATACTGGTTAGTGTACATTTAATCTCTTAATTACTGTCATCTTCATTAGTGTTCCTGATAATACTTGCTTATTATTGTCATCTTCAATATTTTCAAGTCCATTAAATTAATTTATTTTTTCTTACACATTTTGAAGATTTTAATCCTTCTGAAGATGACAAGAATAAGTTGAATGATGGCAGCATAATAAATGAAGCTAACATTTGTGAAACCCCAAAGGTAATTATATATTTTTTCATTTTCTATATTCTGTTTTTTCAATTTTCATCATTTAAAATTTGACCTAAAACTTTTATGTACAGATCCATTCCACTTGTGATGACAATGCAATTCTAAATGAACAGTCCCCAATGCTGTGCAAAGATACTAAAACTCCCGAAAGATCATGTTCTGAAAAGGTATCTAAATAGAAATACTTTGCAATGAACTACAATTTTAATCCTAATTTTCCAGTTTATTAACATTTCATTAATATGAAATTTTAAATTCCAAATTTGTAGGATAAAAATTCTGATGTTGATGGTATAATGAGAAAGCTTTGTAAGCCTGGTATGTCTTTTCCCTTTTCAATTATGATTATTTCTTTGTTATTTTTTTGATAGTAATTCTGCTTTTTGATTCATATCTGTTTCTTAAGAAAAAAATTTATATTACTGATTTAATTTTTTATGCAGGAATGATTTCTAGTCCTCCAAAGATAACTAAAGCAAGATTTGTTGGTTTCAATGAAAGAAAACCCATCTATTTTGATCATGAGAAGCCACAGTTTCAAATCTGGGATTCAGATGATGATAACATTAATCAAGAAGATAATTTGAGGTCTGAAGTAACACCAAGACATGGACTCAAATCAAGCAAAATTGTTCCTGATTCTTACTCCCCAGCATGCCCTACTGAATTGAACAAAACCAAGGTTAGTTCTCTCATTCTTTGAATTGTGGTCTGACATCAAAACTTTGTTTGTTTATATGATATATGTGGTCTTAGATATGTTCTAAAATTGATTGGCCAAAATTCAATTCTGATCTTGAGGTCTTAACTAGAAATACTTTGCAGTAAACAACAAATTCATATTTGATTATTTATATATTTTTTTGTCATCCTCATGAGTTATATTCACATTCCCTGTTACTGAGATTTCTATTATAACTCACTTTGTTTGAAATTTTCACTTTCTATTAACAAAATATAACTATTATAAGTTTTTACTATGATACTAACTGTATTGACATGTCACAGTTTTCATTGAACTTTATAATCAAATTCAGATAGCAAACATGTCACATGGTATAATTTATTCTGATCTTTTTTTGTCTTTACAATTTGCCATATAGTGCAAATCTATTTAATCATCTTGTTGTACTATTACAGATTATTCCATTGGACCTGTCACAAAATTTATATGATTTATCTCAAAACCAAGAAAACAATTCAGAAAACGAGGTAAATTTTAAAATTGTACTCAAATAATTTTTCATTCCTTTTTAAAATTTTTATTTTTGCTTTTTAACTTCACAGGACCAGTTGATAATGGTAACTTTGGAAGATTCAGAAACACAATCTCAACACAATGAAAAGGAAAATTTGCCTGTTCAACAACAGTACACTAAGACAACAGAAAACAAAAAGGTATGCATGTCATGGTTAAAAAAATTTATTATATGTTTATGATATGCAATTTTTGTTTGTTTAATTTATAAATCTAAATTTATTAATATTTAATATCTGTTTTCTCAATTATTTTTTTCTTTTAGGATTCACCTGAAGTAGTTTTTCTTGGGGAAAGGCAATCGACAGAAAATTGTCTTGATATCACATCAAAGACTAATGTATTGTACAACAAAATCAACACTTTCATAGTCAATCCAGATAAGAAATTGAAGATGTGCACTGCCAGTCCAGAAAGGGTTCTTTTATGCAATGTTGACAGAAATGTTGGACAGTGTAGTTCCAGTCAAAAACCTCAGCATGATCTCAGGAGAATTCTACAACCAGCAAGATATTCTACTGATCCATATAGTCCTGAGAAGCAATCTTTTTGTGTCACAGCTTATGATAGACAACTATATAATGCTGTTTGCAAGATAAGCAAAAGTTCATTTCAAGAGTAAGTATTTCATCTTATAAATTAATAATATGTAATAGATTATTTAAAATTGATCGTACAATGTTTAACGATTTTTTTCTTTTTGACAATGCAGTAAGGTTGTTGTTGACATTGACGGTGTGCACTGCAAATTTTTTACTTTTGGTGATTCTTTCAAGCCTGGTGGTGAACTCTCAAATTTTGTAACGTCAGTTTTCTGTCGTACATGTTTCGACTATCCCATCCCTCAAAATCCAAAAAAATTACTTCTTCTCATCAATTGGCGTAAGTTAAAGATTTCTCAATAAATTTTAACATATGCCAATATCTTTTTTGTAACTTGATATTCTGTTAGTTTTTGAAATATTAAGTTCATAGCCATAGCTGTTGTTTCATAGGTTCACAGTTTTTCTGTTTTTCTAATGTTAGGATGATCTTCTTAAGGAACGCTCTGCAACTAACTTCTCTGTTGTTAAAAAGTGTTTTGATGGAGCATCCCTTGCAAGACCTGTTCACAGCTGTGACTTGGTTAGTATTTTTTAATCTAAATTAAATTTTTTATAATATTCAATCTTGTCATTATTTTTTTCTTTTTCAGCTTTTTTTTCCAATTGTCAAGAATCGGCACTGGTTTGTGTTTGCAATTGATCTGAAAGCTCAGAGGTTTGTTTTTTTGGATTCAATGTATGATGAGGACAGTATATATCATCAACAGATTAGGCCAAAACTGGTATGATAAGTTATAGTTATTTAAGTTCTTATGATTTTGCTTATCTTTTTTTTTGAATTTTTTCCATTCTCATATGTTTTATTTACATACAAATTTGTAATTATTACTTGAAATTGATTGTTCGTAGATATCAAACTTTAGTCTTGCCTGGAACCTTTATGTCAAAGATCATCCAATAGATTTCAACAACTACACAGTCATTTATCCTCCAGTGCCCAAGCAAACAAACAGGTATAAACTCATCTTAAAAAGTCTCATTTACATATTTCTATTACTGAAATTACAGTATTCTTTTCATGTAATTTTAATTCAAAATAACTGTAATTTCATTTTAAGTTTAATTTTGTCCAAAATACATGTCTTCACATGTTGTTTAGCACAAATTAAGATTTGGCAAGTAAAGACTAGATTCATTTTTATAATAGAATGTGTATCAGCTGGTCATTGGATTTTGATTCTTCTGATTTATGTCATCTAAAATGTCAATTACATGATTTTTGTATTGATATTACAGTTTTTTTCTATATATTTATGATTCAAACTCACTGTAATTTTTTTAATTGTTCTGATATCCTTACAATTAGATGCTAACATGTTCTACAATGATCTCCAATACGGAATACAATGGGTAAAAATGTAATTTGGTTGTTTTTGTGATGTGTCAACTTACCAAAATTCATTTATTTTGTAGAACAAATTTAATACTAGTGGCTCATTAACAGAGTTTGAATGATTGTTGTTTAGTATAGGGAATTGTTTACCTCCTAGTTCACTGACCTTTCAGCATATGGCTGACCTGCATGTTAGTTTACATATACTTGCTTTATGGGCTTTCATTGCTTATTTTCTGAGATTAATTGATAATGATTATGACTCTTCTGATTTATGCCATCTTGAATGCCATTTACATATTTTTACTATTGATATTACAGTGTTTTTCTTTATAATTATTGTTCTAATTCATTGTAAATTTAATATGTCACTGCACTATTATGAATTATGAGTTGTCTATTTTCATTTTATGAAATCAATGACATTGAAGAAAAAATATGTACTGAAATTTTCAGATATCTTTTGTTTGGTATTTTTCAACTGCCATTGATTGATATGATTTTTATGAATTGTAAAATTTTTGATGTCAGACATCATTTGAGATGTTTTATGATTTTATTTTCTTTTTTTTGTAGATTTGACTATGGTATTTTTACTCTCAAGTTCACGGAGGTTTGGGGCCCTAGAGTGCTGCTTCCAAATATCTTTTCGCAAAGAGATATTCCTAATATCAGAATACAGTTACTCAACAAAATGTTGTTTCACCCACACAATTCAATTCTTTGTTCAGACCTTTACAAACTACTGGATGATCACTTCTGAAGGTAACAACTTTCAGTGAACAAATAGCTAATTCAAAATTGATAACTTTTTAAAATTTAATTAAATTTGAGATTTTTTTTTGTAGGTGTGCTGAAGATCTGATTCAACAGGACAACAAATTTGTCTTTACATGCAAGCAATAGAGTATAGCAGTGCAGGATATCAATTCTCATAAAACTGTAACTAGAATATATTTGTCTAGACAATTTTTTTTTGTAATCTCAGTACTGATACTAGACTATAGCGGTATATGATATATAGTACTGTAACTAGAATATAGCAGTACATGATATAATTTTCAGCACAAATTCATGGTGGTGAAATATACAAGTTCTGATATTTGTGCTGTCAGCACTACATAAATTCTGTTTGTTCTAGTTTTCATCTTCTACTCTTTTCTTTTCATCACACATCACTTGCTTGTGTTGATTTCTGATTTCTTCTTGACCCTTTTGCTCAACTGTTGTACTTCGTCTTGATGACTTTTGCTTATTTCTGTATTCTCCTTTTTGTTTGGTTTTCTTTTCTTTGAAGTAGCTTCCTTCTTCTCTTCTTCTCCACTCTGTAAATGAGCCAAAAATTAATCACTCATAATATCTTAAAATATGAAAAACAGAATTCATTTGTTTTTGCAGATTACCTTTTGTGGTTTACTTGGAATTTTTCTTTTCCTTTTCCTTGCCAAATCAAACTCAATATGCTTGAAGGGACATGTTGGAAAAGTATGTTCTGTCCTACCGCAGTGACTGCAGTGATTTGTTTCTTTGTCCTCTATTTGCTCTCTAATTGTTTTATATCTTTGCTTAGGCCTCCCTTTTGAATTTGCTATATCTGGATCTTCAATGTAATCTTCTTCATTTCTGATATCTCCATGAATGTGTGTGTTTTCTGATTTTTCATTCACTTCTGCTGTTGGACTAAAACTATTGTTCTCTTCATGTCCCTGTTGTTTATCTGCTCCTTCAAATTCATGAGAGAACATAGTATTCAACTTTTCATCAATCTTTTCTGATTCTTCCATCAAGAATTTGTATGCTTCAACTGTTTTCGCACCTTTTGATGCAATTTCAGCAAATTTCCTTGACAGGATATTAAATCTGAGAACTGATGATTCTGAAACAGGTATGATTTCCTTCCCTATAATTATTTCTGTTGATTTATGATTCTTTCTCCATCTATGCATGATATATTTCTCCGGTATTTCTTTGATGCTAAGGTGAAGCATAATCTTCAATATATGAGAGCATAGTATGCCATCTTTCTGGAACATTGCACAAATACATGTGTATTCTTCTGTATCCAAGTCCATCATCACAAGGTATTTTCTCTTTCTGATTTGCTTGCTGATCACATTTTCTGCCTCAAACACTGCATAACACTTGAACTTTTTAATCTCTTCAACTTGTAATTCTAATGTCTTCCTGAGCTGAGCCTGAAATCTTTTGAATATTTTGTTGTTATATAATTTCACTGCTTGGTACTCAATGGAGTAGTTTGACCAAAAACTAGTCGGCCTTTTTGTTCTTGATTCATGATCGTCATGCTATTCTAAATTTTGAATAGTGTCCATAACCCTTTCATATTCTGTCAAGAAACTTCTGATGCTATATTGGGGGCCAACATTTTTCTTGAATCTCGAGTTAGTTCCTTCACTTAATGCTGTTGATTGAATGAAAGGACAGAAATCTGTTTTGAAATATACTGGAATAAACCTTTTTCTGATATGCCACATGTGTGCTAGAAAATTTATCTCTTGCAGATTGAATTCTTGAATCATATCCTGCCAAAGAACCTCAAATTCCTCTTCAGTCAAACAGTTATGTATGATATCACTGTATATTGCATAAAGACCTTGATTCTTTTTGAATAAGGATCTAGATCTTTTCAAAGCTTTTGAAATTATATGGAAAAAACAATTTCGATGCTTAGCTTCTCTGAAAATATTTTTGATAGCTGCTCTCATAGCACCATCTTGGTCTGTAATTATTGTCTTTGGTTGCTTCCCATTCATACATTTCAGAAATGTTGTGAACAACCATTCAAAAGTCTCTGTTGTCTCATCATGTAAAAATGCACAACCAAACAATATCGTATTTCCATGACCAGAAACTCCCACAAAAGGTGCAAATGGTAGGTTATATCTGTTGGTCAAAAAAGTAGTGTCAAAACTTATACAATCACCAAATTTGTGATACCAATCTCTGGATCTACCATCTGTCCAAAAGAAATTTCTCACTTTCCTATTTTCATCCAAATCAAATTCATAAAAGAAATTTGGATCTTTTTCTTGTTTTTTCTTCAGATATGTCAAACACTGCATCATATCATTGCTGCTTGTTTCTCTGTTGATTTCTGTTCTGACATTGCTGATATCCTTCTTAGTGTAAGGTAATGAAGTTAAACCACCTCTAAGAACTGACAGAATAACTATCATGTTCCTTGTGGGAATGTGACATTCTTTCAAAGTTCGAATAAGCACCCGCTCTTCTGTTGATAAATACTTGTGTGACCTTAGAAATCTGACTTTGTTTGGAGGGCTCAGCTCATGATTATGATCCAAATCTAACCTTGTTATAATCCATTCCAAATTTCTTTCTGAGATTACCATAACACATTTGCACTCTGTTCCAATAACTTCATTTGTTTTTCTCTCTCCAGTAGCAGTCTCATCTACTGTTTCTGGCTTTGTATTGCAATCTGCTTTGACATATTTGTAGCACTTGAATGTTACTCTAATAACTTCTCTATTTCTTTTCTTACTTGTAGTTCTAGCACTATGAACATTGACAATTGAAAATCCAGCCATGTATGCATAGAAGTTGAAATAGTTATGTGCCTCAATAATTGATTTGAACTTCTGATCTAATTCAGGTATGTACTTTCTATCTATGATTGCGTTATTCCCTTTCAATGCTTCTTGTTGTTCTTCTTCTAAAAATTGTTCAATGTCTTCCTCAGTTAGCAATTCATCATTCATAACATCATCATCAACACCATTACCACTGATGTTACCAATATCACTTGATTGTTCTAAAATTGGTTCCTATCACAAGATTTAAACAAAATATAAAACTTTTTTCACATTTATTTAGAATAATGTTTTACTTTTCATTTTATAGAAAAACTTATATTTGTAAGAAGTTCATACCTGAACTGATTCTTGCAAATTGAAAATATCTAGTGACCATGCATGTTGTGACTGATTGTCAACATTGCTGTAACCAATTTCACTTGTTTGCTCTAAACTTTTATCCTGTGAAAAAACAAAATGCAAAAAAATAAATAAATAAAAGGTTTCTCATTTTTTAAATTTAATAGACAAAAGTTTTAGTATTTTTTTTAAAAATATTATACAACAATTACATACCTGCACAGATTCTTGCAAATTTAAAATATCCATCAAGCATCTTTGTTCTGATTGATATTCAACGTGTGAATTCAAACTTTCGTCAACCTTTTGATAATCTTGTCCAATTCCAGTCTCTATTGTATCATTTTTTTGTTCCTTCAACCTTAATTAAACAGTTTTTGAAAGATTTTCAAAAAATATACTTAATTGAACACATAAATACATAAATGAACAACAAATCAGTACTTTTGTTTTCAAAAAAAAATTTACCTTCAATTCATTGCAACGTTTTGGTTGTGATGAAATAATATGTTCCATTAGACTAGTGTATGATATAAATGAATCCTATTTGATAAAAAAAACAAAAAATCAATGTAGTCTTGATTGTCAAAGAAAATAAAAGAAATTATATCAAACTTAAGGTTGTCAAAGTAAAAATACTTACTGCAATGTAGTCTTGGTCCAACAGAGATAGAACATTGTTTTCATAATCAACCTTTGCATTGTTAGCTCCATTTTCTGCAGAAATTTTGAAAATTCTAATCATAAAAGAAATTATATGAAAGAAATAGTGCTATTCTACAATTCTTGTTACCTGAATTAATTTCTTGCATATTCATACAAATATGATTGAATATGAAAGAAATATGATTGAATTTTTTCAACTTGTTACCTGAATTAATTTCTTGCATATTCATACAACTTATAGTTCCTTTGTCATTGTTTTCTATAATACCTGCAATATTTGATACCAGTATTATAGGTTAGTGTAACTTTTAATTAATCAAAAAAATTCTCTTAAAAATAATATAAATATTACTGCAAATTTTTTACTTTTCTCTGATTCATTCAAAGCACTACATCCAATGTCTGCTTCTGAATTTTTGGTCTTGTCAAGTTTAGCTTCTGTTTCTGAGAAGTCTTTACTGTTACCTGAAAATAAATATGAGGAAAATATCTATTTTTTTTTGTTTTACTATTACTCATACCTGCAATTTGCTTCATAATTTTTCCCTTACCTGTTTTTGTAATGTCCATGTTTTCTTGCACTCTATAAGATAGTGTTGTATTGTAATTCTCCTCAAGCAATGCTAAACCTGTTTTCAATCATATAAACTATTAAATTTGTTTCACAAAATAATTAATGCAGTATGAAAGTTGTCAAACAATTTTATACATTTATTTATATTTACATGTCTGATTTGTTGTGTTCTTCTTCTCAATCTTACTTCCTATATCTGACAAGTGCCCCTTGTTCCCTGTTTTTTTAAAAAAAATTGTTGTCAATCCATAGTTGTATAACATTTACAATTTTGATGAAAATATGATTGAGTGCTTGTAACATATTCATTAATTACCTGATTTTATGTTGTCTCTGTTTTCTTGCATTTTATATGATTGAGTTGTGTTGTAATTCTTCTCTAGGAATGCTAGACCTGTTTAAAATGAAAGACTCACATTTGTTAGAATCCAGTTAAACTCTTTCTATGAATTTTTTTTCTAAAAAAATAATTTGAATTTAATGGACTTCTTTTTGTATACCTGAATTTGACTGAACCAAAGCAGTACAAGTTCCATCTTCGAAAATTCCTGCAAAAGATTATAAAACAAATTACAAGCATAATTTTTTACTTTTAATTATTCTTCTAATTATTCTTATAATTACCTGGTAATTGCTTCATTGTCTTAAATCTCTGTGCTTTTTTGTCGGTATCTGTTTCAAAACCTTTCGAAACCAAAATTTTTTATTTTTTGATCAAGATTAGTGAAAAAAAAGTACTTAATATGAAATTTACATAGCAATACACTTACCTCTCGATGTCTTTACTTCTTGTAATTGCTTTTCATCAGCCTTCTTTAGATCATTTGATATTTTCAAAATCTTCTCTTCTGTTCCTGAAGATAGAAGCATTCCTCTTCATGAATTTTTTTTTTTGGCCAGATGATGATAAATATTTTTTTTGATTAAGCAAATCAATTTTCTGTACGTCATCAGGCAAGAAAATTAATCATGCTAAGTTAAAAGAATGATTAAAATTCTTGTCCTGATGATGTGCAGAGAATTGAGGTGTTTTTTTACTTATCTGATGGCCACATTTGTTTTTATGTCTTTTTTTTCATTTTTCTAAATGAATCTTTTGTGGTTCAAGTAATATTAGTATGAAGTTTTGGACTTCTTTTGCAAACCTGATTTTGAATTAACAGAATCAGTACTAGTTCCAGCTTCAATTTTTCCTGCAAAAGTTTATAATTAAGATCAGATACATAATTTTTCTCTCGTCCTATTGTTTAATTTGATAAATAGATAATATTATAAAATTTAGCATAATATACCTGCTAATTGCTTCATTATCTTCAGACCCTGTGATTTTTTGCCTGAATCTGTTTCAATACAAAAAAAGTAATTTTATAGAAGATTAGTGCAAAAAAAACAGAACTAAACATGAATAATACAGAGTAATGCATTTACCACTTGATGTTTTCCCTGCTTCGAATTGCTTTTCATCCGCCGTCTTTAGGACATTTGATATTTTCAATTTCTTCTCTTTTGAGAAGCATTACCCTTAATGAATTTTTTTTTGGCCAGATGATGATAAATATTTTTTTGATTAAGCAAATCAATTTTCTGCACATCATCAGGCAAGAAAATTAATCATGCTAAGTTAAAATAATGATTAAAATTCTTGTCCAGATGATGTGCAGAGAATTGGGGTGTTTTTTTACTTATCTGGTGGCCACTTTTGTATTTATGTCTTTTTTTTGTAATGATTTTGATTCTCCTGATCTATATGATCTACAATGTCAGTTACATGATTTCAATATTGAAAATACAGTTTTTTTCTATGTAATTATGGTACAAATTCACTGTAATTTTTATATTTCAAAGTTTTTGTTTGTCTAAGCTTTGGTTTGTAATGGAATTGTTTGAATCTGGATTGATATGTTTTTGAACATTGAAGTACATAAGCTCATTAACAACATGAATACAAAATGTTGCCAGATTGACAACAATTTCTGGTGGACTGAATTTTTTGATGTATTTACTTGTTCTGTTTCTTAGTACAAAAGGACATGAACTACATTGAATTTCACTTGTTTTAATTTCAGAATGAAATAGTGGGCAATGAATTTTTTAAACAATGAAAGTTTGACATGAAATGCTTTAGTGTTCTATAATGAAATTTTGACATGACATGCTTTAGTGTTCTGTTCATTCAGATTTTTTCAGAGGTGACAAGTGTCTGCTATTCAGATTTTTTCAGAGCAAATCTTCTTCTATTTGAATGACATGAGCTGCATTAGAATAAACTAGTTTTAATTACAAAGTGAATTTTTACTTTTTTTGAATTTATGTCTAAGCTATGTTATGAAATAGATTCTTTGAATCTGAAATGATTTTGAACATTGGAGTACATCATCTCATTATAAACATGAATACAAAAATGTTTGCTAGATTGACAACAATTTCTGGTTGTAAAATGTTTTTTACATGATTTCAATATTGAAATTACAGTTTTTTCCATGTAATTATGGTTCAAATTCATTGTAATTTTTATATTTCATAGTTTTAGTTAAGTCTAAACTATGTTATGAAATGGAGTGCTTTATAAGGTGTAGTTATGTCATGTATCTTGTTTGATGATTTGAAAGTGTTTATGTTTTTCAAATTTTTTACAAAAAGGCATATAAAGTGTGATCTTGTTCAATTAGACAATCTGATTTCTAGATTTTCAGCAGATCCTGTTTTTATTCTTGTTCATCCAGAGAATCTTTTTTGTTCAAACATGATTTCTGATTCTGTTTTATTTGCATTGTAGTATAAAATCTGAATTTCCTACATCATTCAGAATTTTAGTTCCTATTTTTAGTGTACTGTTTATTCAGAATTTTCAGAATGTACAAGTCTCTGCTGTTAATATAGAAATTTTCAGAAGGAACAAGTATTTGCTTGTTCTGTTTCTTAGTACAAAAGAACATGAACTACATTAAATTTCACTAGTTTTAATTTCAGAATGAAATAGTAGGCAATGAATATTTTAAGCAATGAAAGTTTGACATGAAATGCTTTAGTGTTCTGTAATGAAATTTTGACATGACATGCTTTAGTGTTTTGTTCATTCAGATTTTTTCAAAGGTGGCATGTTTTCTGTTTCAGAGCAAATCTTCTTCTGTTTGAATGACATGAACTGCATTAGAATAAACTAGTTTTAATTACAAACTGAATAGTTCACACTGAATTTTTTACAATCATGTTTATTGCTGGTGAATTTTAATTTTCTGAAAGTTTGAGATGACTTGCTTTCGTGACAGTGGAGAGAATTACTTGTGACAGTGATTTGAGTTTCCTTATTCATGTAAAATTTTTGAATGAGATGTGTTTATGAGTTGCATGAATTTGCTGATGTTCTACCCAAGAGATTCTGTTTATCCTCCTAAAATTGTAATGATTCTGTTTATCCTCCTAAAATTTTCTCTTCTGTTCTAATACTGTGATGTTCATTTAACAGGAATTTAGAAGTTTCGAGAGAGGCACTGTCTACAATGTGTGAACATGTGTATATTCAGAAGTCAATATATGTGAATATTTGAATGTCTCAAGGAAAACTCTCCAAAATTTCATATTCTTCAAAAGATCAGAGTTAAAGTTTATCTAGAATGGTCAGAAGAACAAAATTCAAGATCAAGATTCAGATCCAGATTCAAAACAACAAGATATTTCAAAGGAGGAATCAAAAGGTGCACTTACCTGTTGATTTTTCCTGCTCTTCACCTTTTTCCTTCTCCAAATCGCTCAAACTTGTGATTCCTTTCTGTGTGTACTGTAAATTTGCTTCTCTATCGTCAATTTTCTCGTTAATCTCCATCTTTTTTTCTTCTGACTTCAGATCTGTCTCTGTTTGATTCCCCCTATGTTGAATTTGCTTTTTGCTTTTTATATCCAGATCACGTGACACTTTCTTCTTGGGTGCCAAGTTTTCTAATTAAGTAACCTGGCATGTGTCACGTGTATTGTGCTCATCTATTTGGGCTTTTTTTGTTGATTTATTACATTGGGCTTGAATTTTAGACTTTTTTTGTTTGGGCCTCCATTTAATTTGGATCGAGTCAGCTGGGCCAATATCTGGCCCGATCTGTGTTTTTTTTTATTTTTTTTCCTTCTATTTTGATCAAAAAACGTTGTTCGTTGGATCTGGATCAAATGGTCAAAATATTCGACAGATGGGAAACATCAAAATCTGTCGCATGATCTGTAGACACTCCCTTTTTAATATGTTGAAACTACAGCCGGTGTGATGGCCCATAGACATGCAAAGAAGACAATGGTGGTAAGTCCTCAAACGTGGTGGTAAGTAAAAAAAAGAAAAAAAAATCTGACCTGACCAAGAGAAAACCAGATATCAATCGTATCCGCCTGCTCCTGCATGGACACGTAGGCACACACAGAGACTCACGCATGCATGTGCCACGTCGGATCCCGCCGCAACAGAGAGACCCACACGGTCTCTTCCATCGCTCGCCGTGCCCGACTCCATCTGCGTCTCTCGCGCCGCCGCCGCCATAAAACCCTCCGGCCCAACCCAAACCCAACCCAACCACCACCCAAAACCCCACGCCGCCACACCACCACAACCACCACCACCGTGCGCCGCGGCCGCGCGCGCGCTCCGGCGAGCGAGTCGCCGACACCACCACCACCGCCGCCGCCAATCACAGATTAATTAATTCCGATGGAGTCGTCGGAGATGGCGGTGATCGAGTACGTGGTGGCGGAGCTGAGGGACGAGGCGGCGGGGGCCGGGGCGCACGTGGCGGCGCTGGCGGCGCTCTGCGACGTGCTGGCGGTCGCCGCCGACCACCTCTTCGACGCCCTCCCCATCGCCGAGTTCGTCGCCCGCCTCCCGCGCCTCCTCGCCTCCGGCGAGGGAGACGTGCCGCTCTTCGCCGCGCGTGCCATCGCCGAGGTATGCGAGGGCGTCCGGCCCTGGGCGACCAGCTTCGCCAGGTACGGCGCCATCGAGG